>NC_041382.1:451598260-451749600 GCF_002162155.2 Triticum dicoccoides | reverse complement strand
GGAAATATTTAGTAGAGAAGTAATAAATCATATCCTGGGGACTACGCACACAACCAGGATCAAGAGAATTAAACCATATCTTAGCATCACCCTTTAATGAGAACGGAAATATTTTAAGGATATAAAAGTAGCGAGTTCTCTCATCTTTAGTAAACAGGGTAGCTATATCATTTAATTTAGTAAGATGTGCCACAACAGTTTCAGATTCATAGCCATGAAAAGGATCAGACTCAACCAAAGTAATTATATCAGGATCAACAGAGAATTCATAATCCTTATCAGTAACACAGATAGGTGAAGTAGCAAAAGCAGGGTCAGGTTTCATTCTAGCATTTAGAGATTGCTTATTCCATTTAGCTAATAACCTCTTAAGTTCGTTTCTATCTTTGCAAGCTAAAATAGCTAAAGAGGATTCTTGATCAAAAACATAACCCTTAGGAATAACAAGTGATTATTCATCATCACTTTCATCAGTATTATCAGATTCAATATTTTCAATCTCTCTAGCCCTAGCAAGTTGTTCATCAAGAAATTCACCAAGTGGCACAGTAGTATCAAGCATAGAAGTAGTTTCATCATAAGTATCATGCATAGCGGAAGTAGCATCATCAATAACATGCGACATATCAGAACGAATAGCAGAAGCAGTTTTAGGCGTCGCAAGCTTACTCAAAACATAAGGTGAATCAAGTGCAGAGCTAGATGGCAGTTCCTTACCTTCCCTCGTAGTTGAGGGATAAATCTTGGTTCTTGGATCTTTCAAGTTCTTCATAATGATAAGCAGATATAAATCCCAAGTGACTCAAAGAATAGAGCTATGGTCCCCGGCAACAGCGCCAGAAAATAGTCTTGATAACCCACAAGTATAGGGGATCGCAACAGTTTTTGAGGGTAAAGTATTCAACCCAAATTTATTGATTCGACACAAGGGGAGCCAAAGAATACTCTCAAGTATTAGCAGCTGAGTTGTCAATTCAACCACACCTGGGAACTTAATATCCGCAGCAAAGTATTTAGTAGCAAAGTAATATGATAGTAGAGGTAACAATAACAAAAGGTAACAGTAGTAAAAGTAATGTTTTTGATATTTTGTAGTGATGATAACAATAGCAACGGGAAAGTAAATAAGCGAAGAACAATATATGGAAAGCTCATTGGCAATGGATCGGTGATGGAGAATTATGTCGGATGCGGTTCATCATGTAACAGTCATAACCTAGGTGACACAGAACTAGCTCCAGTTCATCAATGTAATGTAGGCATGTATTCGGAATATAGTCATACGTGCTTATGGAAAAGAACTTGCATGACATCTTTTGTCCTACCCTCCCGTGGTAGCGGGGTCCTTATGGAAACTAAGGAATAGTAAGGCCTCCTTTTAATAGAGTACCGGAACAAAGCATTAACACATAGTGAATACATGAACTCCTCAAACTACGGTCATCACCGGTAAGTATCCCGATTATTGTCACTTCGGGGTTAACGGATCATAACACATAATATGTGACTATAGACTTGCAAGATAGGATCAAGAACACTCATATATTGATAAAACATATTAGGTTCAGATCTGAAATCATGGCACTCGGGCCCTAGTGACAAGTGAAAGATCGTGGATGTCGCCTAGAGGGGGGGTTGAATAGGCGCTTTAAAATAATTACGGTTTAGGCTTGAACAAATGCGGAATAAACCTAGCGGTTAATTTGTCAAACACAAAACCTACAACAACTAGGCTCACCTATGTGCACCAACAACTTATACTAAGCAGGATAAACAACTATGTGATAGCAAGAAATATGACAAGAAACAATATGGCTATCACAAGGTAAAGCGCATAAGTAAAGAGCTCGGGTAAGAGATAACCGAGGCACGCGGAGACAACGATGTATCCCGAAGTTCACACCCTTGCGGATGCTAATCTTCGTTTGGAGCGGTGTGGAGGCACAATGCTCCCCAAGAAGCCACTAGGGCCACCGTAATCTCCTCACGCCCTCGCACAATGCAAGATGCTGTGATTCCACTAAGGGACCCTTGAGGGCGGTCACCGAACCCATACAAATGGCAACCCTTGGGGGCGGTCACCGAACCCGTACACTTTGGCAACCCTTGGGGGCGGTCACCAGTACCCGTCAAATTGCTCGGGGCGATCTCCACAACCTAATTGGAGACACCGACGCTTGCCCGGAGCTTTACACCACAATGATTGAGCTCCGAACACCACCAACCGTCTAGGGCGCCAAGGCACCCAAGAGGAACAAGCTCTAGGGTGCCCAAACACCCAAGAGTAATAAGCTTCTCAAACTTCACTTCCACGTATCACCGTGGAGAACTCAAACCGATGCACCAAATGCAATGGCAAGGGCACACGGAGTGCCCAAGTCCTTCTCTCCCGATCCCACCAAAGCAACTAATGCTAGGGAAGAAAATGAGAGGAAGAACGAAAGAAGAACACGAAGAACTCCAAGATCTAGATCCAAGGGGTTCCCCTCACCTAGAGGAGAAAGTGATTGGTGGAAACATGGATCTAGATCTCCTCTCTCTTTTCCCTCAAGAACTAGCAAGAATCATTGGAGGGATTGAGAGTTAGCAAGCTCGAAGAAGGTCAACAATGGGGGAAGAACACGAGCTAAAAAGGATAAGGTTCATTGGGGAAGAAGACCCCCTTGTATAGGTGGGGAAAAATCCAACCGTTATGCTCACAGCCCGCATAGGGCGGTACTACCGCTCCAAGGAGCGGTACTACCGCTATGGCGGAAGTACCCCTTTGAAAAACAACAGCAAGGAGGCAAAAGGCTAGAAGAACCGTCGGAGCAGTACTACCGCTCGTCCTCACGGTACTACCGCTCGACCTCACGGTACTACCGCAAATGGTAGCGGTACTACTGCTTGCGAGCGGTACTAAAAAAACATCCGGGCCTACCACCGCAAGACTTGGGACGAGTTTTTGGTCCGGAGCGGTACTACCGCTGCAGGAGCTGCGGTAGTACTGCTCTGGAGCGGTAGTAAAAAATTACATCCGCTCCAATTCGCGGTAGTACCGCTGCAACCTTTTCAGAACACCAAAACTGCCACAACTTTTGCAAACGGACTCCGAATTCGATGAAACCAAGTTTGTTGGAAAGCTAGCGACAAGGGCTAACACAATCTTGATATAAATACCAATAAGAAGCAAATTAGAAAAGGCCCAAAAGAAAATGTTGAGAACCCTTCCTCGGAAAAGACCGGAAAAACCTCCAACACCGAAAACATCATAGAAGACGCATGCAAACTCCGTTTCCGATGAACTCAAGCTTATAATCAAGATGACCATAAGCTCTAAGACTCACAAAGAGAACCAAACAAGAACCAAGAAACATGATGCAAGGATGCAATGGTTTGAGCTCTCGACGAACGATATGATCAAGCTACTCACTTGAGAGCCCCCCTTGATAGTACGGCTATCGATCCTATAACCCGGTCTCCCAACACCACCATGAGACCGGTAAAATAGAAAACCTATCAAGGGCAAACCCTTGCCTTGCACATGATCCACTTGAGCTAGATGATGATGATCTTGTCCTCCTCAAGATGGACCACCTTTCTTGATTGCGTTGGGTCGATGGAGACTAGATGATTGCTCCCCCATACTCCACTATGGGTGAGCCACTCTTCGGCACATCTTCACAAGTCCATTGATACCACAATGGATGGCAATATTCAAGCACTTGATCTCTTCTTGATTCTCCACTTGAACTTGCACACGGCAATCTTGATGACGATCACCACTTGATGTCATCCTTCCCATGGGTTGTATGATATCATCCTCTTGACGCAAGCCCATGGACATGTACCTAACCCCACATAGACTCTCACATAGACCATGGGTTAGTACACAAAGTGCAACGGACAATTCTTACCATACCATGGGATCACTTGATCCCTCTCGGTACATCTTCTACTCTTTGTGAGTTGATTAACTTGATTCACTCTTGACTTAGTCTTGATCAACCTTGAATATTTCCAACTCTCTTCGTTTGGATGATGTCTTGAAGGTAAACATGAATGATCACACAATCTTCTTCTTCAAGACATGCTTGCAATAAGCTCAACACTCACATGACCAATCTTTGGATAATTCCTTAATAGCACCTTGGTCAACCCATAAACTCCTTGAAACCAACACATGGACTTCAAGAAATGCCTATGAAAAAATCCTTCAAATATAACTCAAGGAAACCATTAGTCCATAGAGATTGTCATCAATTACCAAAACCAAACATGGGGGCACCGCATGTTCTTTCAATCTCCCCCATTTTGGTAATTGATGACAATCACTTTCACGAGAGTTTATACAAGGAATTATGCATCACCAAGCAATGCAACAACCAATAATGCATGTGTATGAGATGCAAATGCTTAGGAACAAAACCAAAGCAAGGAGAAAACTCTGAAGACTTCTCCACAAAACTCTCTGAAACTTCTCCCCCATTGGCATCGATTGCCAAAATGGGCGAAAAGCATAGAAGGCCAATATAAATTGTGTTCCTCCATAAATTGTGTATTTCTCAACAAGAGAGTGGAATGCAATACACATATCCAACAGTAATACTTGGAGGAAGACAAACTATATTGAGGCCCAAAGATTGCAAAAGGAAGATATGCTACAAAGACATAACTAAGAGAGAAACAAGCAATCAAGCAATCAAAAGATATCTATTGAAGCAAGCTATCAAAAGATACCAATTGAACCAACTAGGCCAATGATCCTACGAGCCACATGAATAAAAGATATTATGATATGAGCAAAGGAGTGTTCTAAAGAAACTAGAGATGCTCCCCATGATTTGTGCACACATAAGAATATTTGAATTTGGAAACAAAGTGCACAAAATAGGATCATAGCTCCCCCAAAATCAATAGAAACTTACAACAAGTGCAAGAGAGCATATAGGAAACTAAGCCTAGTACTTGCAAAAAACACATGGTTGAGAAACAAGTAAGAGAGGCAACTTAAGAGTGGGCTCAACCAAAAAGATGTGTGTGAGTCAAGGCAATGCACTTGAGAAGACTAATGTACAGAAGAGCATTAAGCATCAATAAAGTCTTCAAAGAATGAGGCACACGATGCAAGGCCTATCATTCCCACACACAACTAGCAAATGGGTTCACAAGCTTACTAATAAGCATATAGAGAACCTATGTTTGTGACAACCCGCGGTGAAGATAGAAGATGAAAGGCGCATCAAGACGAGGGATGCCAATTAAGATGGCAAAAACCTCGTAAAGATAAGCATGAGGAAAATAATCTTCACCACACAAGAGCGCATCAAGATGCAACGAGATACGACACACACTCAAGGAAAAATCTTTCACGGAGCCACCAAAGAAATAACAAAAGAGAGACAAGGTGGACGTGAAAGAAAGGATATCATCTAGAGATGTAATTTCTCTCAAGTGTATAAGGTTCTAGGTAGATGAAGTCATGATGATATATATCTACAAAGAAGGATGTACACCCGAAATAGTTACAACATGAAGGAACAAGATATCCAAAAGGAAGTCATACATATACCAACAAGATATTTGCTTGAGAGCATATCACAAGGCTAGATATGGTCTTATTGCATATAAATGAATTCCAACCACACGAACATCAAAGACATCACAACTAGCAACAAGACATCATTGTTGGGATGCTTTGAGAAAGGAAACAAGTATCACAAGAGAGAATGGAAAACATGCCATGATACAACCTACGAAAGGTTGATGCAAGAAATGTGTGCATGAAGTAGATGATGATACTTGTTACTGAGATACCATTGGATGGATGTAGTAGATACCAATTAAAGGTAGATAGTAGTTCATTAATCATCATAGCTTGACTCCAATAAGCACATGGTGACACCACCTTCCTTGTGAGTGAGCCGAGCATCCAATGCATCTCCACTTGTTCCTAGAACAACAACACAAACAAAATGGTACCCAAACTCATTGGGACCAAAGAGTTAGAGAACCAACAACACATAGGACAAACTCCACATAAATATGTGCATATAGATATGAAAATGAATTTCATGCACATCCATCCAATTTGAGACCTGGTGGAGTTCCCCCTATATATTGGGTCAAAGAAAGAAAGCATGCCAAAGAAACTACAAGAAGTAGATATGCATGCTCAAGACTTTCAAGAACCGAGACCAAAAGACAAAGAAATACCAAGCGAAGAAAAGATACCAAATGAATAAATCATCACTTGGAGGATATCCATAAAAGATACATCAAGGAATGAGATATCCATTGATACACTCAAAAAAAGATGTCAAACTCCCAAAAGAGAGAATGGTTCCAAACAAACCAAGCCCTTTACAAAGTTTCATGATGGCACAAAGCACCAAAAAGAAACGGATTGCCTTCCACAAACACACACTTGATAAGGATCACAAGATGAGTGTTTTATAGAGAATAGGCTAGCTCCCCCAAGACTAGTGCATTATAGAGAATTTGCATTTGAATACAAAATGCACGAGGTGGGATCACCACTTTCACTATATCTAGAAAACACTAGACAAGGTCAAGAAATTAACAAGATCCACAAGTGGTATGGAATACAATGGGAGTTGACACAATCCTAGGCAAGAGATAAAGCAAATAAAAGCAAAGGCCAATGTAAAGATGATCAATAATTTCTACCACACATAAGTGAGTACCAATTGTCAAAAGACAAGAAGTATTTGGAAATAATTCCCGGTGGTAGATAACAAGGATATCCGACATCATCTTCACATCAAACAAAAGCAAATTGCAACTTGTAGAGCTAACATGCCGCCTAGGAATAAGATAATTTACAATATCAATTCTAGGTGACAATATCTCAAATGTACACATTTTCTAGGCTAGTAATATACACATAGCATATTACTCCCCCATAATGTGATACCAATTAAAGATAAACAAGAGGCAAAATAATGATCCAACACGAGATAATTAATGGACAATATAGAATTTGAATTTCTCATGAGAAGACATACCACATAGCGACTAGATAATCTTGAAATATCAATACTAGATGGTATTACTCATGTACACACATATATAGGATTGTGAGGTGCACAAAGCACATCACTCCCCCATAATGGGATATTCCATTAATCTCTCACAAGAACCAACTAAGAAAAGAACAAGATGCAAAAGGCTCAATGCATGACACACACGTACATGATGTGCAAACCAACACACACATACTTGATTGCACAAGATAATCACGTTGGAAGCACAACATATACAAACACATGCAAGGAACAAAACCAAACATGCAAAGGGATAAGTAACTATCAATGTAAACACTTTAAGCACGAGTTACCGCATGGGGAAACATTGGATATAAGATAGAAACTTGATAATTCGAATAACTTGGCTTGAAACAATTAGAATGATGAAGTCCCCTTAATTCTTCATAAAGTAGCCAAGTCTCCAGTGCCCTCCAACAACACCTATTGATCAAGCTTGAGCTTGTTGGTCCCCAACCAAGTTGGGTCCTAAGAGGTTAGTCACAATAGGCTTGGCTACCCAAATGGTTCTCTTCTTGACACCACTTTGAGTACCAACAACTTTGGCAAACACATTGCCAACCTTATCCTTCCCAAGAGAATAGATATCATCAATAATAATTGGGTTCGATAAGTTACCACTAGTGCATGAAGAGGCGAGGTGACCTTTCTCACGACATAAGTAGCAACGTCTACTCTTCACTTTCTTCTCACTTGATTTCTCAACTTGAGAAGCATTAGCTTGAGGATTCTTGGGAAGAGGACTTTCTTCAACTTGTGGTTGAGCATGAGATCGAACTTGTGGCCGCTTCCCTTGTTGCTTGTCACTAATGTCCTTCTTCTTCAATGGGCAAGATCTAACATGATGCCCTTCTACTTTGCACTTGAAGCAAACAATCTTGGCCGAATTCTTGACTTGTTATTGGCCCTTCTTTTTGTTCACTTTGGACTTATTCTTATTGTTGGAGTTGAATCCAAGTCCACCTTTGTCATTGGGGGATTTTTGCACACTCAAGATATTGTTGAGTGTGAATTTTCCTTCATGACTCTTTTCCAAGTCTTTCTTCAAAGAAGTGACTTGGGCCTTGAGCTCTTTGATTTTCTCTATATGGTTAGTCTCAACACAAGTACTAGAGGAAGTATAAGCTTCATCGTTAGAGCAACAAGGCAAGGAAAGCAATTCATCACAAGATGTACCAATGTTATGCATGGATGAATCGCGAGGACTAGCACAAGGCAATATAGCATTTTGACCAAAAGTAGTGCTAGTATCCACATGAGGCTCACTAGATGTTACCTTAGCAAGCATGGCCTCATGAGCTATCTTTAGCACATTATGGGATACTAGAAGATCATCATGAGAGCTTGTGAGGTTTACATGATTTTCTTCCAACATCCCATAATTGCTAGATAGCAACTCAAGTTGAGCCCTTAGCTCAACATTCTCCTTTAATATGGATGCTTCACAAGAGATAGAGTTAGTAGCACAAGCATCATCATTAGCAACAAGAGGAGAAGACAACTTGGCAAGCTCTTTTGAATATGAAGCTTTAAGTTGAGCATGAGACTCGGTGAGTTTGATGAGCTCACCCTTGATGACCCTTGAGCCATTTTCGAGGTGCTCAAAATCCTCAAGGAGTCTAGCATGAGCAACTTCAAGCTTAGCATTTCTAGTTTTGAAATCATTGGCCACCTTGAGTGATCTATCATGAGATTCCTTTATTCTAGATAATTCTAGAGCAAAGTTCTCCTCAAGAGATTCGGATGTGGTTTGTTCATGTTCAAGAGCTTGAGATAGCTCCGCGATCTCATTTGCGTAATCACGCTCATGAGCTTCCATTTTCTCAATGGTGACCTCATGCTTCTCTAGATGAGATTCCAACTCCTCAATGTATTTCTTGCCTTCAATGGCAAGAGACATGATTTCCATGAAGTTGGAATGAGCAAGTTTATTTTTGTGAAGATCTTTAAAAATCATTTCCCCCTTAGTTTTTAAGGAGGCAACATTATCATTCTCTTCATCATAATCAACATCATCATCACTCTTGCCATCATCACAAGATATATTGGGATTCAAAGTGGGAGATACCTTTGAAGCCTTGGCCATAAGGCAAAATGCAATAGATGATGATGAAGGATCCGTTGAAGCACCATTCAAGACCACATCTTGTTCCATAGGGTGTTGGGTTTCCTCTACATTGTTAGCACAACAATTCGAGGACATATATGCATTTTTATCATGGCGACAAGACATAGTAAACATATCATCATGGGATTTAGTCAAGCAATTTCTACATGATATGCAAGGACTATCAACACAAGCATGTGAAACATTTGGAGTGCTCGAAGTGTTGAAGCCCAAAGAAGGAGCATTGCAATAAGATAGTGATGAAGGATCATCCACAATAAACATACTATCATCATTGCAATGACCAACACTACTCACCATATCATTACCTTGTGGCAAGCCACATGTAGGTGAAGTAGAAGAAGTTGAGAAGACTATACGGCTGGATGTGGAGGGAGAACAATCATCCCCACAAAACTTGGACACGCCATATTTATCTTGAAGCTTTGTCCACAACTCGTGAGCATCCCGGAACGGCATGAGTTGAAATATAACTACATTGCTCAAAGCATCGAAAAGCACATTAGAAGCTTGAGCATTGAGATAAGAGTTTTTCTCATCCTCTAAAGATAATCTTTGAGGATCCTTTGGAGGAGAAAAACCCATATCTACAATTCGCTCTAAATTTGGGTCCATGACCCTAAAGAGATTAGGCATGCAAATTACCCAAACATCAAAATTTGTGCCATCGAAACTAAGAGTGTGAGAGAATCCTTATCCCCTAGTCGACATCTTTACTCTCTAGGCGGTTAAGCCTAACAAAGAGAGACGAGGCTCTGATACCAATTGAAAGATCGTGGATGTCGCCTAGAGGGGGGGGTTGAATAGGCGCTTTAAAATAATTATGGTTTAGGCTTGAACAAATGCGGAATAAACCTAGCGGTTAATTTGTCAAACACAAAACCTACAACAACTAGGCTCACCTATGTGCACCAACAACTTATACTAAGCAAGATAAACAACTATGTGATAGCAAGAAATATGACAAGAAACAATATGGCTATCACAAGGTAAAGCGCATAAGTAAAGAGCTCGGGTAAGAGATAACCGAGGCACGCGGAGACGATGATGTATCTCGAAGTTCACACCCTTGCGGATGCTAATCCCCGTTTGGAGCGGTGTGGAGGCACAATGCTCCCCAAGAAGCCACTAGGGCCACCGTAATCTCCTCACGCCCTCGCACAATGCAAGATGCCGTGATTCCATTAAGGGACCCTTGAGGGCGGTCACCGAACCCGTACAAATGGCAACCCTTGGGGGCGGTCACCGAACCCGTACACTTTGGCAACCCTTGGGGGCGGTCACCGAACCCGTACACTTTGGCAACCCTTGGGGGCGGTCACCGGTACCCGTCAAATTGCTCGGGGCGATCTCCACAACCTAATTGGAGACCCCGACGCTTGTCCGGAACTTTACACCACAATGATTGAGCTCCGAACACCACCAACCGTCTAGGGCGCCAAGGCACCCAAGAGGAACAAGCTCTAGGGTGCCCAAACACCCAAGAGTAATAAGTTTCTCAAACTTCACTTCCACGTATCACCGTGGAGAACTCAAACCGATGCACCAAATGCAATGGCAAGGGCACACGGAGTGCCCAAGTCCTTCTCTCCCAATCCCACCAAAGCAACTAATGCTAGGGAATAAAATAAGAGGAAGAACGAAAGAAGAACACAAAGAACTCCAAGATCTAGATCCAAGGGGTTCCCCTCACCTAGAGGAGAAAGTGATTGGTGGAAACGTGGATCTAGATCTCCTTTCTCTTTTCCCTCAAGAACTAGCAAGAATAATTGGAGGGATTGAGAGTTAGCAAGCTCGAAGAAGGTCAACAATGGGGGAAGAACATGAGCTAAAAAGGATAAGGTTCATTGGGGAAGAAGACCCCCTTTTATAGGTGGGGAAAAATCCAACCGTTATGCTCACAGCCCGCATAGAGCGGTACTACCGCTCCAAGGAGCGGTACTACCGCTAGGGCGGAAGTACCCCTTTGAAAAACAACAGCAAGGAGGCAAAAGGCTAGAAGAACCGTCGGAGCGGTACTACCGCTCGTCCTCACGGTACTACCGCTCGACCTCACGGTACTACCACAAATGGTAGCGGTACTACTGCTTGCGAGCGGTACTAAAAAAACATCCGGGCCTACCACCGCAAGACTTGGGACGAGTTTTTGGTCCAGAGCGGTACTACCGCTGCAGGAGCCGCGGTAGTACTGCTCTGGAGCAGTAGTAAAAAATTACATCTGCTCCAATTCGCGGTAGTACCGCTGGAGCCTTTTCACAACACCAAAACTGCCACAACTTTTGCAAACGGACTCCGAATTCGATGAAATCAAGTTTGTTGGAAAGCTAGCGACAAGGGCTAACACAATCTTGATATAAATACCAATAAGAAGCAAATTAGAAAAGTCCCAAAAGAAAATGGTGAGAACCCTTCCTCGGAAAAGACCGGAAAAACCTCCAACACCGAAAACATCATAGAAGATGCATGCAAACTCCGTTTTCGATGAACTCAAGCTTGTAATCAAGATGAACATAAGCTCTAAGACTCACAAAGAGAACCAAACAAGAACCAAGAAACATGATGCAAGGATGCAATGGTTTGAGCTCTCGACGAACGATATGATCAAGCTACTCACTTGAGAGCCCCCCTTGATAGTACGGCTATCGATCCTATAACCCGGTCTCCTAACACCACCATGAGACCGGTAAAATAGAAAACCTATCAAGGGCAAACCTTTGCCTTGCACATGATCCACTTGAGCTAGATGATGATGATCTTGTCCTCCTCAAGATGGACCACCTTTCTTGATTGCGTTGGGTCGATGGAGACTAGATGATTGCTCCCCCATACTCCACTATGGGTGAGCCACTCTTCGGCACATCTTCACAAGTCCATTGACACCACAATGGATGGCAATATTCAAGCACTTGATCTCTTCTTGATTCTCCACTTGAACTTGCACACGACAATCTTGATGATGATCACCACTTGATGTCATCCTTCCCATGGGTTGTATGATATCATCCTCTTGACGCAAGCCCATGGACATGTACCTAACCCCACATAGGCTCTCACATAGACCATGGGTTAGTACACAAAGTGCAACGGACAATGCTTACCATACCATGGGATCACTTGATCCCTGTCGGTACATCTTCTACTCTTTGTGAGTTGATTAACTTGATTCACTCTTGACTTAGTCTTGATCAACCTTGAATCTTTCCAACTCTCTTCGTTTGGATGATGTCTTGAAGGTAAACATGAATGATCACACAATCTTCTTCTTCAATACATGCTTGCAATAAGCTCAACACTCACATGACCAATCTTTGGATAATTCCTTAATAGCACCTTGGTCAA
Organism: Triticum dicoccoides; assembly: GCF_002162155.2. NCBI lineage: Eukaryota > Viridiplantae > Streptophyta > Magnoliopsida > Poales > Poaceae > Triticum > Triticum dicoccoides. Next base: position 451,737,087 of record NC_041382.1, on the reverse strand, counting down.
CCCATAAACTCCTCGAAACCAACACATGGACTTCAAGAAATGCCTATGGTAAAATCCTTCAAATATAACTCAAGGAAACCATTAGTCCATAGAGATTGTCACCAATTACCAAAACCAAACATGGGGGCACCGCATGTTCTTTCAACAAGCATTAAGCATAGCAAAGTCATAGCAACATCAATCTCAGAACATAGTGGATACTAGGGATCAAACCCTAACAAAATTAACTCGATTATATGATAGATCCCATCCAATCCATCACCGTCCAGCAAGCCTACGATGGAATTACTCACGCACGGCGGTGAGCATCATGAAATTGGTGATGGAGGATGGTTGATGATGACGATGGCGACGGATTCCCCTCTCCGGAGCCCCGAACGGACTCCAGATCAGCCCTCCCGAAAGGTTTTAGGGCTTGACGGCGGCTCTGTATTGTAAAACGCGGTGAATTCTTCTCTCTGATTTTTTTCTCCCCGAAACACAATATATGGAGTTGAAGTTGGAGTTGGAGTCGGAGAGGCCCCAGGGGGGCCCACGAGGTAGGGGCGCGCCCTAGGGGGCAGGCGCGCCCCCCACCCTCGTGGACAGGTGGTGGGCCCCCTGGCCTTCATCTTTTGCAGGTATTTTTTATATTTTCCAAAAAGTTGCTCCGTGAAGTTTCAGGTCATTCCGAGAACGTTTGTTTCTGCACATAAATAACACCATGGTAATTCTGCTGAAAACAGCGTCAGTCCGGGTTAGTTCCATTCAAATCATGCAAGTTAGAGTCCAAAACAAGGGCAAAAGTGTTTGAAAAAGTAGATACGACGGAGACGTATCAATGACATCACAAGTAACAGTGTTAGGTGTGTCCTAACGTAGTAGGAGGTGATACCGGCGAAGGGGGGAAACATCCGGGAAAGTATCTCCGGTGTTTCGCGTTTTCGGACAGATGAATCGGAAGGGAAAAGTTGCATGTTTGCTATGCTAGGGATGTGTGGCGGACGAACAAGCTGCGTATCCAGATTCGTCTCGTCGTTCTGAGCAACTTTCATGTACAAAGTATTTTCATCCGAGTTACGGATAATTTTATATTAATTTTCAAAGTTTCATAGAATTATTGAAATTATTTAATTCGAAAATTTAAATAGAAAAACTCTTGTCAATGGGACTCTGCTAGACAGTGTGTATGGCAGTGGGGTTGACCCAAACAATTTGAGACCCAAAGAATTAGGGTTGACCCAAACAATTTGAGACCCAAACAATTTGACTAGTCAACAGAGGATTGGTGGCCCACATGTAATAGAAACATTGGTTAACTAAGGGTTAAACTAACAAGGGACCACATGTCATTGACTGGCCTTTTAACTAAAGTGTGAAACCACATGTGGACACATTAGGCTAATTAACACATAAACTAACCACTAGCTAAATACTCGTGTGTTACGGTGACAACAGTAAACTATACAATGCATTAGGAAGATAGTGCCTTGTCCTCATCGATTATCATGTACGTCTCGAAACCCACTTTATCCGTGCGACATCTCACTCTGTTATGCCTACCATGCAAAATATCAATGTGTTGACCATTCCTTCGATCCTTGCCACTACACACGTTGGTTCTTTCATATACAAATATATTTATCATGGAATTTGTTCCCACCGTCTTTCTCAGAATAAGTACGTAATTTGTGCGAGAGCCGAGAGGAACATTTGATATATAATCAGCATAACATATCAATCTATAGAATGTTGCAAAATAAGTAGGACTTGGGAAGATATCCATCCGATTTGGACTAACCAGGCCATTCAAATATAAATTTTTATTCCTCTTTCCCTTGTGTTCCTATTTGGCTAAGTCCTGGAGTTATTGCCTTTGTCTGGTCAAAGCAAGTGCAGAAACTTCAAAACCATACTATGTTGGAGACATTGAAAATGAAAGATGGACAACACGTCAACATCTTACAATCTGACAATGATATATAAGAAACATATACTCAAAGTTGCCTGCATGCTTTGTCATCACTGAAGGGAATTTGAACAACACAGGGAGGCTGGTGAATACTGGATGATAAATTTATTTATATGCAACAACATAGCGTCAAGTTTTCAGATCATGTAATTTATCCAGCAGGCGTTCATTCAGTTTTCAACATTCGTTGAAAAACTACAGTTCTCCCGATTGTTCCCTCTCCGGAAATCACCATTTCCCTTTCTCCCTCCCAACCCCGAAGAAGATAAAAGCATGACGATGGTACATCTCTGTCCTTCCTCATCTCTTCCTCGGGCTCGCTGCTGCTTTTGTTACATATGCACTCTTTATCCAACTCCAATGAATTGTAGGTTCTTGTTGCTTATTAGAAAAAATGGCTACACATGAAGGCCACGCCTTAATATAGATAATTAAACAGGGGACATGTGGTAATCTCAAAGTCCTTGCAACCCACAAACAGAAACAGTAACGTGAACAAATGTGCAATTAGCTTTCCTCTGGCTTCACATCAGTGAGTGCAAAACCTGACGCCAAAGTTTTTTTTTGGCAAAGGGTATAGTAAGAAAGCAGGGAACATGTAAAAATAGCACCCATCTGTTGAGCACTCGCACATGTGGACCATCCTGTTGCACCAGCTAAATGCCGGCTGACGAAAACATGGTCGAGCCCCCCTTTGCCAAGCTTCCTCTTGACCGTGTACTCGGGAGATCTTCCTATCTGGCCCTGATAAGATGAAGGAAGTTACCATCAATTTTTGGCTCTCATTCGATACAAGATTGACAGTTTGCTGTATGTGTTTCACTTCAGCTTGGATAGATTCTGTTGTCGTACCAGCAGCCTGCACTGCTGCTGAATATGCAAACTCTTTCTCCGTACAGTATTTACTTCAACCACATGCTTCAGATTTCCGTAGAAAAAAAAGGCTCCCGAACACATAGGTTTGCATCATAAAACTATAAAGCTATTAGAAGCATTGTAGTGGAGTAATCACGTCCATCAGAATAACAACCATCCTAATTCTGTCAATTTTTTCTAATGATGCATCATCCACATAGTTCTCTTACAATAGAAATAGTATGTCAACACCTACAATTATTAGTCTAGGACCTACATACCATCTAAGAACTAAGAAAATACATCATGTTTTAATTGACTCTTTCTGCCGGTAGCATGTTCAGTTGACTCTGCTCAATGTATATATCTGTTAAAGTTTAACTATATTTAGAAAGTAATGTCTACCAAACAAACCTCCATTTGAAAATTAAAATTGACAAAACAATGTGTAAATTGGGATATTTTCTGAAAAATAGCGACACTAAAGCTATTGTGCTGCAACAGTAGCAATAAAAGATGAAGATGTCTTAATGTGTAAAGAGATCTGATTGATCTCCTTGGCATCCTCCTATAGTTGGAACATGTATTAAAGGCATAAATCTTTATTATCATCATTCAAAAAAATGCTAACAAAACTGTACTAATGAACCTGGAAAAATACTTCTCTGAACAGTAGAATGTGAACACCAATGCTAACAAAACTGAACCTGGAAAAAAAATTGGAGTGAATTGGGTCATGCCGATAGGCTTAGGGAGCGACTACCCTGTCGCATTTCCCCAGAACCTCATCTTGCTCTCCATGCTCTCCCCTTCTTCCTTAGTCCTTACACCAATGCCGCTACTTAGTTTCCTCTCACTACTCTATCGCTCTTTCTGCACCACACCACTGCCGCGCCTCTTTCTTCTCTGTTGTTGGTGGTGGCACAACCATCATCGTCGCTTTTGGAACTCCACTTAATTATTAAGTATACCATGAGTAATGCATTGTCCCAGATTGAGATTGATCATGTTGTTGCATTGACAAAATAATCTGTATTTGGGATATTTAAAAAAAATAGCAGCTGTAAAGATATTTTGGTGCAACAACAGCGATAGAATTCTGATTGATCTCCTTGGCATCCCCACATGAGTTGCCTCCTCCGACCATGATGACACCACGCTGCCGCTAAATTATAAGCCTGATCGGTGAGAGTTTTGCCATCTTCTAGGCCTGATCGGTGAGGGGATGGTATTCGGCGGCCACCTTTAGGCAATTTTATCAGATGCCTAATAATATGCCAATTGAACCACACACGGATGAAAAATCCTATATATCTGTCCAAATATGAGGGCTGATGGGATCCCTGATTTTTTTTCGAGATTGACGGGGGGGCCAAAAAAACCCACCGCTTGTTATATTCCAACTCGAAGGTGACTTGGCAGTCAGTACAGATACAAGTAAGCGCCCAAAGGCGCAAAATAAAATTACAGGAAAGGGCAAGAGAAAGCCCAAAACTAGAAGAAAGAAACAAAATGGAGGGGAAGGCTGGCACCAGTACCACACCGAAACCCCTGGAGACCGACATCTCGGGTAGCGAGCTCCGCTGAGCAGGTTGTTCCACCTCCGACAATGAACCACAACAAGGCCTAGGGAGAAACATACGGGCACCAGACCAACAACTCACAATGGAACATCACTGGCATGAACGAAGGGCGTCGGATAGCCGAGTTCATGCGGCGACACCGGTGTGCGCCGGCAAAGCCAAAAGACAACGCACCACCGAGACCGAAGGGCGCGGCACCGGTGTACCGCCGCCGAGGTCGAAGGGCAGCGTGCTGCCAAGGCCACCCCAGGATGTCCCCGCGATCGTCATCCGGACCACCATGAAGCACAGCCCTGACGGAAAGGAGACACCAAAGTAGAAGCATACCGAGAAGCATCACTGGCGCAAACGAAGAGCATCGGGTAGCCGAGTTCGAGCGGCGGCACCGGTGTGCCGCCGGCGAAGCCAAGAAGGCAACGCGCCACTGAGACCAAAGGGCGCAACACCGGTGTACTGCCGCCGAGGTCGAAGGGCAGCGTGTCGTCGAGGCCCCCAGGATGTTGAAGCAAGCTCAACTCGAGTCGCCAAGAACAATGGCCAGCCAGGATCAGAGCCGAGGTGGAGATGAAGCAACAAGAGGCTGAGTCCACCCGAAGCAGAAGAAATCCAAGAAGATGCCCCCAAGGAGGAAACGACGTAGAGACGTCGACACCATCTGACACGGAGAACCCCGGGTCCGAGATTTCTCTCGGGATCTGAGAAGCTTGGGGGGGAGGGAAACAATGCCAAACTCGACGCCTTCAAGAAGGGAAAATGGCGGCTGCAGCCGTCATCGTCGATGAAGTTTTCACCCGGCAGTGCCTCCTCCACCTCGCAACCGGAGCAAGTCGGCCACCCACCACCGTAGCGCTAGGCAGCCATGAGCTGTGAAGCGAGCAACGGAGGGCCAAAGAAGCAGCAACACACCGGGCTGCAGCACACAGAGCCGAGGCCGAGGTGCATCGCGGCCAGCGTGAGGCCGCAACGAGAGAGCACGGGGAGCCGGTTGACGAGGCCAACCGAACACGCCAGATCTGGTGCTGAAGTGCGACCACCAGAGACCGGCAACGGCAGAGGGACGAGTGGTGGGGGTCGGCGTAGAGGGTGGACGCAGCAAGGAGGGCGCGCCCGGCCGCCACGGCAAGCTGGCCGGAGAGCAACACCACCGGCCGTGGCCCAGATCCAAATGGGCAGACCGGACCAACGCATCAGGGGGAGCCGCATCCGGAGGGAGATCCATCACACGCAGCTGGCGAGGAAACACTGCCGGGGGAGGGCGCTCCCGCCGCCGGACGAAGCCACCGGAGCTGACAGGGGCGGATCTGGAGGAGCGATGGAGGAAAAGGGCGTGGGGCGAAGGGGCAGGGGGGAGAACGGCCTCGCCGCCGCCATCCCTGGGTCCGGCGCGGCTTCGCCGGCCGGCCCTCCGGCGGCGGTAACGCGGGGGGCCGGGAGGAGGGGCGGCGGCTGGGGTTCCCCTCGAGTCGCCCGGCGTGGGCGACGCGAGGGCTTCAGTCCTCGACTTCGATGGGATCCCTGATGATCACTAACAAGAATGGAATGTTCCAAACGGAAACTGAAGGGATAAGGATTTAACAGAAGATCAAACCTGATGATGTAGCATGCAGCGGCTGGAGACTCTTGACACACGCCTCCGCTGCTGGTCAACCACGGGTCAGCAGCGCCGGTGCGTGCCGACCGAAGGGATGAAGAGACCGACGAGACAACGTACATGTGCAGAGAAGCTCCGGCGGAGGGAGCCGCACATAACTGCCAGGCGGAGGATTGGCTTCGCACAGCTGGTTGCCATGGCCTCCTTCCATACGTGACGGTGGTGGGTAAGATGGAATCCGCACCGCCCCCCGCCGCTACCTCCTTCAATCCATGACGGTAGAGTGGCTCGGGTGGTCGTCGCTCGAGGGCTCGGGCTATGGCCAACCTAGAGAGGGAGGGCGCCACGCGGTTGCGAGGAGAGGAGAACGCCGGGTCGTCTGGGTTCGTGCCAAAGAGATCTGGAGATGAGATGGACAGGTCGGGGAGAAGGTGGAGAACGTGTGGGTTATCTCGGAACCTGGGGTTCTATTTCCTGCGATTTTTTTTCCAGCGAGGCTGGGGAATCCAGGTGGTCGAACCACGAGGGGAGGTCCAACCATCATGAAGTTCGATCTCCCTTTAACAGTAGAGAGCAGAAGCAAGGCGGGCAACGACGGGCAGGAGGGCGAGGCGGCTGGGCACAGCTCAAGCGTAGTGGGGGCGCGGTCGCGGAGCTGTGAGCGCGCTTGGGCGCAGCAAGGGCGCGGCCCGAACGCGGCCAGGGGCCGAGGGGAGCACGGCCACGGGGTGCAACGACCAGGAGCTGGGGCGCGGTGGTGCGGCGGTCTACGACAATGAAATCGAAGGGGGAAAAAGGGGACTAGAGGGAGGATCTCACCCCGGTTCTTGATGACGTGCTCGGGAGGTCGGGGGGGCGCTGAGGGAGGAGATCCGAGACGGGGAAGCGGCGACCGGACGCGGGGAAGATGCGCGATGGCGAGTGCCCGAGGCCTCCTAGCTCGAGCCCTTCGGCGTGGTGATGGAGCCGACCACGACGGAGCTCCCGGACATCTTCATGCGACGAGGGGAGGCCGGTGGCCGCGTGCTCCATGGTGTTGCGTCGACGATGTGCTCGAGCACGAGTTTAGATCGAGAGAGAGAGACGATGGGGAGGTATGAAGCGACTAGGGTTTGCCAATGGGGTCGGAAGGGCTCTTATGCATCTCCAGGACAAGCGGATGATCGACACGAGGGGCATCGGCGCATGGACGGCCGAGCGCGCGTGCACAGCACCATGGCCTCCTCTGCACTGTACAGAGGTGGGGGAAAAGCCTTTGTGGGCTGGGCCGAAGCACTATAGCTACATAGACCCCATCCCCACAGTAGCTTCTTAGGCATTTTCTTTTCCTTTTTCCGTTTTCTTTTATAGTCTCCGTTTTTTTATTTTTCTAAGCTATCAAATGAGTTTTATTAAACATGAAACTTGTCACATAATTATAAGTCATTATTTTGGAGATGACCACAAGGTTTGGGGGCTGTTTACAATCCATCAAAATAATGTTTGAATTTAAATGCTCCACATGAGTGCTATTGGGCCACTTCATAATTTACTAGGGAATATTTGGTGAGCCAAATGATGCTGGTTCAACATCACAAATGATCAGGGGAATTTATACTAAAATGCGAACATTTTAGATTTACAGTTTGAAGAAATAATAATTGGACATGAAATTCAAATTCAAATTTGATTTTTATTTGTATCAAGGGCAAATAAGCTTAGCAAGGTATGTGACATAGCATAATTAGATTGAGATTACTATAGAATTATTATCGGGGTGTTACAGAGGTGATCAAAGCATATGGTTTTATACAGACTTATGGTGAAGCCTGTATTTACAAGTAAGTGAGTGAGAGCTCTATGGCATTTATGATATTATATGTGGATGACATATTGTTGATTGGAAATGATATAGAATTTCTGGATAGTATAAAAGGATACTTGAATAAGAATTTTTCAGTGAAAGTCCTCGGTGAATATGCTTATATATTGGGCACCAAGATCTATAGAGATAGATCAAGACGCTTAATAGGACTTTCACAAAGCACATACCTTGATAAAGTTTTGAAGAAGATCAAAATGGATCAGTCAAAGAAAGGGTTCTTGCCTGTGTTACAAGGTGTGAAATTGAGTCAGACTCAAAGCCCGGCCACTGCAGAAGATAGAGAGAAAATGAAAGTCATTAACTATGTCTCAGTCATAGGCTCTATCATGTATGCTATGTTGTGTACCAGATTTATGATATGTGCCTTGCCATAAGTTTGGCAGGGAGGTACCAAAGTAATCCAGGAGTGGATCACTGGACAGCGGTCAAGAACATCTTGAAGTACCTGAAAAGGACCAAGGATCTGTTTCTCGTTTATGGAGGTGACAAAGAGCTCGTCGTAAATGGTTACGTCGATGCTAGCTTCGACACTGATTCAGATGACTCTAAGTCACAAACCGGATACGTATTTATATTGAATGGTGGAGCTGTTAGTTGGTGCAATTCCAAGCAGAGCGTCGTGGCGGGATCTACGTGTGAAGTGGAGTACATAGCTACTTCACAAGCAGCTCATGAAGGAGTCTGGATGAAGGAGTTCATATCGATCTGGGTGTAATACCCAGTGCATCGGGTCCAATGAAAATCTTTTGTGACAACATTGGAGCAATTGCCTTGGCGAAGGAATCCAGGTTCCACAAGAGAACCAAACACATCAAGAGACGCTTCAACTCTATTCGTGAAAAGGTCAAGGATGGAGACATAGAAGTTTGCAAAATGCATACGGATTTGAATGTAGCAAACCCGTTGACTAAGCCTCTTCCGCGAGCAAAACATGATCAGCACCAAGACTCCATGGGTGTTAGATTCATTACTATGTAATCTAGATTATTGACTCTAGTGCAAGTGGGGGACTAAAGGAAATATGACCTAGAGGCAATAATAAAGTTGTTATCTTATATTTCCTTATTCATGATAAAGGTTTATTATTCATGCTAGAATTGTATTGGTCAGAAACTTCAATGCACGTGTGAATACATAAACAAATACCGTGTCCCTAGTAAGCCTCTACTAGACTAGCTCGTTGATCAAAGATGGTTAAGGTTTCCTAACCATAGGCATGTGTTGTCATTTGATAACGAGATCACATCATTAGGAGAATGATGTGATGGACAAGACCCATCCGTTAGCTTACCATGTCGTTCAGTTTATTGATATTGCTTTCTTAATGTCAAATACACATTCCTTCGAGTATGAGATTATGCAACTCCTGGATACCGGAGGAATACCTTGTGTGCAATCAAACATCATAGTGTAACTGGGTAATCATAAAGATGCTCTACGGGTATCTCCAAAGGTGTTTGTTGAGTTGGCATAGATCGAGATTAGGATTTGTCACTCCGAGTATCGGAGAGGTATCTCTGGACCCTCTTAGTAATACACATCATAAGAAGCCTTGCAAGCAAAGTGATTAATGAGTTAGTTGCAAGATGATGTATTAAGGAACGAGTAAAGAGACTTTCCGGTAACGAGATTGAACTAGGTATGAAGATATCGACGATCGAATCTCGGGCAAGTAACATACCGATAGACAAAGAGAATTACATATGTTGTCATAAGGTTCGACCGATAAAGATCTTCATAGAATATGTAGGATCCAAGATGGGCATCCAGGTTCAGCTATTGGTTATTGACCGGAGAGGTGTCTTGGTCATGTCTACATAGTTCTCGAACCCGTAGGGTCCGCATGCTTAACGTTCATTGACGATATAGTATTATATGAGTTATATGATTTGGTGACCGAATGTTGTTTGGAGTCCTAGATGAGATCACAAACATGATGAGGAGCTCCGAAATGGTCCGAAGGTAAAAATTGATATATAGGACGATGATATTCGGACACCAGAAGAGTTTCGGAGTACACCAGGTAGTCATCGGGTCACCGGAAGGGGTTCCGGACACCCCCGGTAAGTGTATGGGCCTAATGGGCCAAGGAGGGACAGACCAGCCCACAAGGGGGCTGGTGCGCCCCTTTCCTGGCCGGCCGGCCCTATGAGTAAGGAAAGGGGAGGGGTGGCCCCTCCTGCCTTTCCCTCCTCATGAGAGAAAGGAAAGGGGGGGGGGCGCCACCTCCCCCTGCCTTCCTTCTGCACTCAAATAAGGAAGGGCGCGCGGCTTCGGGAGGACCCCAAGTAGGATTCGGCCTACTTGGGGGCTCCTCGTGGCTGCTACCCTCTCCCCCACACCTATATATATGTGGGAAGGGGGCGCCACACATAACCACGACAATCTCTTAGCCGTGTGCGGCGCCCCCCCTCCACCGTTTACACCCTCAATCAAATTTTCATAGTGCTTAGGCGAAGCCCTGCATAGATAACATCACCATCACCATCACCACACCGTCATGCTGCCGGAACTCATCCACTACCTCGTCGTCTTGCTGGATCAAGAAGGTGTGGACGTCACCGAGATGAGCGTGTGCTAAACGCGGAGGTGTCGTACGTTCGGTATTCGATCGGTTGGATCGCGAAGAAGTTCGACTACATCAACCTCGTTACTAAACGCTTCCGCTTACGATCTACGAGGGTACGTAGACACACTCTCTCCTCTCGTTGCTATGCATCTCCATGGATAGGTCTTGCGTATGCATAGTAAATTTTTTGTTTTCCATGCAACGTTTCCCAACAGGATATGGGAAGTGTCGATCGGTCCGTGCGTTTGGGCCGGATATGGGGAGGCCGGTGTGGTGGCCTTTTGCGTCCAGACAGCCCGTCCGAGCGATTGGGGCGGGTATGAGGGGTTCGATTGTTAGATGCTCTAAGGTTGAAAGAAAAATTACAGTCATCTTATTTCCATGAACTCCGGGAGAAGAAATAAAAGTGCATTGTTTCTCCAATTATATTTTAGTGTGGATGACAATAGGGTTAGTGAGGATTAATGTCCGTTATCAAGTTTGTTTCAGTAATTGGCCTCTTGGTGAACGTTACGGACATGAGTGCTCCATGCCCTCCTAATTCAAATATGAAAAGGGTGTTGGTTCTTCGAGACTCGAAGATTTTTTGGTTTTATTTGAGTTGAAATTTTTGACAAGATGCCCCCCCCCCCCGACATATGACTTCAAACCATACACGCAGGGTCATATGTTGGTAACAAGGTGGACATCATGATAAATACTACCACTCATGAATACAAAAGATAACTATCGAGATAATATTATGGCAAACACATGCATATGCATAAATAAAGCACCAAACAGATATCAGCATGACCCAACATTACATCAATCATTGCAGTGGAAGAAGGCCGCTTTGACCTGGTCCGACCAGGTCAGACAAGCTCTGTTAGCCGTTAGGCACATGCGGCCTAACATGTGGGCCACGACTGTCATAATCTCGTTGAAAATCAGCAAAATGGTCACTAAACGGAAGTGGTAGTTTTTTGCTAAAAAATTAGCTTAAAGCGATACTTTTTTGTTGACGGTTAAACTGTGGTAGTTCTATGGGATCGAACCTCAATAGTGGTAGTTTTTCTTTCTTTTTTTTGTTAAATACTCTCATCTTGAGCATTGAGCCAAGCAATAGTGTTTTGCCCATATCCAAGGAGCCCACCGAATGGTGCAACGGTTCCTCCAAAAAGTCTTTTTTGATAAGAAAGCACATGAGAAAGGTTACGCTTCCTGATCTTCCTGAAGCTCCATTCTGTGATAGGGCCTAACATCCTCCAACTCATAAAAAAGCAAAATAATTTTGTTACAATTTCAAGCAGCTCTTGGGTGTTTCTTTTTCCCTGGAAATTATCATTTTAGCTGCATTGAAAATTTGGATCACACACAATGACTACATCTTCAAAGGGGTTACTCCAAATTTATACCACTGCCGAAAGAAGTTCAGAGAGGAGTTACAATGGATTTTATTCAGAGCCAAAAGAAGAAATACTGCAATCCAATTTCGGAATTTATCCACAAACCCCATGCGTTACAGAAGGTCCAAAACATATTCCCATCTGATGGAGTCGAATGCCTTTTTAATGTCGAGTTTGAACAAGAGGGTCGGAGTCTTGCACTCTCCTCTTCAACCTCGCGTTTCCTCCTCAACGGCCTTCCTGGTTCCCTATCAGGCATGGCCGTGGGTTTCGCCAAGGAGACCCTATTTCGCTGATGTTGTTTGTCCTTGCAATTGACCCTCTGCACAAGATTCTCGACCTTGCGATGCGCAAGGGCATCCTTCATAAGATCTGAGGGCGAGGTGCCATGGTGCGAACCTCCCTCTACGCTGATGATGTAGCGGTTTTTGTGGCGCCGATCAAGAGAGACATCGACAACTTATCTATTATCTTAAAGGGCTTTGGTGATGTGACAGACCTCTGCACCAACTTCCATACAAGCTCCGTGGTGCCTATCCGATGCGCCAACCTTGATTTAATGCACATCCTCCACAGTATTCCGGCATCAAGGGCGTCCTTCCCAATCAAATATTTGGGTCTCCCGCTCTTAGTATGCCAGCTGAGGAAAGTTGACTTCCAATACCTAGAGGACAAGGCGGCCGAGAAATTGGTCACATGGGACAGGAAAAACATCACCACCATTGGACGCACGACCCTTGTTCGTTTGGTCATCACCTCCCAGGATGTGTACTCCATTACACCCCTCATTGTCCAACGGGGCTCCCTCGACAACCTCAACAAGATCAAGCGGGCTTTTCTATGGTCTGGCTCGGACAACACTGTCGGTGCGAAATGCAAAGTCAACTGGGACATAGTATGCCGGCCTACAAGCTATGGAGGCCTGGGTGTCCTCAATACCGACAAGTTCTCTCATGCCTTGAGACTGAGATGGCTTTGGCTTGAATGGAAAGAGCCGAGCAAACTGTGGGTGGGACTGGGTACCCCTTGCACCGCGGAGGACCACGATTTCTTCTATGCCTCCACTACTATCATCATGGGGAATGGAGCCAAAACGCCTTTCTGGGATTCGCCTTGGTTGCTTGGTCGCAAGCCCAAGGAAATTGCACCACTCATTTTTGAGGCCTCGAGGAGAAAGAACTGGAAGGTGCGGGAGGCTCTCAAGGGGAATGCTTGGATGCTCAAGATCAGACAAGACACCGTCATCACCGGCCACCACGTCCGCGAATTTTTTATCCTCTGGATGCTCATTCACGACTTCTAGCTCGACGAACACTCCGAGGATGACATTATATGGAAACACTCTACAGATGGTTTATAGTCGGCGTCAACCACGTACAAGGCGCAGTTCCTTGGTTTGACTCTATCCCCCATGAACTTCATGGTGAGGAAGGTGTGGGCGCCCCCAAAAGTCAAATTCTTCGCTTGGCTGGCCTTGCCAGATCGGATTTGGACCGTCGATCGGCTTGAGCGGCATGGTTGGCCTAATTGTGGCCTATGCCCCCTCTGCAAGCGAGAGCAGGAGACGGGCATCCATCTCTTCGTTAAGTGCTGCTTCACTACTAGGCTCTAGCGTTTGATCATTGATAAATATGGCCTTGTGCACATGAACACTAATGACTGGCACCTTGCGGGATCCCTTTCGGAGTGGTGGGATAGACGAACCAATTTGAGCAATCCAGATTGACGCGCCATGGCCTCTCTTACCATGCTTGTGTCGTGGACAATATGGAATGAGAGGAACTCTAGGTGTTTCGTCACAAGAATGCACCGCCACCAGTCCTCCTAAAGCTTATTGTGGATGAGGCCAACCTTTGGGTTACTGCAGGGGCGAAGAAATTAGGGAAATTTGTACTACGCGAGTAATTGTCATGCCGTTCTCTCGGCCTTTTGTAACACTCTGTAACTCTACTCTCCTCTTATTTAATCGATGAGGCAAATCTTTTGCCTCAGTTTCGAAAAGAAAAAACAAGAAGAAATACTCTGCATTTGGTTTGTCAAAAAAAAAGAACCCTCTGCATTTGAAGGCTGGGTCCAAGATTTCAGATAGTTTAAATGTTGATGCTTGTTCTGTTGTTCTCTTTTATTTTTTTTCTGTACAGTTTGTTTTGCTTTCTTTGCTTTCTTTTTCTTCCATTCTTTTATTTGAAAATGAATAAAACTGCACAACAGTCATGTTGTTTTCCTCTCCCCAAAAAAAGTTTGTTACAATTTTCCCATTATCGATTTACTTTTTACACAGATCATATCTGGTGTCCTTGAATGTTTCTTCGTTTAGAAAGAGGTTGAAAACGAAGTAAGGCAACCTCCTCTAGATGCAGTGAAACATTATCATCATCAGACATACTATTAATTTATAGCATGGCATTGCACAACATATTCAATGATCAACCAGAACACCAGATTATATACATTAATGATGGCAACAAATATCTGCTACCATGTTCCAAGAACTGCGTAGCAATACATAGCAACCCAGAGATACATTACAGCAATCAAGAGAAGTTTCACATATTTACTGGTTACGAATTGCAAGGCAATACTGGAATAACCATCATGGAATACCTAGTCCTGGCACACAAGCATGTCTATAGGCAATCCAGACTGAGTACTACAAGATCTTATTCCTTCTTAGAGGTATGGATGGCGGTAACCGTGGAGACCATGGAATCGACACCGCACTTGTTTTTGACATGCGGACCCCTGCAGATCTTGTAGTACCCGCTCTCGCCCCAGTTTTCGCCCCATGAGTTCTTTATGATCCAGTATGGTTTCTCCTTGAAGCGGAGCGGTGCGTAACCAGCTGATCCATAGCCAACCAGGAGAACACCATGATCAAGATGCCTTCCGCAGATGTATGGGCATGAGACACCACCAATGTACGTTTGCATGAATACTGCATTGATACCAACTGCGTGAAGAGAAGTATGCATCAGCCACAGTAATTTCCATGACATACATAAGCAGATCACTAACGGCTGAAGACACAATGATCAAATATGCAAATGCTTTGGATTCTTACTTGCAAGTGGGCCATGTTTCACAAGGTTAGCGGCAATCTGATCTTCGTCAATAGCAACAGTACTAAAATTCTTAACTTGAGCAGCAATTTTGGATTTGTCAAACTTGCAGGCACTGTTCCTCCCAGTGTATGGGTAATCCTTCTCGGTTTCTAAGCCACTGGCTTTTGCGAGATAGCTGAAAGCTGTAGTCATCAAGCCACCATTGCATCCCGCATCACATGCGCGTGGTTCTGACGGGTCACACTGCAGTCCATGACAAGAGAACAACATATATTAGTTGAACACCTTAAAAAAAGAATAGGAAGCCAGCAGGAATAAATTCAATAGTACCAATACTAATACAAGTGAAATGGTTTGCAAAATGGAGGGAAATTGAGCGTCAGTGTCGTCCATCAGACAATTGACTTCATTCATAACGCCAAAAAGGTATGGAAGAAATGAGTGTACAGAGTTACAGACTGGCAAATGGCTCCGCTCATAGTACACGACAGAAAATGGTTTTAGCGCCTCATTGGTGTAAGTTTGAATTTTGTCCAGGTCCAACCAAGATTAATTGGCCACACAGAATATATAGTAAGCTGCTTGTCAGTAACAAAATTAAATATTATGGCGTGACTGACTGATTGTTCCAGTTGATAATAATTCAGGTATTACACTCCCCAAATGATTCTTTGACATATTGTTAACAAATTCTAGTGCATCTCTGGTTACGTTTCTTCACCGTTTCCAATGCATCCCTCATAACTGAGGTTCTTCTATCCTTTCACAGAATCCATAGGCTTTTAAATTTCTAGTGGAAATGTATCTATTGTTTTCTCTCCTATTCAAAAAGATCGTAAGGCTTACGTTTCTCCCTCCCTCTCCTCACCTCTCGCTTTGTTCCCCCTCTCATCTATGATTTTTTGAACGTTTTTCCTGAAAAACGGCATCAACTGTCCCGCCTCTTATTGACTTACCAAATATAATTATGTTTTCTTTGTAAGCCAATAAATGATCATACCAAATAAGGGTTTACCAAATAAAATCATACTGTACTTTCTTAAACAATCACACTAACATGAGCCGGTGAATTAAGCTACTAGAATATTTATGCCCTCCGTTGCAATGCACCGGCAATTATCTAGTTAACCGTAAAGAAAAGAACTGCCTCTTTGTTTAAGGAATATCTTGCTTGAGAGAGGATAGTTCCCCTGTGCTCGAATATTGGCTTTGCCACTCGTTCAAATTTCGGTAATCACTAGTCAGTTGCTACTTCTTAGGACCATTGAACAAAAACAATTAGCACAAAACATTGAACAGGAGAAGTTGGGAGTATTTTATCTGGTTGGTGCGTTTGCAGTGACAGCCTAGGAATACTTTCTGGGTACAAGCAAGCAAATGCCTATTCATTCTTTACTGCAAAGTGGATAGGGTTAATCAATTTAGTTGACCCACCTATAATATAACATTCATTAAATCAGTAGACCCACTATTGTCCCTACATTTTTCTTTCTTTCACCAAGAACGAAAAATCTAGTCGCGGGGCAATTCTACGAGGCGATGCAGATGGGATGGATACCTCGTGGTCGCAGTCGACCAGCTGCTGCTCGCTGAGCACCTCCAGCTTTCCGGTGGCGAGGTAGTTGGCACCCTCCAGCGCCCCCGACGTACTGAAGGACCAGCACGACCCGCACGAACCCTGAAGAGAAGAGAAAGATCGGCTGGAATCAAATCAACCTGCCTTTTGCTCCAACCGAATCCAAGGAAAGATGGAATCAGAGGCGGACCTGGTCCTTGACTGGGCCGACCGCGCCGTGCTCGCGCCAGTCGAACTCTGTGGGGAGGCCGTCGGTGGGGAGGGCCGGCGCGTCGTGCGCCGACCCGGAGATCCCCTTGAGGAAGCTCCGGCGGGACTTGCGGAGGCCGAGGAAGCGCTCCCGGAACTCGTCGGGGGTGAGGTCGGAGAACTTGGTGATGCCGTGCACCGCGGAGGGGTCGAGGCGCTGGTGGCGGCGCGCGCGGCGGAGGTTGTCCCTGAACACGGAGAGCCGGTGCGCGTGCTCGTTGGCGTCCCTGTAGGACTTGCCGAACCGCCGGACGAAGCTCGCGAAGTGCGCCTCCGCGTTGAGCTCCAGCTCGTTCTCCGCGTCGCCCCCGACCACCTGCTCGATGAGGGGGTCCTCCAGCCCCTCCGCCGCTGAGGAGAGGGCCGGGTGGAGGAGGAGGAGGACGGCGGCGGCGACGAGGAGCAGCCGGAGGCGGGGGCGAGCCATGATTGGTCGGCTTGGTATTATTTTTCCTGCGGTTTCTTGTGTTGTGCGTGTGTGGCTTCGGTTCGGTTGCCTGCGCCGGTTATTTATAGCGGGTCGTTGTGGTGTACGGCGTTGGAGTAGCTTGCGTTGCGTGGTTGCTTTGTGCTCGTACTCGATTGCAAATGCTTGGGGAGAACGGGAACGGCGATCAGCTCACTCCGGCTGCTGTGAGAACGACGTCGCTAATGGTGATGTAGCATTACTACAGAGCCGGTGGCAGGGTGGGTGGATTCATCAGCGGCCCTGATATTTTCAGGAGTAGTTGCTTATGCAGACGTTCGACCATTAATTTTATGCCATGTGTAATAACTGTCAAAAACTAAAAATCTACATGTACTAACAGCGAACTAGGAGTAGGAGGAGGGCGACTGTACCCCGTCCACCACGAATCGAGATTGTCGGTCCATAATACCGGAAGATCACACGTTAGGGTTGGGTTGCTCCTATGGAGTACGCATAGATGATCAGAATAGAAACTATACGAGGTCAAGATTGGTGTCTCGTATGAGATATTGAGATAGACATTGTCGGTGGAATACATATAGATGATCATAATAGAAATTACACGAGATCAAGATTGGTGTCTCGTATGAGATATTGAGATAGACATTGTCGGTGCTGACTTGGGAGGCCCCTATGTTCCCTTATATGGATGGATGAGAAGTAGGGCTATGTGGGTCCTATTAGACCTACTAATACATAGAGTCCTCTTAGATCTACCAATACATGTATCTTGGGGTACAAGTTGATCCCTTCTGGTGGGCCACGGGCCTCCCAGAAGGTCGGTTACCGCAGTTATGTTTTACCGATAGTAACACTCAAATCTGTCATGAACACAGTTGTGTCAGGGTTGATGTTGAACCATGCACAACATCTTGGACTATTTGGCGAGGTCTTGAGGGACTTCCTGAGTATTCCTAAAAGAAAAAATGACTAGTGTCGGCTCGCCTTAAAGGGTTTGGAGATGACATGATATGTCGGGCTCATCGACCCTAGGAGAAAATCATGGACGTGCAAGGTGTGTGACCTCCCAACTTCTTTGTTGTTGGAGACATCCGACTTCACGGAAAACCAGTTTCAGTGACGCCTACAAAGTGTCGTGTTTTTTCGTCTTCTGTAAATATTGGGGGCACGATAGTGCACCGATGGGTGTAATCCCGAGCCTCATGGTGACTTGTGGAGTCAGGTGTAGGGACTTCGTTGTCTTATGGAAGATAGAGAAAACCACATGCCGACTCACATGTGGGGCGTGAAACAACTTGATACGGGCTCGGGTGCCCGAAGGGGAAGCCAGGGCCAACCACACACGGTGTGTGGGGCATCCGGCCTCCTAGTCTTGTCTTGTCGTTGGAGATGGCCAGCTTCCAGAGAGCCGACTTCAGTGACACTGCGAAACATCCTGATTATTTTATCTTTTGTAGACACTCGGGCATGATAGTGCACCCGGTGGATATAGCCCCTGAGCCTTCGGCCCACTCATGGAATCGGGCAGAGAGTCTTGTGATGATGGTAGACACCAGAGCCGTTTGCGGCGAGGCAAAGTGGAGCCGTTGAGGCCAGATATGGTGAGGCAGAGAACCTAGAGCCGGATGTGGCGAGTCCACAACCCTTGAGATGGATGCGATGAGGTCAAAGCACCTGAGCAGACAATGTGGCGAGGCAGAGCCGTCAAGCCAAACATGGCAAGGCCGGCGTTTGTTTTTGCGACGCGTCAACACCATCTTTAAGGCCAAGGAAACAGGAGAAATAACAACTCTATTTTGTCAAACACTGAAATACTGAGTGGACATTTATATGCATAGTCAATGTAAAACTTCTGTTAAATTTAGTTGTTGAGTTATTTTGCGCAATACATATCCCTCGGAATCTGTTAATAGGTCGACTTTAGCTTTAGCTCCCTCCAACCAAGCAATACTTTTGCTGCCTGAGGTTGCATCAAGGAGTGCCCTTTGGAGGTTAGTATGACCGGGTTCCGATCTACAGCTACATCCAAGGGTAGGATGGCGGCTTCCTAAACACAACTAAGGATATTTCACAATGGATTATAAGTAATATTAGGTAATCGGTGATGCCAGCTAGATTTTTTATGCAGACCCGAGGCGATGCCATAGAAAAATTGGATATGATGTAGTACCCCAGTTCGACCTTAGAGAGATCGCCTTGATGCAACCTCCGGTCTGACCTAAAAGAGTTCACTTGGCTGCAGCCTCCGGGCGTTGCCTCAGAGAGATCGTTGTGATGCAGTCTCCGCATTGACCTGAGAGAGATCAATTGAATGCAGCCTCTGGGACCAACCTTAGAGAGATCGCTATAATGCAACCTCCAGCCGATGGAGGGGTTGGTGATTTGGGTGGAAGGTGTCACGCTCGCGCCGGCGGTCGGGGCATGTGGGATGTGGAAGGAGGAGGAGGATGGGGGTGAGGTGTGGATTACCTGCCTGGATAGAGGAGGCCGAGCAGCATGAAGGAGGGTCGCCAGCGAGGAGGCGGCGGCACTGCAAGCAAGGAGTGAAGGTTTCAACTTGGAAAGGAAGGAAGAAAGAGGGGAAATGTGGCTTTTGTTAAGGGGGAGGGGGCGGGGAGGTAGATATTTCTGCGGAAGCCGAAAATTTGGAATCGCTTCAGCCAAAAAATTGGCGCGGAAAGTGTCATCAGACACGGTCCCTTATTCAGAACTGTGTACGATATGTGGACATCACAAATGATTCAGATAGCTTAACCCGTGTGTGATGAGTTTGAACGTCAAAAGTTTTGGTTCGAATTTCCTTGGTTACAGTGATCATCCACGTCATTGCATAATTTGGGTACACAAAAGAGACTATAACACACCCACACTTCTTAATCGGGCAAGTTCAGTAATTAAACAGAGCTACCTGACCTAAACATTACTCTAACAAATTAAAGACCGGCGCTCTTAATTAAACAAAACATAGAGTACTACTATGGCTGGTGATCATCGATCTCCGCCGCCGCCTCCATGTCCAGCTCACGCCCGGCGCTTTTTGTCACAGTCCGGACATGCACTTTAGGGCATGCCTACCCAGGGAAAGGAACCCTTAACGGAACTATTCTCTCTGGAAGATGTTTCTTACTACCCATGTAATATAACATAACTAGTTGGGCACTTGTCTGATAAAGCACTAATGACCCCTACGCCTGGTCTCCATGCATGCCCCGGTTCTTATATAACCGAGAGGGTATTCGGATACACTCCGGACTGTAGGGTCCCGAGGTTGAAGCAAAAAGGTCTGCCACGACAAACAATCTACAATCCGGCTAGAAGACATCATATATGTCACTTTACAATTACATAGTCAATTTGACTGGTTGAATTCCTCTTCAATACCCTCCAATAGGCTGTCCAGTCTACAGTCCTGTTGGGAATACTTTGTGGCCAATTCTACTTGACCGTACACTAAATTCACAGGGATCTCCTTGCCGTCAGGCCCCACAGGTCCGACTTCGGCCATGTGGTTTGGATCAGCCTTCGTGTACCGTGTCTTCACCATTGCCCAAGCCTCCCTGGCGCCCTGACGCCAGGCCGATATCTTCCATAATCGGAAACACCGTTGTGCTCCCTTCAGCTTTTGCGCAAGCTCTCCAAGGCCTTCGGGTATGGAGACGGACGGCCACAAGGCCTGGGCAACGCCTTGCATCACCTGCCGAACTCGTTCGTGCAACTGTGCGAGCTCGGGAAGAAGATCACCTGTTGAACTAGGCATCTCCTCGGCAGGACGTCCTGTTAGCATACCTACAGACATAACTCTGTCAGCCAGCTTCCTCGCCGAACTCTTTGTCAAAATTCGTTCAAGCACTTACTAAATATGCCGCATCGAAGCCGCCGATTCTCCTTAACAGAATCCGACAGTTGGGCATGAACATCTTTTAGTTCCACGCCCAGCTTGGTGTTGGCATCTTGGAGATCATTCTTCTCCTGCCTCACCCTCGTTAGCATGCTCTCACCAGCCTTCAGCTGGCGTATGAGCTGCTGCTTATCCGGATTCACTCCAGCGTCATCTGCAATTTTATCGTCAGATTTGCATATAAAGCCGCACTCTACTATGATACTTATCATTGGACGGATATGTTACCAGTAGGGGTCTCCTTGGGCTCCCCTGCGGCGGACAGTGCGGCCTGAAGTTGGGCTTTGCACTCTTCCAGCTCCTGGGATAGTTGAGTATTCTTTTCTGTAAGAACCTACATAACAAATGATCCTTAAATCAGTTATCCTAATTGTTTCAAGTCTCAGGGGCTACAGATATATATAATCATCAAATTTTCTCACCTGTATGTCTTTTACATACTGCTCCGTGGCTCTGGCTAGACCATTTTGAGCAGCACGGAGGTGCGCATCTCCCGAGTTGAAGGCATCTAAAGCCTCTTGGGAGAAACAAGCGTCACGAAGAACAGTCCGGCGACGCCTATGGTTCATGGCACTTTCCACCTCGGAAGGGGTGGCGGACAGTCTATCTGTATCCTCTGTTGGAGGAGTACCCGGTGCATGCCTTGTACTCGTTCCCACTCCTGAGTCCGGCCTTGGAGCCTGGCTTGTGGAGGCGCGGTTGGTAGCCTCTCCGGGTATAGTCCGGCGAGCGCTCTTTCTCCTGAAAAGAAGGCATGGGCGTTAATATGCCTCAGTAAATAATGTCTTGCAATAAATATGGCACGCTATACCGCTGCGCCGGCGCCTCAATCCGGACTGCGGATCTTTTCAGCCTGCCTGGCCTAGCGGCCCCTTGTTGGCTAGTTGCCATAGGCTCGGCCTTCTGCCCCGAGGACCTCCCTTGCAAGACATGGCTGTTATACGGCAATAAAAAAAGAGCACAAGGACGGGTCCCTTTTTAAGTGCTAGGATTTCGGTCTCAGTCACCTGTGAGGTTGGAACTAGCCCAGGGTAATCGGCCGTAATGGCCACCAAGGTATTGTCATTAATCCCTTGGTAAAAAACCCCGTCGATCAGCTCCACGGATATGTCCGGATCCTCTTGGGAGGTCGGGTCAAGGGACCGTCCAGGGTCCTCGGGCTGTGGAGGAGGGCTGTTTATCTCCTTTACTGCCTGGCGCAGCTCCTGCGATGAAATCACTAGAATGAATACTTAAACTACGGGAATACGAAACGGATGGGCGAGAAAAAATCTCCGCTTACCCATCTCGGAGGGTTGTACATGGAGAATCCGCCCTACGGGTTGATACGGAGGAATTCCTCCTCTTCTCCCTTGTACAAAATGGACAAGATCTTTATTAGATCAGCAGCCGATCCCGGCCGTGGCGGATGGCGTCATCCTCCCCGTTGAAGTCCCACATAGGGTGGCCTCTGTACTGGAGCGGCTGCACCCCCCGCATAATGCATATAGCCATGACCTCGATCATGGTCAATCCGGATCGAGCTAAAGAGTTTAGCCGGCTCATCAGATAAAGAATGTCCCGGTCGTCTTCCTCCAAGGGGCTCCGTGGATGCCAGCTCTGGCGCTTCTTCAAAGGGGCGTTGTCAAACTCAGGAAGGCCGATCCGAATAGGGTCCGGAAGGGGGACATCTTCTATATAAAACCATTCGGAAGGCCAGTCTTCGGACATCTTCTTTGGGGTCCCGGATAGGTATCCGGTCCCAGCGATACGCCACACTTCGGCTCCACCCACTTGATATATTGATCCCTTCTTAGAACGGGGCACAAGGCAGAACAGCTTCTTCCACAGAGAAAAATGAGCCTCACAGCCGAAAAATAACTTGCAAAGGGCTACGAATCCCGCGATGTGCAGCAGGGAGGCAGGCGTAAGGTTGTGCGGCTGGAGGCCATAGAACTCCAGAAGCCCTCGGAGAAACGGATGGATTGGGAATCCGAGCCCTCTTACCAGATAAGGGACAAGGCACACCCGCTCTCCCTTGGAGGGATTGGGACGGCTCTCCGCTTGCTCTCCGCCATTATAGGTGGCAAGCCCGGCTCGAACCGGGACCATGTACGCTAGGGGAAGAAATCCCTTGGACTGAAGCATCACCAATTTGCTGTGCGGGATGGAACATCTCTCCCAATCTCCAGGCTTGGAACTAGGGGTGCGAGAGAGGGAGCTATGTCGACCGGCCATGGTGGAATGGATCTCTGTCGGGCACGCTCCGATGAAGACTCGGCAAGGGAGGATGATGTGATTTGGATCTGAATCCTCGTCTTTTTAAATAGGCGGCTCATTTGCATAGCTAGGGGGGTAAATGCGAAAACACCCTGGCTCTTTGCATTCGCTCGACACGTGGAAAGTGGCCATTATTGGGCGTAGAAGCCAAGAAGTACGAACCATCACAAGGAACCGGACATTATTTCGACAGGAACACAGAATTTGGAGAAGGAACCCGCCTTGCAATGCCGAAGACAACTGTGCGCCGGACTCATCATCATTGAAGCCTGGTTCGGGGGCTACTGAGGGAGTCCTGGATTAGGGGGTCTCCGGACAGCCGGACTATCTCCATTGGCCGGACTGTTAGATTATGAAGATACAAGATTGAAGACTTCATCTCGTGTCTGGATGGGACTCTACTTGGCGTGGAAGGCAAGCTAGGCAATGCGTATATGGATATATCCTCCTTTGTAACCGACCTTGTGTAACCCTAACCCTCTCCGGTGTCTATATAAACCGAAGGGTTTTAGTCCGTAGGACAACAATCACAACATACAATCACATCGTAGGCTAGCTTCTAGGGTTTAGCCTCTCTGATCTCGTGGTAGATCCACTCTTGTAACACCCATATCTTCAATATTAATCAAGCAGGACGTAGGGTTTTACCTCCATCAAGAGGGCCCGAACCTGGGTAAAACTTCATGTCCCTTGCCTCCTGTTACCATCCGTCCTAGACGCACAGTTCGGGACCCCCTACCCGAGATCCGCCGGTTTTGACACTGACAGTAGCGCCTGGGTATTTGATACTGGTTCTGTTGCTCATATTTGCAACTCAAAATAGGGGGTACAGATTAAATGAAGATTGGCTAAGGACGAGGTGACGATGCGCGTGGGAAATGGTTCCAAAGTCGATGTGACCGCCGTCGACACGCTACCTCTACATCTACATTCGGGATTAGTTTTAGACCTGAATAATTGTTATTTGGTGCCAACGTTAAGCATGAACATTATATCTGGATCTTGTATGATGCGAGATGGTTACTCATTTAAATTAGAGAATAATGGTTGTTCTATTTATATGACTAATATCTTTTATGGTCATGCACCCTTGATGAGTGGTCTATTTTTATTGAATCTCGATAGTAGTCATACACATATTCATAGTATTAAAGCCAAAAGATATAAGTTTAATAATGATAATGCAACTTATTTGTGGCACTGCCGTTCAGGTCATATTGGTGTAAAGAGCATGAAGAAACTCCATGCTGATGGGCTTTTGGAATCACTTGATGCTCGCGAACCATGCCTCATGGGCAAGATGACTAAGACTCTGTTCTCCGGAACAAAGGAGCGAGCAACAGACTTATTGGAAATAATACATACTGATGTATGCGGTCCAACGAGTGTTGATGCTCAAGGCGGGTATCATTATTTTCTGACCTTCATAGATGATTTGAGCAGATATGGGTATATCTACTTGATGAAACATAAGTCTGAAACAAGGCTTGTCCGGCTGATCCATTTGCTCTCCCTCGTATTGATCAAATCATTGATGCTACGACGGGTTGTGAGCGTTTGAGTTTTTTGGATGCTTATTTTGGTTATCATCAGATCAAGATGGCAGTTAAGGACCAAGAGAAGACAGCTTCCATTACTCCGTTTGGAGCCTTCTGCTATGTGTCTATGCCTTTCGGGCTCAAGAGTGCCCAGGCGACTTACCAACGGTGTGTGCAAAATTGCCTTCACAATTAGATCGGGCGTAATGTTCATGCTTATGTAGATGACATTGTGGTGAAATCTTGGAAGAAGGAGACCCTGATTGATGATTTGAAGGAGACATTTGACAATCTCCGGGTCTATAAAATGATGCTTAACCCGGCCAGGTGTGTTTTTGGTGTACCGGCGGGTAAGATTTGGGGTTTTTTGGTTTCAGACCAAGGTATCAAAGCTAACCCGGAGAAAATCAAGGCCATTACTTCCCTAGCTAAGCCAAAGTGTGTTAATGGCGTCCAATGCTTGGCGGGTCGGAGAGCGGCCTTGAGCCGGTTCATAAGCCACCTAGGAGAAAAGGCTATCCCTCTGTACCAGATGATGAAGAAGACATATAATTTCGTCTGGAGTGATGCTGCTGATGAGGCACTTGAGGCGCTTAAGAAGCAACTGGCTGAGCCGCTGGTTCTTGCTGCCCCTATTGATAAGGAGCCTTTGCTGTTATATGTGGCTGCCAATGGCCGTGTTGTCAGTGTGGCCATTGTGGTGGAAAGGAAAGAGGCAGGCAAGGAGTATCCGATTTAATGGCCGGTTTACTACATCAGCGAGGTACTTATTGAGTCCAAGCAGAGGTATCTGCATTGGCAGAAGCTTGTGTATGGGGTTTTCATGGCCAGTCGAAAGCTCAAGCAATATTTTCTGGGTCATCCCATTACTGTGGTTAGCTCTGCTCCTTTGGGGATATCATCCAAAATAGAGAAGCCACAGGTCGGGTAGCCAAGTGGGCCATTGAGCTTGGACCTCATGGTTTAAAGTATGTGCCTCGTACGACCATCAAGTCACAAGCACTCGTTGATTTTATCAATGATTGGACAGAGTTGCAGATGCCTGAGGAAAAGCCGGATAACACATATTAGACTATTCACTTTGATGGATCTAGGCAGTTGGAAGGCTCGGGGGCTGGAGTTGTCTTGACTTCCCCACGAGGTGATAAATTTTCTTATGTTCTCCGGTTAATGTTCCCTTGTACTAACAATGCAGCTGAGTATGAGGCCTTGCTCCACGGTCTTCAGATGCCTAAGGAGATGAATTTAAGCCGGGTGAGGTGCTTTGGTGACTCGGATCTGGTAGCTCAGCAGGTTTCTGGCACTTGGGATTCTAAAGATCCACTCATGGCGGCTTACCGTCGAGAGGTTGATGCCATTGCAGGTCACTTCAAGGGTTAGCAAGTTGAGCATATTGATCGCAGGAAAAATGAGGCAGCTGACACTTTAAGCCGGTTAGGGTCTCAGCGTAAGCCGGTGCCACCTAAAACGTTCCTGGATATTCTGCTTAACCCTTTGGTCAAATTACCTACAGAGGAGGATCTTGCTGTTCCTGACCCGGAAGTAAAATTGGTGGCGGCTCTTCATGCCATTCTTGATTGGACAGTTCCGTATTTGGCTTACATGACCCGGGGCGAGTTGCCTGAGGATGAAATTTTGGCCAGGCAGGTAACCCGACGGTCTAAGTCAATGACGATTGTCAATGGGGAGTTACACCATTGCAGTGTCACAGGGGCGTTTCAACATTGCGTCTCTCCTGAAGAAGGTTGTGAGATTTTGCGAGAAATTCACAAAGGAGATTGTGGTCATCATGCCAGCTCTAAATCTCTCGTAGCCAAGGCATTTTGTCATGGGTTTTATTGGTTGACGACTCATGCTGATGATGAGGATTTGGTTAGCAGATGTGACGGCTGTCAGAAATTTTCACGACAAGCTCATGTTCCGGCTCAAAAGAGTTGAGGATGATTCCAATTACTTGGCCGTTTGTGATCTGGGGGCTTGATATGGTCGGGCCTTTCAAGAGGTCCAAGGATAAGTAAACCCACCTTTGGTGGCAGTTGATAAGTTTACTAAGTGGGTTGAAGCAGAGCCGGTTAGCAAGTGTGATGCAGCAACGGCGGCCCAATTCATCAAGAAGGTGATCTTCCATTTTGGCTTTCCCCACAGCATTATAACGGATAATGGCACTAATCTGTCTAAGGGTGCTATGAAAGAATTTTGTCAATGAGAACATATTCAACTTGATGTTTCCTCCGTGGCTCACCCCCAGTCTAATGGTCAAGTGGAACGAGCTAATCAAGAGATTCTGTGAGGCATCAAGCCCCGGCTTATGGTTCCTTTGCAAAGAACGTCGGGCTGTTGGGTGGAGGAGTTACCTTCAGTGTTATGGAGTATCAATACAACCCCCAACAGATCTATGGGTTACACACCTTTCTTCATGGTTTATGGAGGAAAGGAGGTTCTCCCTAGTGACATCTGTCACGATTCGCCTCGTGTGGCGGCTTATGTTGAAGCTGATAATGAAAGGGCACGTCAGGATGCACTTGACCTGTTGGATGAGGAGCGCGTCCTTGCAGCGGCTTGTTCAACGATTTATCAACAAGACCTACGTCGTTATCACAGCCGCCGGGTCAAAACCAGAACCTTTCAAGAAGGCGATTTGGTGCTCCGGCTTATCCATGATCAAACTGATATGCATAAATTATCCCCACCTTGGGAAGGACCTTTTGTGGTCAGCAGGAATCTGCATAATGGGTCATACTATCTTATCAACGTTCGAGACCACAAGGACTCACGCACATCGAAGGAGAAGACCCGTCGGCTGTGGAATATTGCTCATCTTTGGCCCTACTATACTTGAGCCACCGGCTCTCATGATGTACATAGTTTGATGATGTATATATTATAAACAGTATAATAAAGCCGGCGTCCCTGATAATTCAGGGCCTCTGTCGTTTCACTTCTTCGAAGCCGAGTCTTTATCATTGTCTTACATGCACTTAAGAGGCTTTACGCCCAAATTATAGGGACCAAAGTGAGTTGGATGCACAGCACAGCTCAAACATAGGCTCGCGACGAGCACAACCCATAAATATGTCACTTGGGGGCTTCCTGTTCAAACATAGGTGTATTCACCAAAGAGAACATAGCATTACTACCCTCTTGACCAGGTTATCTTATTCAAACATAGGTGTATTCACCAAAGAGGACATAACCTTTCCGAGTCATCCTACCTGTATATCAGCTGCTTCTTCATCACGTAATCCTAATTGACCCGCCGAACTCTTAACAATCAGTCTTTTACGGTGTATTCACCAAAGATCCTGAGCTTGTTAAGGTTAAAATTCCGGTTTGTCATGTGAGAGCACGACTTACAGATAGTCAGGATAGATCCATCCAGGCTCATAAGCCGCCTTCCTTGAAACTTGGATAAATCGGCCTGTGATGCACGATGCTACTCCGACCCCACGTACTTCTGATAAGTCTATCTTTAAATAAGACCTGAACTTATCTGGGTTCACATGTTGATTGGGTCATGTGAGAGCCAGCTCATGGAAAGCGCGTACCTTCCAGTGGCCATCAGGCTAGTTTCATTGAAGAAGAACCTTTGGATTGGCGGCCTGCAAAAGCCTCGGATTTTTTTTGATTTGCTTATTTTTTGGGTTTTTATAATCTCTTTTCTCTTGCTGTATGGTTTTTACAAACCAGGCCAAGCTGCCCCATTTATGGCTCATATTTGAAGCATCTTTGGGTCTTTGCAACCCGCCAGGATGGCAGACTCTAAGTCGCCAGAGAATAATAATCTTATGCTTAGAGTTATGGCTCTAGAAGCTCTAACTGCATGAAGCTGATAAACTAGCAGTTTACGTCAATACCACAGGTATGATATTATCTTATTTAAAGTTTGTGATCATCCCGGCCCTGGTTATGGACTATTTGTCCCCAGCAGTTTAATTTGGGTATTATGACCCGCCCGCGGTAAACCGCCAGGCAATTGTGATTTACTTGTATGCAGGGTCATGATAAAATCTCGTTTGCACAAAATGAAGTTATCATAACCATAAAGTGATACACTCTTCAAATGGCGGATCAAATGATGTGGCACAAAGCAAAAACGTCCACGATGGCACGGCGTATCAAAGTTTACTAGCCTATTACATGACTCAGTGAACCAAAAAGATCAAGTGTTTTCCAAAGTTCAAATATTTTAAACAGCCCAAAGGATCAATCTTCTTGGTCTTGGCGACTTGAAGCTTCTGGATCATCCTTTTCCGGTTCTTCATCGTCCTCCATTGTCTGGAAGTTTGGTGATGACCAATCAATGCCATGTAAGGCATGGAATTCAACTTCATCATCAATGAGATTTGACGGGTCAACTTCAGGGGCGAAAGTATGCTTACGAATTGGAGGAATCAGATCCATCACTTTATAAGCCGCCGTGGATTTCTTTTGATTCTCTGCATCATAAGCTAGTTGATACTTGGATAGATTGGTCTCATCAGCAATCAGAGTCGCCACAGGATGAATTTCCTTCACGCAGGCAGTGAAGTCCTTCTGATTAAAGGCAGTACCATCTTCCTTCAAACTTGGATACCAGTAGCTACCTCATCCAGGTCTAGCTCTGGTACCCATGCCTTAGCGTGGCTCAAGGCCGTCACGGCACCGGCTCTTGCACATGACCATTTAATCTCTTGAATCCTTGCAGGCAGAATTGACAATTTTTTCAAGATTTCGCTCAGCAGATTGGGTCCTTGGTTTGTTGGAGAAATTGTGGCTAGCATGCGCTGAGCACCAGTATACAGCTGTTCAACAAGTGTATATACGGCTTTCAGCTTCACCAACATATCTTGACTAAGATTGCTGCTCCTTGGACCTACATAACAATTGTGGAAGTCAGTGGCGGTTTATAACATCAAACGAAGAGATTCAAGTGGAATGCTGGTAAGGTGACTCACCAAAGATGGCAGAAACCACCTGGGATACACGGGGCTTTAAACCGGTAAGCTCCGCAGTCACCTCTTGAAGAGCCGCTTCAGCTTTTTCAGCCCGCTGCATCAAGGCAGTCTTTTCCTCAGCCCAGGTGTTTCTTTCAGCATGAAAACCGTTCTTCAGCTTTTGCCTTTCCTCCAGACTAAACTTGAATTTTGAATTAGCTTTCCGGGTCTCAGACTCTTGAATCTCCAGATGAGTCTTTGCATCAGCCAATTGTGATTGAAGTTCAGCGGTGGCCTCCTGTACAAACACAGAGTTACAAACACATTTATATCCGGGTTACAGGAATATAAGTCCCAAGCCTCTTGCAAGCAAAAACACTTGGCACTTGGGGGCTAATGCCTACTGAAGAGTTCTTCCTACAACGGCTTATATGACTATGTCCCAAGCACTTTGCAAGCAACAATACTTAGCACTTGGGGGCTAATGCATATTTGCTCATATTTCATTACTACTTTATGATGATCCGCCAGTGCCACGGACAACCATAGACGGCTCATGGGGTCTACATGAGTAAGTTCTGATCTTTAAACACTGATAAGTACCGGTTCATTCATGCTGATTAAACCGGCCCTCGGGGGCTACAGATGCAATGTTGATCATTAAAATCCAGTTTAAGTGAAATATGGCTTTCTTGAAGGAGTTTTTTTATCAAAGATGCTTTCTACTCATTGCTATTCTAAGTCTACAACATATTCAATCCTATTATACACAGTAGACTTGGGGGCTGTCAGGATATGCATAATGTATTTAAGCCGGAGTTCATACCTCATATTTTTTTTGCATCTGCTTCACCATATCTATTTCAAGATCGCGGCTGGTATGTACTTGGTTGAGGTAGCCAGAAAGTACTTCACTACTGCTCAATTGAGAATAGTGGGCAACATCAAATCTCACTTTCCGCTTTTCAATAAACTCTTGTTTAGCGGAGTGTTTGGCCAAGACAGTTGGATTTCCCGGTTCTGTAAAACCGGTGCCAGTAATCATAACATCGTTGGTATGTGTCTTCGACGGTTTAAGTGGGCTTGATGATTCAGCATCCAAAGGATTGAGTACTGAATGGTCACTGGAAGGGTCAGTAATCTCTGGCGGGGCTTCATGGGCAGGTTCTTCTGGTTGTTTTTTGGCAATGTGTGATGCTGGGACTTGCTGCTCTGGTTCAGGGACTTTAGGATCTTCAACCGGTTTTGTCACATTTGCCTTATTGTTAGGCTTTGCTTTTCCACTACACGGTTCATGAGAGATCAGTACAAGTATAAGATCATAAGGAGATAGATAACAAAAGAGATGTTACCCAGGGGCAGTCTTGAAATCCGGCAGCTGAGTTTGAGATGAGTCACCAGAAGAAGAGCGACAAACCTCCTGATAGTTTGAATCGGAAGGAGTAAGTGTCTAATGAATGAGACCCGCCAGGGGGTAAAAAGAGCTAAGTTTGTAAAAACCTTGTTTCGCCGTTTCCGTGGAGCTGGAGTATTTGGTAAGCCGGACGATAACTCTTCACCTCCGTTGTTCCGAGTTTGTCGCCGGCTCTCCTGCTACTATTGCTTCAAAAGAAAGTGAGGATCCAAATGAGCTAAGGGGTGCGAAAAGCTTACTTTCCGGGTTACCCGTCGAATTTTCTGTCTTGGCAAAGGCTCTGAGTCGGGTGAAATAATAGTTACCTCTTCTTCAGCTGCTTGGCTGCCCCCTGTGTCATCCTAAGCATAATCTATGTCAATAAGGTAATTGAAAAAGGAGCCAAGGGAGTCAAGGGCTACCTCCGACTCAAAGCTGTCATCCAGTTCAAACATGATGGAGGCGCTTGATTTCTTCTTATTTTTCTTAGTGGTTTTCTTGGCAGCTTCATGATCGTATTTCTTCTTCCAAAAATCAGAGTCAGCCTGTGAAAGCTCATCAAAGTGGAGTTAATAAAGCATTTAAATGATGAGGTAAAATTAAGTAAATTGGAGAATCACATCTGGTGGCGGGTTAAGTTTGCAGAAAGGGTTCATGCCCACTTTGCTGCAATCTTCCGGATCTTCATTCAGAAGGGACTTGGTCATTTCGTTGATTGCCTCGTCAGTTAAGCGCACAGAGTTGTGGCGCAGTGGATCTTTTATACCACCAGTGTAAGTATACATTAAGCCGGGCCGACGGCTCAAGGGTATGATTCGCCAAGAAACCCAGCATCGAACCAAATCAATGCTAGTTAACCCATTTCCCAGCAGAGCTTTAACCTTTGTAGTGGTAGGGGCAAGCTTTGCACATTCGGCGGCGGTAAGCTTTTCAGGAAGAAGATGTTTTGGGTCCAGGCGCTCAACAAGATAACCCGACAATCGATTCTCGTCAGCCGGAGAGGTATCTTTGCAGTAAAACCATGTCTGGTTCCAGTTTGTGGGATGACTCGGCAAGTAAGCATAGGGGAAGATAGCATCTCTTCTTCGTTGAATTGAGATTGCACCAAGTTCCAAACTAGGTCCATTCGTGAACTCATTTTGGCGGTTCAAATAGAAGTATTCTCTGAAAAGTTCAACACTGGGCTCCTCTTGAAGGTATACTTCACAGAAGACTTGAAAGTTGCAGATATTTGACATGGAATTGGGTTCGATGTCTTGCAGATGGAGTTGAAAGAAGTGCAGAACATCTTGGAAAAATTTAGAGCCAGGCGGTGAGAAGCCCCGGTTCATGTGGTCAGTAAAAACAATGACCTCATCATCCTTTGGTTGAGGTCTTTCTTCACCTGGATTAGGGGCGCGATAATGCATAACATTCTTTGCTGGCAAATATCCGATTTTGACAAAATCTTTGAGAGTGTCTTCGGTAATAACGGACTTAACCCAATTGCATGAAGTAACTGTCTTTGGCGGCATTGTGAAGAAAGAAGCCTAAAAGAAAGAATTTTTTTGCCGGATTAAGTTGATTCATTAAGCCAAAAGTAAAACACTATAGTATATATTCAGAGTGGCGCCTTAAATGGGGCCAAATGATATATGGGTAATTATAAGCCGGTGATGTAAGACGCCATGACAAGCACTGGTATTCAAGATCTGGCAAAAGCGAATTTTACTAAGTGTTGGGACAAACAGGTTTCACAGATTGGAGCTATAAGATTGGATCTGCAGCAGTTCAGAGAAATGAAACAAAATCTAAACCTAAGGTGGCGGCAGCAGAAAAGTGGGGATGCCCAGATGAGATCTGTTGCAATGAGGATATACTCTAATATTAAAAACCAAGTGCTAAAACTGCTACCACACAAGATTGGTGTTGTTTTCAGATCAAAACTGTGCAATCTAGGAAAGAGAAGGAGGAATGGTGATGAACACCGACAAATAGAGAAACCCTAAGGTGGATTTATTAAGAAAAGTGAATGCTTACCGACGCTGATGAACAATGGAGGGGCCCCGTAACGTTCTAGTTCGTTCAAGGTGATGCAGCGGCCGGAGTTGAAGCATTGAACGAAGATCGACGGCGGCGGAGCTCAGGCGCACTGGAGCGTTGCGAGGAAGAAGAGAAAGAAAAGAAGGCAAAAGGGGGAGAGTGAAAAGAGGACCCGTGGCCCTATTTATAAGGCTAGAAGGATAAGTGGCATGTGTGGGAATCAAGGAGACAAGAAAATGGATATGTGACGGTGTGAGCGCCTCGATTTTCAGAGGTTCATTAAAAGAGAAGATTTATTAAGATCTGGGCTGTATATAATATTAATAACAGGTGATGTCACGGCAGGGTACCGAATCTCAAGAGATGACATCATGGCGGGTTACGATATCTTACAAGAAGATGAAGAAGGATTTTTTCTAAGTGTTGAAGATTGACACGAACAAGTTCAAATCAACCTGGGGCCTAATGTTGGGGATATGAATATTGGATATGACCCTCCCAGGAGAGGCCGGGTTATCCCAATGGCGGTTCATAAACCAAGCCCATGAATATGTTGAAGATGGCGGTTCATGTAGTAGGCTTGTTAAAGGGCCCAAAGCCCAAAGGCGGCTTAAGGCCCGTAAGTATAAACCGCCATGTATATGTGACTTGTATTGTAAGGCATGTAAGATAAGTCACCGGGCCGGACACGTTTGTATGAGCCGGCCGAGACTCTGTAGGCCGCGGGGCGTCAACCCGTGTATATAAGGGGACGACCCGGCAGTGGTTTAGGGCAAGAAACAACGGATCGAACGCCAGGCCAAGCGTATTTGCTCCCTGGAAATCGAAACCCTAGCAATACCACCTCAAACTGGATTAGGCTTTTACCTTCACTGTAAGGGGCCGAACTAGTATAAACTCTCTGTATCCTTTGTCCCGTTTAACCCCTTTAAGCTAACTACGTCGCAATGGCTCCACAACTAAGTCCTTCCACTAGGACCTCTGCCGTGAAAATTCCACGACAAGAAGAATGGCAAGCAAGTTGTTGCTCAAGTGAAGAAGCCCAATTCTAGACCTAAGCCTGGGACTAAGTGCTTCTACTACAAAGGGACTGGTCACTAGAAGCGGAACTGCCCCAAGTATTTGGCGAATAAGAAGGATGGCAAAGTGAATGGTATATTTGATATACATGTTATTGATGCTCATAGTAGCGCCTGGGTATTAGATACTGGTTTTGTTGCTCATATTTGCAACTCGAAATAGGGGGTACGGATTAAATGAAGATTGGCTAAGGACGAGGTGACGATGCGCGTGGGAAATGGTTCCAAAGTCGATGAGATCGCCGTCGGCACGCTACCTCTACATCTACATTCGAGATTAGTTTTAGACCTGAATAATTGTTATTTGGTGCCAACGTTAAGCATGAACATTATATCTGGATCTTGTATGATGCGAGATGGTTACTCATTTAAATTAGAGAATAATGGTTGTTCTATTTATATGACTAATATCTTTTATGGTCATGCACCCTTGATGAGTGGTCTATTTTTATTGAATCTCAATAGTAGTGATACACGTATTCATAGTATTAAAGCCAAAAGATATAAGTTTAATAATGATAATGCAACTTATTTGTGGCACTGCCGTTCAGGTCATATTGGTGTAAAGCGCATGAAGAAACTCCATGCTGATGGGATTTTGGAATCACTTGATTATGAATCACTTGATGCTCGCGAACCATGCCTCATGGGCAAGATGACTAAGACTCCGTTCTCCGGAACAATGGAGCGAGCAACAGACTTATTGGAAATAATACATACTGATGTACATGATCCGACGAGTGTTGATGCTCAAGGCGGGTATCGTTATTTTCTGACCTTCATAGATGATTTGAGCAGATATGGGTATATCTACTTGATGAAACATAAGTCTGAAACATTTAAAAAGTTCAAAGAATTTCATACTGAAGTTGAAAATCATCGTAACAAGAAAGTAAAGTTTCTACGATCTGATCGTGGAGGTGAATATTTGAGTTATGAGTTTGGTCTTCATTTGAAACAATGCGGAATAGTTTCGCAACTCAAGTCACCTAGAACAGCACAGCATAATGGTGTGTCTGAATGTCGTAACCGCACTTTATTAGATATGGTGTGATCTATGATGTCTCGTACTGATTTACCGCTATTGTTTTGGGGTTATGCTTTAGAGACGGCTGCATTCACGTTAAATAGGGCACCATTGAAATCCGTTGAGACGACGCCATATGAACTGTGGTTTGGCAAGAAACCCAAGTTGTCGTTTCTTAAAGTTTGGGGCTGCGATGCTTATGTGAAAAAGCTTCAACCTGATAAGCTCGAACCCAAAAGAGAGAAATGTGTCTTCATAGGATACCCAAAGACTGTTGGGTACACCTTCAATCACAGATTTTAAGGCAAGATATTCGTTGCTAAGAATGGATCCTTTCTTGAGAAGGAGTTTCTCTCGAAAGAAGTGAGCGGGAGGAAAGTAGAACTTGATGAGGTAACAGTACCTTCTCCCTTATTGGAAAGTAGTTCATCACAGAAATCAGTTCCAGTGATTCCTACACCAATTAGTGAGGAAGCTAATGATGATGATCATGAAACTTCTGATCAAGTTACTACCGAACCTCGTAGGTCAAATAGAGTAAGATCCGCACCAGAGTGGTACAGTAATCCTGTTCTGGAGGTCATGTTACTTAACCATGACGAACCTACGAACTATGAGGATGATGAGCCCA
This sequence comes from Triticum dicoccoides, assembly GCF_002162155.2. NCBI lineage: Eukaryota > Viridiplantae > Streptophyta > Magnoliopsida > Poales > Poaceae > Triticum > Triticum dicoccoides. The sequence continues at coordinate 451,701,209 of NC_041382.1, read as the reverse complement.
AATTTTGCAAAATGTCTTGAGGCCATGAAATCTGAGAAGGGATCCATGTATGAGAACAAAGTATGGACTTTGGTTGACTTTCCCGATGATCGGCAAGCCATAGAGAATAAATGGATCTTCAAGAAGAAGACTGATGCTAACGGTAATGTTACTACCTACAAAGTTCGACTTGTTGCAAAAGGTTTTCGACAAGTTCAAGGAGTTGACTATGATGAGACCTTCTCACCCGTAGCGATGCTTAAGTCTGTCCGAATCATGTTAGCAATTGCCGTATTATATGATTATGAAATTTGGAAAAATGGATGTCAAAACTGCATTCCTTAACCGATATCTTAAAGAAGAGTTGTATATGATGCAACCAGAAGGTTTTGTTGATCCAAAAGGTGCTAACAAACTGTGCAAGCTCCAGCGATCCATTCATGGACTGGTGCAAGCCTCTCTAAGTTGGAATATACGCTTTGATAGTGTGATCAAAGCATATGGTTTTATACAGACTTTTGGGGAAGCTTGTATTTACAAGAAGGTGAGTGGGAGCTCCATAGCATTTTTGATATTATATGTGGATGACATATTGTTGATCGGAAATGATACTGAATTTCTGAATAGCATAAAAGGATACTTGAATAAGAATTTTTCAATGAAAGACCTTGGTGAAGCTGCTTATATATTAGGCATCAAGATCTATAGAGATAGATCAAGAGGCTTAATTGGACTTTCATAAAGCACATACCTTGATAAAGTTTTGAAGAAGTTCAAAATGGATCAATCAAAGAGAGGGTTCTTGCCTGTATTACAAGGTGTGAAGTTGAGTCAGACTCAATGCCCGACCACTGCAGAAGATAGAGAGAAAATGAAAGTCATTCCCTATGCCTCAGCCATAGGTTCTATCATGTATGCTATGCTGTGTACCAGACCTGATGTGTGCCTTGCTATTAGTTTAGCAGGGAGGTACCAAAGTAATCCAGGAGTGGATCACTGGACAGCGGTCAAGAACATCCTGAAATACTTGAAAAGGATTAAGGATATGTTTATCGTTTATGGAGGTGACAAAGAGCTCGTCGTAAACGGTTACATCGATGCAAGCTTTGACACTGATCCGGATGACTCTAAGTCACAAACCAGATACGTATTTTTATTGAATGGTGAAGCTGTCAGTTGGTGCAGTTCTAAGCAGAGCGTTGTGGCGGGATCTACGTGTGAAGCGGAGTACATAGCTGCTTCGGAAGCAGCAAATGAAGGAGTCTGGATGAAGGAGTTCATATCCGATCTAGGTGTAATACCTAGTGCATCGGGTCCAATGAAAATCTTTTGTGACAATACTGTTACAATTGCCTTGGCAAAGGAATCCAGATTTCACAAGAGAACCAAGCACAACAAGAGACGCTTCAATTCCATCTGTGATCAAGTCAAGGAGGGAGACATAGAGATTTGCAAGATACATACGGATCTGAATGTTGCAGACCCGTTGACTAAGCCTCTCTCACGAGCAAAAGATGATCAGCGCCAAGACTCCATGGGTGTTAGAATCATTATTATGTAATCTAGATTATTGACTCTAGTGCAAGTGGGAGACTGAAGGAAATATGCCCTAGAGGCAATAATAAAGTTGTTATTTATATTTCCTTATATCAAGATAAATGTTTATTATTCATGCTAGAATTGTATTAACCGGAAACTTAGTACATGTGTGGATACATAGACAAACAAAGTGTCCCTAGTAAGCATCTACTTGACTAGCTCGCTAATCAAAGATGGTTAAGTTTCCTAGCCATAGACATGTGTTGTCATTTGATGAACGGGATCACATCATTAGAGAATGATGTGATGGACAGGACCCATCTGTTAGCTTAGCACTATGATCGTTTAGTGTATTGCTATTGCTTTCTTCATGACTTATACATGTTCCTATGACTATGAGATTATGCAACTCCCGAATACCGGAGGAACACCTTGTGTGCTATCAAACGCCACAATGTAACTGGGTGATTATAAAGATGCTCTACAGGTGTCTCCGATGGTGTTTGTTGAGTTGGCATAGATCGAGATTAGGATTTGTCACTTTGTGTATCGGAGAGGTATCTCTGGGCCTTCTCGGTAATGCACATAACTATGAGCCTTGCAAGCAATGTGACTAATGAGTTAGTCACGGGATGCTGCATTACGGAACGAGTAAAGAGACTTGCCGGGGACGATGATACCGACGATCGATTCTTGAGCAAGTAACATACCGATGACAAAGGGAACAACATATGTTGTTATGCGGTTTGACCGACAAAGATCTTCGTAGAATATGTAGGATTATGAGGATCTAGGTTCCGCTATTGGTTATTGACCGGAGATGTGTCTCGGTCATGTCTACATAGTTCTCCAACCCGTAGGGTCCGCACGCTTAACATTCGATGACGATTTGTATTATGTTATGTGATTTGATGTACCGAAGTTTGTTCGGAGTCCCGGATGAGATCACGGACATGACGAGGAGTCTCAAAATGGTCGTGACATAAAGATTGATATATTGGACCATGTTATTCGGACACTGAAAGTGTTCGGGATAGTTTCGGGTAAAAACAGAGTGCTGGGGGGGTTACCAGAACCCCCCGGGGGAACTAATGGGCCACCATGGGCCTTGTTGGAGAGAGAGGAGGGCAGCCAGGGCAGGCCGCCCCCCTTTCCTACTCCCTCTCCTTCTCCTTCCTTCCTCCTCTCTTCCTTTTGGTGGAATCCTACTAGGACTAGGAGTCCTAGTAGGACTCCCCTCTTGGGCGCGCCCTAGGGGCTGGCCGACCCTCCCCTCCTCCCTCCTTTATATACCTGGGGAGGGGGCACCCTAGAACATATAAGTTGATCTTTTAGCCGTGTGCGATGCCCCCCTCCACAGTAACACACCTCGATCATATCGTCGTAGTGCTTAGCCGAAGCCCTGCGTCGGTAACTTCATCATCACCGTCACCACGCCGTCATGCTGACGAAACTCTCCCTCGGCCTCAAGTGGATCAAGAGTTCGGGGGACGTCATCGAGATGAACGTGTGCTGATCGCGGAGGTGCCGTGCGTTAGGTACTTGGATCGGTTGGATCATGAATACATTCGACTACATCAACCGCATTACTGAACGCTTTCGCTTTCGGTCTACGAGGGTACGCAGACACATTCTCCCCTCTCGTTGCTATGCATATCCTAGATAGATCTTGCGTGATCATAGGATTTTTTTAAATACTACGTTCCCCAACAACCGGTTCCACCGACAAACATGCAACGAGTTTTGCATAATGGTGGCTGGCGGGTGTATGTTTGTCCAACTTTAGTTGAATCAAATTTGACTGCGGCCGGTCCTTGTTGACAGCAAACTTGATAAATCACCGTTGTGGTTTTGATGCGTAGGTAAGAACGGTTCTTGCTAGAAGCCCGTAGCAGCCACGTAAAACTTGCAATAACAAAGTAGAGGACGTCTAACTTGTTTTTGCAAGGCTTGTTGTGATGTGATATGGTCAAGACATGATACGTTATTGTATGAGATGATCATGTTTTGTAAAAGTTACTGGCAACAGGCAGGAGCCTTATGGTTGTCTCTTTATTGTATGAAATGCAAACGCCATGTAATTGCTTTACTTTATCACTATGCGTTAGCGATAGTTGTAGAAGCAATAGTTGGCGAGATGACCACGATGCCATGATGGAGATCAAGGTGTCAAGCCAGTGACGATGGAGATCATGACGATGCTTTGGAGATGGAGATCAAAAGCACAAGATGATGATGGCCATATCATGTCACATATTTTGATTGCATGTGATGTTTCTCTTTTATGCATCTTATTTTGCTTAGTACGGCGGTAGCATTATAAGATGACCCCTTACTAAAATTTCAAGGTATAAGTGTTCTCCCCGAGTATGCACCACTGCGAAAGTTCTTCGTTTCGAGACGCCACGTGATGATCGGGTGTGATAGACTCTACATTCACATACAATGGGTGCAAGATAGTTTTGCACATGCGAAATACTCAGGTTAAACTTGACGAGCCTAGCATGTACAGACATGGCTTCGGAACACTGGAGACCAAAAGGTCGAACGTGAATCATATAGTAGATATGATCAACATAGAGATGTGCACCATTGAAGACTGCTCCATCTCACGTGATGATCAGACATGGTTTAGTTGATTTGGATCATGTATCATTTAGATGACTTGAGGGATGCCTATCTAAGTGGGAGTTCTTAAGTAATTTGATTAATTGAACTTAATTTATCATGAACTTAGTCCTGATAGTGTTTGCATATCTATGTTGTAGATCAATATCTCGCGTATAGCTCCCCTGTTTTATTTTTGATACGTTCCTAGAAAAAACTAAGTTGAAAGATGATAGTAGCAATGATGTAGACTGTGTCCGTGATATGAGGATTATCCTCATTGATGCACAGAAGAATTATGTCCTTGATGCACCGCTAGGTGACAGACCTATTGCAGGAGCATATGCAAACGTTATGAACATTTGACAAGCTAGGTATGATGACTACTTTATAGTTTAGTGCACCATGCTTTACGGCTTAGAACCGGGACTTCAAAAATGTTTTGAATGTCATGGAGCATGTGAGATGTTCCAAGAGCTGAAAATGATATTTCAGACTCATGCCCGTGTTAAGAGGTATGAGACCTCTAACATGTACTTTGCCTACAAGATGGAGGAGAATAGCTCAGCTAGTGAGCATGTGCTCAGAATGTCTGGGTACTACTATCGCTTGAATCAAGTGGGAGTTAATCTTCCAAATAAGATAGTGATTGACAAAGTTCTCTAGTCACTATCACCAAGTTACTAGAACTTCGTGATAAACTATAATATGCAAGGGATAACGAAAAACGATTCCAAGCTCTTCGCGATGCTGAAATCGATGAAGGTAGAAATCAAGAAATAGCATCAAGTGTTGATGGTTAACAAGACCACTAATTTCAAGAAAAGGGGCAAGGGAAAGAAAGGGAACTTCAAGAAGAATGGCAAGCAAGTTGCCACTCCCATGAAGAAGCCCAAAGCTAGACCCAAACCTTAAACTGAGTGCTTCTACTACAAAGGAAATGGTCACTGGAAGTGTAACTACCCCAAACATTTGGCGGATAAGAAGGATGGCAAAGTGAACAAAGGTATATTTGGTGTACATGTTATTGATGTGTATGTTACTAGTGTTCATAGCAACCCCTGTCTTGGGGATATTACCACTGGAGGTAAACTGGCCTTATGTAGTCGGGTTGACTCTTTGAAGATTAGAAGCCCATGAAGATGTAAAGATGATGGCGCTTTACGGAGGGCCCAAAGGCGGGTTACAATCTGTAAATGTAAACCGGCCTAGTCAAGTAACTTGTATAGTAAGATAGAAAGAGAGAGGCCGAACCGGATACGTTTATAAACCGGCTTCGGGACTCTGTAGTCCGGCGGGTGTCATCCTATGTATATAAAGGGACGACCCGGCCGCAGTTTAGGGACAGACAATAACAACTCGAGAGCCAGACAAAGCGGATTCGCTCCCTGGCCTTCGAAACCCTAGCAATACCAATCACAACTAGACGTAGGCTTTTACCTTCATCGAAGGGGCCGAACTAGTATAAACTCCCATGTCCCCTTGTCCGGTTTAACCCCTTTAAGCTAACCCATTGCGATGGCTCCACGACTAAGTCCTTTCATGAGGACATCTGCCGTGACAAACCCACGACAGTTGGCGCCCACTGTGGGGCTATCGCACGATGGTTTCGAGTTCTTGAAGGGCAGCTTCGATGGACTCAAGGGATACGCTGTGGGCCGGATGATGGAGAGTCGCTGCGGCAAGCTCTACATCGACAACGCGGGATGGGGTCCCGAGGCCGATTCAATCGAATACAGGTACCGGGTCCCCTTCAGTGGGATTCAGGTCTTCATCGGCAAGATCGGCGAACCGGCCCCTGAGCCGGACATCTGCACCGACATCATCGAAATGGCTCGGCGTGCAAGTTCTTCGCCGGTTCAGCCCGAGGCAAGGCATGTTTTCGTAGGTGTCGTCCATGGATCAGGGTACGAGGATGGACCGGTGTCCGATGGGGAAACCGTAGTCTGCTCTGATGACGAGTCTTCTGGAGAAACGAATCGCTTTACCAGTTGTAGGATGGCCGGATTGAGGGAGGATCCAAGGGCAACAGTATTCCGGATTCCCCCAGTCTGCCAAACCGGGCCGCCATCTTCATGGCCGGCACACAATCGGCGCCTCATTCATCTACCGCCGCAGCAATGCTCTCCGGTTCAGCGACGGCCACACCAGCAGGGGCAGGAAGCTCGGCGCCACCTCCGGCCCAAGTCTTGTCTGATTTGTTCGACGCTCTGGCAACATTGATGTCCGCGGAGGTAGAGGCAGCAGCCAGGGATTAGCACAATGCGGAGATTGCAAAAGTGAAAGATCAGATAGCCCAGGCTAAAGCGGACCTGGCAGCAGAGAACGCCAGGATGGCTATGGAGCGGGCCGAGTTGGAAGCACAAGCTTACCGGATTAGACTACATCAGAATGCTTCAGAGGAAGTCATGAGAAGAAGGTACCGATCACGTCTCCCGTTGGTTTATGAGCCGCAGAATCTTTTCAACACGCCAAGTGCAGGAGCTGGTAACCAACCCATGCTAAACCGGGCGGGGGCGCCGGGAGCAAGAGCGCCGGTTCAGCCGCGCACGACGGGCCCGCCTCGCCAGAACAACGTTGTACCATCAATGCCGCCCGTGCATTATTCCAACCCGTTGGACAACATTGTGGCCGCCGCTTCACGCCTGGCGGCCCTGCCAACCGATGGTGAGTCATCAGTTGTAGTGGAAGCACGTCGGGCCAGGGATCTCCTTCAGACAGCACTAAATCAACAGCAAGCATATTCACACAGCCGTGAGAGGATTCATTCCACTCCCCGTCCAAGCCGGAGTTATAGCAGACACGTGGAAGACGAACCGGTCGTGTCCACTAGTGCACGCCACCGAAAATTGCCACGAGGGAAGAACCCGGCTGGGGGAGGTGCTAATGCGCAAGATGTTGTGGACCATGGCCGCGCACGTCGAGAGGCCGAGTTGACAGCTCAACACGAAGCACGACAGCATACTCCGGTTCACCCCACCGCCTTCGTGGAGCCAGGGCGATGTTCAGTTCCTTAGGGGTACCGTGTTTAACTGCTGCTTTGCGTAATGTGCGACTACCCAAGGATTTCAAGGGACCTCGTAAGGTACCAAATTATACCGCCGATTTGCAGCCAGAGGCGTGGGTGGAGAGCTATGAGATGGCAATGGAGATCTTAGATGTGGATGAGGCGGTGTGTGCTAAATATTTCACCATGATGTTGGAAGGAACAACTCGCACTTGGTTGAAGAGCTTGCCGACCAGCTCTATTGGATCATGGGCCAAACTGAAGCACCTGTTTATCCAGAACTTCAAGGATACGTGTAAGCAGCCAATGTCAATTATAGATCTGGCCGCTTGTGTCCAAGAGGAAGGGGAGTCCACGACCCATTGGGTCAAACGGGTCTCGGCGATTTTGCATTCATCAGATCGTATCAATGCAGACACCGCAGTGTTAACGTTAGAGGGCAATTGCCGTTTCAAACCGTTGAAACAGAAGTTGGGAAGGCTCAAACGTCACTGCAATGACATGTCAACACTCATGGCCGCTTTGGTTAAATATGCCGATTCAGATAATACCAAGGATCCCGATTCATAGGAGGACAAACCGGAGAAGGGTAAGAAGACCGGCAATGCCAAAGGCCAACAACACAATCCGGCAGGCCATGGAAATGCCGGTAAGCGCAAGGCCGACAGTGGTTTGGACTTTGTCGCAAATACTAGCACGCAGGAGAATGGCCAGCGCCGTAAAGGCAAGCATCCCCAGAGGGGTGGAGGTCCAGGCAACAATTTGGAGCATTTGTTAAATCAGCCCTGTCCAAAGCATGGATCGAAGGAGAAACCGGCATCACATCTCTAGAAAGATTGTTATATCATGCGGGATTTCAAGAATTCCAATATGTTCCAATATGAAAACGGCCCGCCAGGCGGTTCGGGAGGAGGTTTCCACGGGCCGGGTTACAGAGGCGGTGGTTCCGGTTCAGGGTTTCCAGGCAATCAAACCGGACACGTCAATCAAGGACACCAAGGCAACCAGGGAGGTTACAACCATCAGGGGAGTCAGCAGCAGCAGCAGCAGTCGGGTTATCAGAGCAATCCCAAACAGCTGAACAGCGGGCAATATCATGTCTTCACTACTAGTTTGTGCAAACGTGATCAGAAGCTTCACAAAAGGGCAGTCAACTCTGTTGAGCTGGCAGTACCTCAGTATTTACGCTGGTCGGAGCAACCTATTTTGTGGAGCAGAGAGGATCACCCGCCCCGGGTTGATAATCTAGGTCATTTGGCCTTGGTGGTAGCCCCTCAAGTTGGGGGATACAAGTTCACTAAAGTGCTCATGGATGGGGGAAGTAGTATCAATATTTTGTATTATGATACATTCCATCGTATGGGGTTGACAGATAAGGATCTAAAACCGTCGAATACGGTATTTCATGGTGTGGTGGTTGGTAAGTCTGCATATCCCGTTGGTAAGATAGCTTTGGAGGTAGCTTTTGGAGATGACTACGATTCAAGGTCAGAAACATTGACATTTGAGGTGGTGAAGATCAAAAGTCCGTACCACGCCTTGTTTGGGTGGCCGGTTTATGCTAAGTTTATGGCAACGCCATGTTATGTTTACCTACAGCTTAAAATGCCAGGTCATAAGGGGACTATCACAGTACATGGAAGTAGAAAGATTGCTTTGGAGTGTGAAGAAGGCGATGCGGCTTATGCTGAGTCGGTTTGTGCCACGGAGGAGTTAAAATTCTATAAGGAGCAAGTTGATCCGGCAGACATGACCTCCTTAAAAAATCCAACTACGGAACATGATCCAGCATTGAAGTTCAAATCAGCTACAGACACTAAGATGGTTGACTTTGTCCCTGGCGATTCATCCAAATAGTTCAGCATCAGCGCTAACCTGGATCCCAAATAGGAAAGCGCGCTCATCGAGTTCATCCGTGAGAACCGGGACATCTTTGCATGGAAACCTTCTGACATGCCAGGTGTACCGAGAGAACTCGCTGAGCACACACTCAACATTGATCCTAAATTCAAACCGGTCCGACAGTTCCTTCGCCGTTTCAACGAGGAAAGGTGCAAGGCTATAGGTGTAGAGGTCGCCCTTTTGTTGGTTGCTGGGTTTATTGTTGAAGTTTTTCATCCAGAGTGGTTAGCCAATCCGGTGCTGGTTCTTAAGAAAAACGGCACTTGGCGCATGTGTGTGGACTACACAGATTTAAACAAGGCTTGCCCTGTAGACCCCTTTGCTCTCCCTTGCATTGATCAAATAATTGATGCTACGAGAGGTTGTGACTGTTTGTGTTTTTTGGATGCTTACTCTGGTTATCATTAGATCAAAATGGCAGTTAAGGACCAGGAGAAGACAGCCGTTTCGACTCAAGAGTGCCCAGGAAACTTACCAGCGATGTGTTCAGAATTGCCTTCATAAGCAAATTGGGCGCAATGTTCATGCGTATGTGGATGATATTGTGGTCAAATCCAGAAAGGAGGAGACTTTGATAGATGATCTACGGGAAACCTTTGACAATCTCCGTGTTTACAAGATGATGCTCAATCCGGAGAAGTGTGTTTTCGGTGTCCCGGCAGGCAAGCTCTTAGGCTTTCTGGTTTCAAATAGAGGCATTGAGGCTAATCCGGAAAAGATTGCAGCAATTACGTCCTTGGCTAAACCGGCGTGTATTAATGATGCGCAACGTCTGGCCGGCCGGATTACAGCCTTGAGCCAGTTTATCAGCCGCCTTGGAGAGAAGGCCATTCCCTTATATCAGATGCTCAAGAAAATGGATAACTTTGTCTGGAGTGAGGCGGCGGATAAGGCGTTTGAAGATCTGAAGAGGCAGCTCGTGGAACCGCCCGTGCTGGCAGCACCGATCGACAAAGAGCCGTTATTATTATATGTGGCTGCTAATGCCCGGGCTGTCAGTGTAGCCATTGTGGTAGAGCGCAAGGAGCCTGGCAAAGAGTATCCGGTTAAACGGCCGGTTTATTATATCAGTGAGGTGCTCATTGAGTCAAAGCAGAGGTATCCGCATTGGCAGAAACTGGTGTATGGGGTGTTTATGGCAAGCCGGAAGCTCAAACACTATTTTCAGGGCCATCCTATCACAGTGGTCAGTTCAGCTCCTCTGGGCGACATCATTTAGAACAGAGAGGCAACTGGCCGGATTGCCAAGTGGGCCATTGAGCTTGGACCCCACGGGCTCAAATATATACCCCGCACGGCGATCAAGTCCCAGGCACTCGTAGATTTCATCAACGATTGGACGGAGTTACAGGCACCTGAGGAGAAACCAGATAATACATATTGGACTATTCATTTTGATGGGTCCAGACAGTTAGAGGGTTCGGGGGCTGGAGTCGTATTAACTTCCCCACGAGGTGATAAATTTTGTTATGTCCTCCGTTTAATGTTCCCTTGTACTAACAATGCAGCTGAATATGAGGCTTTACTCCACGGTCTTCGGATGGCTAAAGAGATGAATTTGAGCCGGGTTAAGTGCTTTAGCGATTCAGATCTAGTGGCTCAGCAAGTGTCTGGCACTTGGGATTCTAAGGACCCACTCATGGCTGCATATCGGCGAGAGGTGGACGTAGTGGCTGGTCACTTTAAAGGTTATCAGGTGGACCATATAGACTGGCGGAAGAATGAAGCGACGGACGCTTTAAGTCGTCTTGGTTTCCAACGTAAACCGGTTCCGCCCAATGTCTTTCTTGATGTATTGCACAATCCGTCAGTCAAAATACCAACCGAAGAATATTTGGCTATTCCTGATCCGGAGGCTCAGTTGGTGGTAGCTCTGCATGCCATACCGGATTGGACGATCCCATATCTGGATTACATGAACCGGGGCGAGTTACCAGCTGAGGAAACGTTGGCTCGACAGATAATCCGGCGTTCCAAGTCCATGACCATACTCAACGGGGAGTTACATCGTTACATTGTTTCAGGAGCAATTCAGCGATGCGTTTCTCCTCAAGAAGGTTATGAGTTTTTGCGAGAAATTCATGAAGGGGATTGCGGTCACCACGCCGGTTCAAAGTCGTTGGTTGCTAAAGCTTTTCGCCATGGTTTTTACTGGTTGACGGCGCATGCTGATGCGGAGGATTTAGTCAAAAGATGTGATGGATGTCAAAAGTTTGCCCGCCGTGCGCACGTTCCAGCTCAAGAGTTGCGGATGATTCGAATTACATGGCCATTTGCAACTTGGGGGCTGAATATGGTTGGACCCTTCAAGCACTCCAAAGACAAGAAGACCCATCTGTTAGTAGCAGTTGATAAATTCACTAAATGGGTAGAGGCAGAGCCAGTCAGCAAGTGTGATGCAGCCAAGGCGGTTCAATTCATCAAAAAGGTGATATTCCGGTTTGGCTTTCCACATAGCATTATAACAAATAATGGCACTAACTTGTCAAAAGGAGGGATGGAAGAATTCTGTCAACGTGAGCACATCCGGCTTGATCTAGCATCAGTGGCTCACCCCCAATCTAATGGTCAAGCAGAAAGGGCAAATCAAGAAATTCTACGGGGTATCAAACCAAGGCTTATGGTTCCCTTAAAGCAGACGCCGGGTTGTTGGGTCGAGGAGCTACCTTCTGTGTTATGGAGCATCAACACCACACCCAATAGGTCTACGGGTTACACGCCTTTCTTCATGGTTTATGGAGCGGAGGCGGTTCTTCCTAGTGACATCCGTCACGATTCGCCCCGTGTGGCAGCTTATGTTGAAGCTGATAATGAGAAGGCACGTCAGGATTCTCTGGACCTATTGGATGAAGAGCGGGATCTTGCAGCAGCACGTTCGGCGATTTATCAACAAGATCTTCGATGTTATCACAGTCGCCGGGTTAAAACTAGAACCTTTCAAGAATGTGATTTGGTGCTCCGGCTCATCCAAGATCAGACTGATATGCACAAGTTATCCCCCCCTTGGGAAGGACCCTTTGTGGTCAGCAAAAATCTCACAACGGATCCTACTACCTCATTGATGTTTGAGAGCATGAAGACTCACGTCAATCGGAGGAGGAGACAAAGCGGCCATGGAACATAGCTCTCCTCCGGCCTTACTATACTTGAAGCCATAGGCTCTTCACCTGTACATACTTATGACAATGTATATACCATATAATAAACCGGAGCCTCCATTATAAGCGGGGTATCTGTTCTTTCTTATATCATGTGTGTGCTTTTCCAAGTTAACGGTCAAAGCAGAGTCTTTGTTAAACCGGCTTTAGCAGCTGCATAAAGATAAGGAAAATCACTAGGGGGCTTGGTCATGTTTGAACCACAGCTACACCTCTTGATAGGCATTTCAGCCACACAAGGAAAAATTTGTGGAGCCAAAGAGAGTATTGTACACAGTACAAACTCAAACATAGGCACACGCTGAGCATTGCTCACAAAGTTACTTGGGGGCTCTTTTTTGCAAAGCAACAAAGAGTTTGAAAGGACCCTCGTAATTGGCTATCAAGCCACGGCTTGGAAGCCTGGTGTATTCACCTAAAACCCCGGGTTAACCTGCCTTCATCAAGTAAGCCACTCCTATCCAGGTAATCCTGGCATGACCCATCAAACGTTTGACAAGTCAATATTTTACAGACCCTAAACTTGTCACAGTTAAAACGATGATTGGTTAATTGGAGGCCCATCTTAAAATGCTTTGTTAAATGGTTTAACTCAGAGGCCTGGCAGCCCATGAAAAGCCTCGATTTGGAGCCTGGCAGCTCGTAAAAAGCCTTGCATATTTTCCTATTTGAATTTTGTTTGTTGACAATCATAAGTATTTTTTTGATAAACCGGCGTCCTTGACCTGGCTTTCTTTCCAACCACCAGTTGTTGGCACATGATCAATTATAAACCGGTGGTCATTGACCCGATCTGGTTTGACTAAATCACCAGTGTTATGAAGAAAATCCGGTAGTTATACCGGTCCGGTTTAATAGATAGACCAGCATTATGAAGATGAAATTATCAAACGTATCGGGTTGGTGGTAAACACCTTTGCTGTATACACGTTTGGTCAATCAATGAGGTATGTTATGTACATTATTTTTCGTACAAACACTTGATTACTCAGCTCAAGTACTATATACTTCTTGGATATTATGACATGTTTAGCGGTAAACCGCTAGACACTTTTTAAGTTTTTTGGACCCGGGAAGGCAAGTCATCATAGGCTATGCATACAATATATCCTGAAGGGCGGCACAGATTGTCACAAAGTGTTATGAAACATGCTCGATGGCATGGCAGATAAACAAAGTTTCAGCTATCCTATTACATGAAGCTTCAAAGTGGCTCAAACAGTGCCATTGTTTTTCACAATAGCCATGTAAACCGGCGACCAGATCAGGACTCTTCATCACGACGGTTTGACGGTTGCGGATAGGCACTTCTTCATTCCTCCCCAGCCGCTAGAAATCAGCCGTTGACCAATCGATTCCGGTTAAAGCTTGGAACACTGCTTCCTCATGGATAAGATCAGAAGGGTTAATATCAGGGGCATACGTGTGCTTACGAATCAGAGGCACAAGTTCTTCGACTTCATGGATCTCGGTCGGCTGTCTTCTCCCTTTTGCATCATAAAACGGTTGAAAATGGGACAAATCGGTGTCCTCAGCCAATTTGCTGGCCGCTGGCCGCATCTGCTTGGTCAGCCGTCGAAGATCATCATTGTCAAAGTTTGAACCGTCTTCTTTAACGCCTAGATATCCTTTAATGATATCCTTCGCTTCAAGGTCTGGAATCCAGGCCTTGGCTCGAATAAGGGCGGTTAATGCTCCTGCTCTCACAGCGGCTCTTTTCAACTTGACAATACGCGCCGGTAACATGCTCAGCTTCTCAAGGGTCTCTTTAATCAACGTTGGCGCCGGTTTGTTATAAGCCGCTGTACTAATGGCTTGCTGAGATCCAGAGTATAGCTGCTCAACCAATGTATATGCCGCTTTGAGCTTCATCCGCATATCTGCACCAATATGGGTGATCTGAGTTCCTGCCAAAGATTTTAACAACATTTTGGTCAGTTTTAAGATTCATTGACTGGTGCAACATACATAAGCAGATACTTACCAAAGATAGCAGAGGTCATAGCGTTGATTTGGCGCTTCAAACCGGCTAGTTCTTCAACCAACGGTTTCAGGGCTTCCTCGGCATCTACAGCTCTTTTGGTCAAACCGGCTTTTTCGGTTTCCCATTCAGCACGATCTTGATTAAAGGATGCTTTCAATTTTTCCATTCCGGCCAAGGCCTACGTCAGCTCCTCTTTGGCTTTTGCAGCTTCGGCTTGTTGAGACTTAACATTTTCTTGCAAGTCAGAGTTTTGGGCATCTTTGCTTCTCAGTTCAGCCTGCAACATTGAAGGTATATTCAACAAAACAACATATTTATGCACTAAGTATAAAGCATATAACAAGTTATCCACTTCATACTTGGGGGCTAATGCCTATTTGCTCTCAAATACTACCCTCTATGCAAGTCTCTAGAACAATGCAAGCATTATCCTTGACACTTGGGGGCTAATGTACGTTTGTTCTAAACCGGCGGTGTGGATTAAAAACCGGATTAACTTGCCAAGTTAAACCGGCCTTTGGGGGCTATGCTGCAGAACGTTATCTAATTTTTCAAACATGAGTCTTATCTATGATTGAGGACACGCCTTGGCAAGGATCAATGATGGGATGCTTAAAGTGTTACAAAGACCCGGTTTATGATTGACAATCATAAAACGGCTCTTGGAGGCTACTTGGAATAGTATTTCAGCTATAAATCAATGTGCAAGGGAGAAGCATTTACCTCATATCATTCTTTCATCAAATTCACCAAACCGGCTTCATAATCCCGGTTTGAGTGCAGGCGGTTCAAGAAGCCGGAATGAAGCTCATCAGCGTTAAGATGAGCATAGTTTGATAAGTCGCTGCTCCATTTACCTTTATCCCTGGCAATTTGCTCTTCTTTGGCACTATGATGAGCCAAAATGACGGGATGACCAGGAGAGTTGTGGCCTGCTCCAGTAATAATAACGTCATCACCTTGGCCTTCAGGATTTTTGGTGGATGATAATGGAATTTCAGTGTCTTTCATTGGATTAGCCCGGTTTGGTTCTGCCGGTTTAGTATCAGGGGCGGCAGGCTCAGCGTCTGTTGGTTTGTCGGTATGTTGGCCGTCAAGGGGCAGATCATCAAAAGTTGTTTCAGGATGGAGGCCTTCCGGTTCACCAGTCTGCTCCGGTTCACCTCTAGGTTCTTCTTCTTCGGCAACAGGGTCTTCTGGCGGATTGGCGACCCGAGCTTTCTTGCTGGGTCTGGCTTTGGCCCTGCAAACAAAATAAAAAAGGATTAATATCATGTTCAAAAGATGTAGGGTGCATTGAAAGGAAAGGTTTTTCATAACTCACCCGGCCACAGTTTTCAAAGGGGGGGGGGGTTGAGTTGCTGTTGATTCACCAGAAGAGGAAGGAGGTGTCACCTGATAATTTGAATCGGATGGATTAAGAGGCTGTCTGAAATAACCTGCCTTGGGGTAAGAATGGTCAGAAGTAGGAGAGACCTCAGACCGGCGCTTCCGAACCGGAGTATCAGGTAAACCGGTAGAGGTGACCTGTTGGCCACTGTGCCGGGTTGTCCGGCGAGCTTCATGCTGTTGAGTCTTCAAAATAAATGTTGGATCCAAGTGAGCAAGAGGATGAGAAAAGCTTACTTTCCGGATTGTTTGGCGAGTTTTTTGTGTTGGCATAGAGTCTGAACCGAAGGAAAGGGTAATTACCTCTACGTCCTCAGCCTGACTAGCTTCTTCCTCCTCCCGAGGAAGATCATTGTTAACAAGATGCATAAAAAGAGAGCCAAGTGAGTCAAGTTCTACCTCAACTTTTGGGTCATCAGTATCATCATCAAGTTCCATAGTAATCCGGTCAGCCGTTTTCCGCTTTGACGTCCGTTTTACGGCTTTGGTCTTCGGGCGGGTTGGTTTGACCACTTTATCTCTAGTTTGCTTTGCCGCTTTCTCTATGGATTTCCGTTTCCAGAAAGGGTCATCACCCTATACATATAAAGAAGAAGGGTTACAACTTGTATAAGTCAAAGATATTAGAGATGAAGAGGAAGTGTAATGCTTACAGCAGGCGGTTTGTTCTTAGTGTAGAAGGGATTCAGACCGATTTGACTACAGACCAGTTCCGATTCATTCAGAATTTTCTTTACCCGTTCAGTAACTTCTTCCTCAGATAATTGGATGTTGCAGTGGCGTTGAGGATCGTCAACTTCACCGGTATATTCGCACATTAAACCGGACACCGGCTTAGCGGCAAGATACTCCAGGATATCCAACAGCGCACAAAATCCACACCTGTTAAACCGTTTGCCATAAAGGCCCGGAGCTTGGCGATTTGAGGAGCGTATTTTGCCCTTTCTGAAGAGCTCAGGCGTTGTGGCATTGGGTGAGTATTGGATAATCTATGATCACGGAAGCCAGGGAGGGGATTTTCATCCTCAGGCGAGGTGTCTCTGCAATAGAACCATGTTTGATTCCATTCCTTTGGGTGGCTATGATGTTTGGCATGAGGAAATTCCACTTCTTTCCGCTTTTGAATCGAGACACCACCAAGCTCTGTGTTCGGGCCATTCACAAACTCTGTGCGCCGGTTTAAGTGAAAGAAATCCCGGAACAGTTCTGCAGTTGGTTCTTCTTGTAAATAGACTTCACAAAAGACTTGGAAATTGCATAAGTTGGAGACTGAGTTGGGACCAATATCTTGTGGATGCAGTTGGAAGCTGGCAAGCACATCTCGATAAAATTTTGACCCTGGCAGTTTGAAACCACGGCCTATATGGTCAACAAAGATTACCACTTCGCCTTGTCTTGGGGTTGGAGGATTCTCAGTTCCTGGAACTCGCCATTTGATCTCAGTTTTCTTAGGCAGAGAGCCGATGCTAACCATCTCATTCAGTTGAGCCTCAGTAACCCGGGAACGAGCCTAGTTGCAGGCAGTGAATTGTTTGGCCATTGCAAAGCGAACAAACTGAAAATGAAAGGTCGGTTTACAAATTATGCATGATTATACACAAGAGACAAGGGAGTAAGAAACATACTGATATGATAAATGGTACAACCCGGATACTAGTATAATGAGAAAGAAAGGTAATGCTAGCAGCAGGATTGATCAGACACTGTTAAACCGGAGCATAATTATGAAGGTAACATGCTCTTTCGGTTTATCAGAGGGCTAATGGCATAGACTATTTATACAATGATAAACCGCTTATATTGGTGCGAGGAGAAACGGATCTCACAGGAACATAGAAACAGATCTCACAGTGATGTATAAAACTTTCGGATCTAAAGATAAGACAGAAAAACAAAAATAATTGGATCTTGAAGGGGTGCAGAACTGAAGCAAATTTTGACAGATTAGATCAGTTCTTTGCGCATAAGGATTTGTGATGACCATGGTAGGTAAGCTACGGCAAGAGATGCATCAAGCATGAAGTGTCCATCTATTAAAAGAAGAACAGGGAAGAATAGCACTGATGAACTTCGGAAGAACTGCGAAGAATGTCGAAACCCTAGAACAGATCTATGGTGAAAAAAGCAGAGAACTTACCGGAGCTGGTGAGGAAGCGGAAGGGTGCCGTAGTTTTCTGGTGCGTTCAGGGCGATGCAGCGGCCAAGGTCGGAGCAGAGACAACGGTCGACGGTGGCGGCGGAGTTCCAGAGGCTGAGCGGCGCAAGGAATACGACGCGAAGAGGCACGGGGGGAAACGGTGAAAATGACCCCTCGGTACTATTTATAACACGAAGTGAAAAAATGGCAAGTACGGGAATCGAGGAGCCCAAAAAATGGATAAGTTAATAAAGGTGTCGCCTCGATGACTGGATATATATTAAATGAAGGAAATCTCCGACATCAACGGATGGATGACGTCAGGACGGTTTATCGTAATTTTGAAGTATGACGTCACGGCAGTTTACAAGATCAAAAATGAAGATAAGAGAGAAGATTTTTTCTAAAGTGTGGAAGATTGACATGAACAAGTTCGAACCAATCTGGGGCCTAATGTTGGGGATATTACTACTGGAGGTAAACCGACCTTATGTAGCCGGGTTGACTCTTTGAAGATTAGAAGCCCATGAAGATGTAAAGATGATGGCACTTTACGGAGGGCCCAAAGGCGGGTTACAGTCTGTAAATGTAAACCGGCCTAGTCATGTAACTTGTATAGTAAGATAGAAAGAGAGAGGCCGAACCGGATACGTTTATAAACCGGCTTCGGGACTCTGTAGTCCGGCGGGCGTCAACCTATGTATATAAAGGGACGACCCGGCCACGGTTTACGGACAGACAATAACAACTCAAGAGCCAGACAAAGCGGATTCGCTCCCTGGCCTTCGAAACCCTAGCAATACCAATCACAACTAGACGTAGGCTTTTACCTTCATCGAAGGGGCCGAACTAGTATAAACTCCCGTGTCCCCTTGTCCGGTTTAACCCCTTTAAGCTAAACCGTTGCGATGGCTCCACGACTAAGTCCTTTCACGAGGACATCTGCCGTGACAAACCCACGACACCCTGGGTATTCGATACCAGTTCAGTTGCTAGGATTAGTAACTCGAAACGGGAGTTGCACAATGAACATAGACTAGTTAAGGACGAGGTAACGAGGTGTGTTGGAAGTGATTCCAAGGTTGATACGATCACCATCGCACACTGCCTTTACCTCCGGGATTAGTGTTGGACCTAAATAAATGTTATTTGGTGTTTTGCATTGAGCATGAATATGATTGGATCATGTTTATTGCGATACAGTTATTCATTTAAGTCAGAGAATAATTGTTGTTCTGTTTACATGAATAAAACCTTCTATGGTCATACACCCAATGTAAATGGTTTATTGAATCTGGATCATAGTAATACACATATTCATAATATTGATGCCAAAAGATGCAAAGTTGATAATGATAGTGCAACATATTTGTGGCACTGCCGTTTAGGTCATATTGGTGTAAATCACATGAAGAAACTCCATGCAGATGGGATTTTGGAATCACTTAATTATGAGTCATTTGATACTTGTGAACCATGCCTCATGGGCAAGATAACTAAAACCCCGTTCTCCGGAACAATGGAGCGAGCCAATGACTTACTGGAAATAATACATACTAATGTATGCGGTCCGATGAGTGTTGAGGCTCGCGGCGGGTATCGTTATTTTTTGACCTTCACAGATGATTTGAGCAGATATGGGTATATCTACTTAATGAAACACAAGTCTGAAACATTTGAAAAGTTCAAAGAATTTCAGAGTGAAGTGAAGAATCATCGTCACAAGAAAATAAAGTTTCTATGATCTGATCGCGGAGGCGAATATTTGAGTTACGAGTTTGGCCTTCATTTAAAACAGTGTGGAATAGTTTCACAACTCATGCCACCTGGAACACCATAGCGTAATGGTGTGTCCGAACGTCGTAACCGTACTTTATTAGATATGGTGCGATCTATGATGTCTCTTACCGATTTACCACTATCGTTTTGGGCTTATGCATTAGAGATAGCTACATTCACGTTAAATAGGGCACTGTCTAAATCTGTTGAGATGACACCGTATGAAATGTGGTTTGGCAAGACACCTAAGGTGTCGTTTCTTAAAGTTTGTGGTTGAGACACTTATGTCAAAAGGCTTCAGCCTGATAAGCTCAAACCAAAATCAGAGAAGTGCGTCTTCATAGGATACCCAAAACAAACTATTGGGTGCACCTTCTACCACTGATCCGAAGGCAAGATCTTTGTTACTAAGAATGGATCCTTTCTAGAGAAGGAGTTTCTCTCGAAAGAAATGAGTGGGAGGAAAGTAGAACTTGGTGAGGTAATTGTACCTTCTCTCGAATTGGAAAGTAGCTCATCAGAGAAATCCATTCCCGTGATGCCTACACCAACTAGAGAGGATGCTAATGATGATGATCATGAAACTTTAGATCAAGTTACTACAGGACCTCGTAGGTCAACCAGAGCACATTCCGCACCAAAGTGGTACGGTAATCCTATTCTGGAAGTCATGTTACTAGACCATGACAAACCTATGAACTATGAAGAAGCGATGATGAGCCCAGATTCTGATAAATGGCTTGAGGCCATGAAATCTGAGATAGGATCCATGTATGAGAACAAAGTGTGGACTTTGGTGGACTTGCCCAATGATCAGCAAGCCATTGAGAATAAATGGATCTTCAAGAGGAAGACTGACGCTGATGGTAATGTCACCATCTACAAAGCTCAACTTGTCGCGACAGGTTTTCGACAAGTTCAAGGGTTGGCTACGATGAGACCTTCTTCACCTGTAGCGATGCTTAAGTCAGTACGAATCATATTAGCAAATGCCGCATTTTATGATTATAAAATTTGGAAAATGGACGTCAAAACTGCATTCCTTAATGGATTTCTTAAAGAAGAGTTGTATATGATGCAACCAGAAGGTTTTGTCGATCCTAAAGGTGCTAACAAAGTGTGCAAACTCCAGCGATCCATCTATGGACTGGTGCAAGCATCTCGGAGTTGGAATATATGCTTTGATGAGGTGATCAAAGCATATGGTTTTATACAGACTTTTAGTGAATCCTGTATTTACAAGAAAGTGAGTGGGAGCTCTGTAGCATTTCTAATATTATATGTAGATGGCATATTGTTGATCTGAAATGATATAGAATTTCTGGATAGCATAAAGGGATACTTGAATAAGAGTTTTTGAATGAAAGACCTCGATGAAGCTATTTATATATTGGGCATCAAGATCTATAGAGATAGATCAAGACGCTTAATAGGATTTTCACAAAGCACATACTGATGTCTGCTAGAACTACGTCGGTATTTCCCTAAAGAGGAAGGGATGATGCAGCAAAGTGATACGTCTCCAACGTATCTATAATTTTTGATTGCTCCATGCTATTATATTATTTGTTTTGGATGTTAATGGGCTTTATTTTACACTTTTATATCATTTTTGGGACTAACCTATTAACCGGAGGCCTAGCCCAAATTGTTTTTTTTGCCTATTTCAGTGTTTCACAGAAAAGGAATATCAAACGAAGTCCAAACGGAATGAAACCTTCGGGAACGTGATTTTCTCAACAAACATGATCCAAGAGACTTGGAGTGGGCGTCAAGAAACAATCAAGGAGGCCACGAGGCAGGGGGCGCCTACCCCCCTGGGCGCGCCCTCCACCCTCGTGGGCCCCTTGTTGCTCCACCGACCTACTTCTTCCTCCTATATAAGTCCACATACCCCCCCCCAAACATCCAGGAGCACCACGAAAACCTAATTCCACCGCCGCAACCTTATGTACCTGAGAGATCCCATCTTGGGGCCTTTCCGGAGCTCCGTCGGAGGGGGCATTGATCACGGAGGGCCTCTACATCAACTCCATGGCCTCTCTGGTGATATGTGAATAATTTACTTCAGACCTTCGGGTCCATAGTTATTAGCTAGATGGCTTCTTCTCTCTCTTTGGATCTCAATACAAAGTTCTCCTCGATCTTCTTGGAGATCTATTCGATGTAATCTTCTTTTGTGGTGTGTTTGTCGAGATCCGATGAATTGTGGGTTTATGATCCAGTTTATCTATGAACAATATTTGATTCTTCTCTGAATTATTTTATGTATGATTGGTTTATCTTTGCAAGTCTCTTCGAATTATCAGTTTGGTTTGGCCTACTAGATTGATCTTTCTTGCAATGGGAGAAGTGCTTAGCTTTGGGTTCAATCTTGCGGTGTCCTTTCCCAGTGACAGTAGGGGCAGAAAGGCACGTATTGTATTGTTGCCATCGAGGATAAAAAGATGAGGTTTATATCATATTGCATGAGTTTATGCTTCTACATCATGTCATCTTACTTAAAGCATTACTCTGTTCTTATGAACTTAATACTCTAGATGCATGCTGGATAGCGGTCGATGTGTGGAGTAATAGTAGTAGATGCAAAATCATTTTGGTCTACTTGTCACGGACATGATGCCTATATACATGATCATGCCTAGATATTCTCATAACTATGCTCAATTCTATCAATTGCTCGACAGTAATTCGTTTACCCACCGTAATACTTATGCTATCTTGAGAGAAGCCACTAGTGAAACCTATTCCCCCGGGTCTATCTTCCATCATATTAATCTTCCAACACTTAGCTATTTCTATTTCCGTTTATTTCACTTTGCATCTTTATTTCTCTTTATCATAAAAATACCAAAAATATTACCTTATCATATCTATTAGATCTCACTCTCGTAAGTGACCGTGAAGGGATTGACAACCCCTTTATCGCGTTGGTTGCGAGGTTCTTATTTGTTTGTGTAGGTGCGTGGGACTCGAGCGTGATCTCCTACTAGATTGATACCTTGGTTCTCAAAAACTGAGGGAAATACTTACGCTACTTTACTGCATCACCCTTTCCTCTTCAAGGGAAAACCAACGCAGTGCTCAAGAGGTAGCAAGAAGGATTTCTGGCGCCGTTGCCGGGGAGATTCGCGCCAAGTCAAGTCAAGATTTGACTCCTGACAACGAGCCATTTCTGGCTCCGTTGCCGGGGAGTCTACGCACAAGTCAAGACATACCAAGTACCCATCACAAACTCGTATCCCTCACATTACATTATTTACCATTTGCCTCTCGTTTTCCTCTCCCCCACTTCACCATTGTCGTTTTATTCGCCCTCTCTTTTCCGCCCACCTTTCTTTCGCCATGTCGGAATCAAAAAGGGTTGGAGGTTCTCTCCCGAGTTTTAGTAGTTTGGACAATCCTTCTATTCTCTCTAAACTCATAAATAATGATGCTATGGAAAGACCTACCAGAGTTATCAATGAGAATCTTAATAATTTTGATGAAGATGATTCCGGAATTTTTCGTTATTTACTCGATGAATCTTTGAAAGATGCTTGGTATAGACTATTAAGGATCTGGGCCAGCTATGTGCCCCAATACCAAATTGAAATTTACTTAAAGAGCTTTTATGTTGCCCTACCTTCTTCGTTTAAGCATGTCTTAGATTCTATATTTGAAGAAGGTTTTCTTGAAGGGGATGTCATAGATACTTATGAAAAGATGAAAACCATATTTGGGCACTGTTGGGGATATTACTACTGGGCGTAAACCGGCCAGGAAAGGCCGGGTTAACTTCATCCGTAGTTGATTATGCTTGAAGCCTATGTAGACAGAAGAGGAAAGGTCCAGGGCCCAGAACCGGTTTAAGGCCCGTAGCCGTGAACCGGCGTTTGTATGAAACTTGTATTGTAAGATAGAAAGAGTGGAGACCGAACCGGACACGTTTATGAGCCGGTCTCGGGACTCAGTAAACCGACGGGCGCCGCCCATGTATATAAGGGGACGACCCGGCAGCGGTTTAGGACAACATACAACAACTCGAGAGCCAAACAAAGAGGATTCGCTCCCTGGCCTTCGAAACCCTAGCAATACCAATCACAACTAGATGTAGGCTTTTACCTTCCTCGAAGGGGCCGAACTAGTATAAAATTCCCCGTGTCCCTTTGTCCGGTTTAACCCCTTAAAGCTAACCCGTAGCGATGGCTCCACGACTAAGTCCTTTCACAAGGACATCTGCCGTGACAAACCCACGACAGTTGGCGCCCACCGTGGGGCTATCGCACTATGGTTTTGAGTTCTTGAAGGGCATCTTTGATGGACTTAAGGGATACGCTGTGGGCCGGATGACAAAGAGTCGTCGCGGCACGCTCTACATCGACAACGCAGAATGGGGTCCCGAGGCCGATTCAATCGAATACGGGTACCGGGTCCCCTTTGGTGGGATTCACGTCTTCATCGGCAAGATCGGCGAACCGACCCCTAAGCCGGACATCTACACCGACATCATCGAAACGGCTCAGCGTGCAAGTTCTTCGCCAGTTCAGCCTGAGGCAAGGCATGTTTTCGTGGGTGTCATCCATTGATCGAGGTACGAGGACGGACCGGTGTCCGATGGAGAGACCGTGGTCTGTTCTGATGACGAGTCTTCTGGAGAGACCGAATCACTTTACCAGTTGCAGGACGGCTGGATTGAGGGAGGATCCGAGGGCAACAGTATTCCGGATTCCCCCGATCTACCAAACCGGGCCGCCATCTTCATGGACGACACACAATCGGTGCCTCATTCATCTACCGCCGCAGCAATGCTCTCCGGTTCAACAACGGCCACACCAGCAGGGGCAGGAAGCTCGGCGCCACCTCCGGCCCAGGTCCTGTCTGATTTGTTCAACGCTTTGGCAACGTTGATGGCCGTGGAGGTGGATGCAGCAGCCAGGGATCAGCACAATGCGGAGATTGCAAAGGTGAAAGATCAGATAGCCCAGGCTAAAGCGGACCTGGCAACAGAGAATGCTAGGATGGCTACAGAGCGGGCTAAATTGGAAGCACATGCCTACCGGATTAGACTGGATCAGAATGCTTCAGAGGAAGTCATGAGAAGAAGGTATCGATCACGTCTCCCATCGGTTTATGAGCCACAGAATCTCTTCAACACACCAGGAGCAGGAGCTGGTAGCCAACCTGCACTAAACCGGGCGGGGGCGCCGGAAACAGGAGCGCCGGTTCAACCGCGCACGACGGACCCGCCTCGCCAGAACAACGTTGTGCCATAGTATGTACCAACGCCGCCCGGGCATTATTCCAACCCATTGGACAACATTGTGGCCGCCGCTTCACGCCTGGCAGCCCTCCCAACCGACGGCGAGTCACCAGTTGAAGTGGAAGCACCTCGGGCTAGGGATCTCCTTCAAACAGCACTAAATCAACAGCAGGCGTATTCACACAGTCGTGAGAGGATTCATTCCACTCCCCGTCCAAGCCGGAGTTATAGCAGACACGTGGAGGACGAACCGGCGGTGTGCAGTAGTGCACGTCGCCGAAATTCACCACGAGGGAACAACCCGGCCGGGGGAGGCGCTAATGTGCAAGATGTTGTGGACCATGGCCGCGCACGTCGGGAGGCCGAGTTGGTAGTTCGACACGGAGCACGACAGCATACTCCGGTTCACCCCACGGCCGCCATGGAGCCAGGAGTGATGTTCAGTTCCTTAGGGGTGCCGTGTTTAAACCCCGCTTTGCGTAATGTGAGACTGCCCAAGGATTTCAAGGGGCCTCGTAAGGTACCAAATTACACCGCCGATTTGCAACCAGTGGCATGGGTGGAGAGCTATGAGATGGCAATGGAGATGTTAGATGTGGATGAGGCAGTGTGTGCTAAATATTTCACCATGATGTTGGAAGGAACAGCTCGCACTTGGTTGAAGAGCTTGCCGACCAACTCTGTTGGATCATGGGCCGAATTGAAGCACCGATTTATCCAGAACTTCAAGGATACGTGTAAGCAGCCGATGTCAATCGTAGATCTGGCTGCTTGTGTCCAAGAGGAAGGGGAGCCCACGACCCATTGGGTCAAACGGGTCTCAGCGATTTTGCATTCATCAGATCGTATCAATGCAGACACTGCAGTGTTAACATTAGAGGGCAATTGTCGTTTCAAACCGTTAAAACAGAAGTTGGGAAGGCTCAAACGTCACTGCAATGACATGTCAACACTCATGGCCGCTTTGGTTAAATACGCCGATTCAAATAATACTAAGGATCCGGATTCTGAGGAGGACAAACGGAGAAAGGTAAGAAGAACGGCAATGCCAAAGGTCAACAACATAATCTGGCAGGCCATGGAAACGGTGGTAAGCGCAAGGCCGGCAGTAGCTTGGACTTTGTTGCAAATACCAACGCGCGGGAGAATGGCCAGCGCCGTAAGGGCAAGCAGCCCCAGAAGGGTGGAGGTTTAGGCAACAATTTGGAGCGCTTGTTAAATCAGCCCTGTCCAAGGCATGGATCGAAGGAGAAGCCGGCATCACATCTTTGGAAGGACTGTTATATCATGCGGGATTTCAAGAATTCCAATATGTTCCAATATGACAACGGCCCGCCCGGCGGTTCAGGAGGAGGTTTCCACGGGCCGGGTTACGGAGGTGGTGGTTCCGGTTCAGGGTTTCCAAGCAACCAAACCGGACACGTCAATCAAGGGAACCAAGGCAACCAGGGAGGATACAACCATCAGGGGAGTTAGCAGCAGCAGCAGTTAGGTTATCAGAGCAATCCCAAACAGCTGAACAACGGGCAATATCATGTC
Organism: Triticum dicoccoides; assembly: GCF_002162155.2. Taxonomy (NCBI): domain Eukaryota; kingdom Viridiplantae; phylum Streptophyta; class Magnoliopsida; order Poales; family Poaceae; genus Triticum; species Triticum dicoccoides. The sequence goes on along the minus strand of NC_041382.1, from coordinate 451,674,947 downwards.
TTCAGTACTAGTTTGTGCAAACGTGATCAGAATCTTCACAAAAGGGCAGTAAACTCGGTTGAGTCGGCAGTGCCTTAGTATTTACGCTGGTGTGAGCAACCTATTTTGTGGAGTAGAGATGATCACCCACCCCTGGTTGATAATCCGGGTCACTTGGCCCTGGTGGTAGCCCCTCAAGTTGGGGGATACAAGTTTACTAAAGTGCTCATGGATGGGGGAAGTAGTATCAATATTTTGTATTATGATACATTCTGCCGTATGGGGTTGACAGATAAGGATCTCAAACCGTCAAATACGGTCTTTCATGGGGTGGTACCTGGTAAGTCTACATATCCTGTTGGCAAATAGCTTTGGAGGTAGCTTTTGGAGATGACTATGATTTAAGGTCAGAAACATTGACATTTGAGGTGGTAAAGATCAAAAGTCCATACCACGCCTTGTTTGGGTGGCCGGCTTATGCTAAGTTTATGGCAAGGCCATGTTATGTTTATCTACAGTTTAAAATGCCAGGTCATAAAGGGACTATCACAGTACATGGAAGTAGAAAGATTGCTTTGGAGTGTGAAGAAGGTGATGCGGCTTATGCTGAGACGGTTTGTGCCACGGAGGAGTTGAAATTCTATAAGGAGCAAGTTGATCCGGTAGACATGAACTCTTTGAAAAAGCCAACTATAGAGCATGATCCGGCGTTGAAGTTCAAATCGGCTACAGACACTAAGATGGTTGACTTTGTTCCGGGCAATTCGTCCAAACAGTTCAGCATCAGCGCTAACCTGGATCCCAAATAGGAAATCACACTCATCGAGTTCATCTGTGAGAATCGGGACATCTTTGCATGGAAACCTTCTAACATGCCAGGTGTACCGAGGGAACTAGCCGAGCACACACTCAACATTGATCCTAAGTTTAAACCGGTCCGGCAGTTCCTCCGCCATTTGAATGAAGAGAGACGTAAGGCTATAGGTGAAGAGGTAGCCCGTCTGTTGGCTGCAGGGTTTATTGTCGAAGTTTTTCATCCAGAGTGGTTAGCCAATCCGGTGCTGGTTCTTAAGAAAAACGGCACTTGGCGCATGTGTGTGGACTACACAGATTTAAACAAGGCTTGCCCTGCAGACCCCTTTGCTCTCCCTCGCATTGATCAGATAATTGATGCTACGACGGGTTGTGACCGTTTGAGTTTTCTGGATGCTTACTTTGGTTATCATCGGATCAAAATGGCGGTTAAGGACCAGGAGAAGACAACCTTCATAACTCCCTTTGGAGCCTTCTGCTATGTTTCCATGCCCTTTGGACTCAAGAGTGCCCAGGCGACCTACCATCGATGTGTTCAGAATTGCCTTCATAAACAAATTGGGTGCAATGTTCATGCATATGTGGATGATATTGTGGTCAAGTCCAGAAAGGAGGAGACATTGATAGATGATCTACGAGAAACCTTTGACAATCTTCGGGTTTACAAGATGATGCTCAATCCGGAGAAATGTGTCTTCGGTGTCCCGGCAGGCAAGCTCTTAGGCTTTCTGGTATCAAACAGAGGCATTGAGGCTAATCCGGAAAAGATTGCAGCAATTACATCCTTGGCTAAACCGGCATGTATCAATGATGTTCAACGTCTGGCCGGCCAGATTACATCCTTGAGCCGGTTTATCAGTCGCCTTGGAGAGAAGGCCATCCCTTTATATCAGATGCTCAAGAAAACAGATAACTTTGTCTGGAGCGAGACAGCTGATAAGGCGTTCGAGGATCTGAAGAGGAAGCTAGCTGAACCGCCCGTGCTTGCAGCACTGATCGATAAAGAGTCGTTATTATTATATGTGGCTGCTAGTGCCTGGGCTGTTAGCGTAGCCATTGTGGTAGAGCGCAAGGAGCTTGGCAAGGAATCTCCGGTTCAACGGCCGGTTTATTATATCAGCGAGGTGCTCATCGAGTCAAAGCAGAGGTATCCGCATTGGCAGAAGCTGGTGTATGGGGTGTTTATGGTGAGCCGTAAGCTTAAACATTATTTTCAAGGCCATCCTATCATAGTGGTCAGTTCAGCTCCTCTGGGCGACATCATTCGAAACAGAGAAGCAACTGGCCGGATTGCCAAGTGGGCTATTGAGCTTGGTCCTCATGGGCTCAAATATATACCTCGCACAACGATCAAATCCCAGGCACTTGTGGATTTCATCAATGATTGGACGGAGTTACAGGCACCTGAAGAGAAACCAGATAATACATATTGGACTATTCATTTTGATGGATCCAGACAGTTGGAGGGCTCGGGGGCTGGAGTCATACTAACTTCCCCACGAGGTGACAAGTTTTGTTATGTCCTCCGTTTAATGTTCCCTTGCACTAACAATGCAGCTGAATATGAGGCTTTGCTCCATGGTCTTCAGATGGCTAAGGAGATGAATTTAAGCCGGGTTAAGTGCTTCGGCGATTCAGATCTAGTGGCTCAGCAAGTGTCTGGCACTTGGGATTCTAAGGACCCACTCATGGCAGCATATCGGCGAGAGGTGGACGCAATGACTGGTCACTTTAAAGGTTATCAGGTGGACCATATAGACCGGTGGAAGAATGAAGCGGCATATGCTTTAAGTCGTCTTGGTTCCCAACGTAAACCGGTCCCGCCCAATGTCTTTCTTGATGTGTTGCATAATCCGTCAGTCAAAGTACCAACCGAAGAAGATTTGGCTATTCCTGATTCAGAGGCTCAGTTGGTGGCAGCTCTGCATGCCACACCGGATTGGATGATCCCATATCTGGCTTACATGAACCGGGGCGAGTTACCAGACGATGAAACTTTGGCTCGACAGATAATCCGGCGTTCCAAGTCCATGAGCATACTCAATGGGGAGTTACATCATTACAGTGTTTCAGGAGCAATTCAGCGTTGTGTTTCTCCTCAAGAAGGTTGTGAGATTTTGCGAGAAATCCATGAAGGGGATTGTGGTCACCACGCCGGTTCAAAGTCGTTGGTTGCCAAAGCTTTTTGCCACGGTTTTTACTGGTTGACGGCACATGCTGATGTGGAGGATTTAGTCAAGAGATGTGATGGATGTCAAAATTTTGCCCGCCGTGCGCACGTTCCGGCTCAAGAGTTGCGGATGATTCCAATTACGTGGCCGTTTGCAACTTGGGGGCTTGATATGGTTGGACCCTTCAAGCGTTCTAAGGACAAAAAGACCCACCTGTTAGTAGCAGTTGATAAATTCACTAAATGGGTGGAGGCAGAGCCAGTCAGCAAGTGTGATGCAGCCACGGCGGTTCAATTCATCAAGAAGGTGATATTCCGGTTTGGTTTTCCACACAACATTATAACAGATATGGTACTAATCTGTCAAAAGGGGAGATGGAAGAATTCTGTCAACGTGAGCACATCCGGCTTGATCTAGCGTCGGAGGCTCGCCCCCAATCTAATGGTCAAGAAGAAAGGGCAAATCAACAAATTCTACGGGGTATCAAACCAAGGCTTATGGTTCCCTTAAAGCGGACGCCGGGTTGTTGGGTTGAGGAGCTACCTTTTGTGTTATGGAGCATCAACACCACACCCAATAGGTCTACGGGTTACACACCTTTCTTCATGATTTATGGAGCGGAGGCGGTTCTTCCTAGTGACATCCGTCACGATTCGCCCCGTGTGGCAGCTTATGTTGAAGCTGATAATGAAAAAGCACGTCAGGATTCACTGGACCTGTTGGATGAAGAGCGTGATCTTGCAGCAGCACGATCGGCAATTTATCAACAAGATCTCCAATGTTATCACAGCCGCCGGGTTAAAACCAGAACCTTTCAAGAAGGTGATTTGGTGCTCCGGCTCATCCAGGATCAGACTGATATGCACAAGTTATCCCCACCTTGGGAAGGACCCTTTGTGGTCAGCAAAAATCTGCACAACGGATCTTACTACCTCATTGATGTTCGAGAGCATGAAGACTCACGTCAATCGGAGGAGGAGACCAAGCGGCCATGGAACATAGCTCTCCTTCGGCCTTACTATACTTGAAGCCATCGGCTCTTCATCTGTACATATTTATGACAGTGTATATATCATATAATAAACCGGAGCCTCCGTTATAAGCGAGGTATCTGTTCTTTTTATATCCTGTGTGTGCTTTTACAAGTCAACAGGCAAAGCGGAGTCTTTTAATCTGGCTTTAGCAGCTGCATAGATATAAAAAATCACTAGGGGGCTTGGTCATATTTGAACTACAGCTACACCTCTTGATCGGTTATTAAACCATGAAGGGATATTGCTAGGGGGCTTGGTTGTCCTCACACCATAACTACACCTCTTGATAGGCATCTAAGCCACAAAGGGAAAATTTTGTGGAGCCAAAGAGAGTGTTGTACACAGTACAGACTCAAACATGGGCACACACTGAGCATCGCTCACAAAGTTACTTGGGGGCTCTTTTTGCAAAGCAACAAAGAGTTTGAAAGGACCCTCATAATTGGCTATCAAGCCACGGCTTGGAAGCCTGGTGTATTCACCTAAAAACCCGGGTTAACCTACCTTCATCAAGTAAGCCACTCCTGTCCAGGTAATCCTGGTATGACCCATCGAACGTTTGACAAGTCAATCTTTTACAGACCCTGAACTTGTCACAGTTAAAACGATGATTGGTTAATTGGAGGCCCATCTTAAAAGGCTTTGTTAAATGGTTTAACTCAGAGGCCTGGCAGCCCATGAAAAGCCTCGATTTGGAGCTTGGCAGCTCGTAAAAAGCCTTGCATATTTTCCTGTTTGAATTTTGTTTGTTGAAAATCATTAGTATTTTTTGACAAACCGGTGTCCTTGACCCGGCTTGCTTTTCAACTTCAAGTTGTGGGCACATGATCAATTACAAACCGGTGTTCATTGACCCGGTATGGTTTGACTAAATCACCAGTGTTATAAAGAAAATCTGGCGGTTATCCTGGTCCGGTTTAATGTATAGACCGGCATTATGAAGATGGAGTTATCAACGTTCCGGATTGTTATTAACACCTTTGCTGTATACATGTTTGGTCAATCAATGAGGTATTTTCTGTACATTACTTTTTGTACAAACACTTGATTATTCATCTAGGTACTATACACTTCTTGGATATCATGACACGTCTAGTGGTAAACGGCTAGACACTTTTAAGTTGTTGTACCCAGGAACGCAATTCATCATGGGTTATGCATGAATGTATCCCAAAGGGCGGCACATATTGTCACAAAGTATTATGAAACATGCTCGATGGCATGGCACATAAGGGAGTTTCAGCTATCCTATTACATGAAGCTTCAAAGCGGCTCAAACAGTATCATTGTTTTTCACAGTAGCCATATAAACTGGCGACCAGATCAGGACTCTTCATCGCGACGGTTTGACGGTTGAGGGTCAGTTGGTGTAGGCACTTCTTCATCCCTCCCCAGACGCTGGAAATCAGCCGTTGACCAATCGATTCCAGTTACCGCTTGGAACACTACTTCCTCATGGATAAGATTGGAAGGGTTAATATCAGGGGCGTAAGTGTGCTTACGAATCGGAGGCACAAGTTCTTCAACTTCATGGATGTCGGCCGGCTGTCTTCTCCCTTCTGCATCATAAAACGGTTGAAAATGGGACAAATCGGTATCATCAGCCAACTTCCTGGCTGCTGGCCGCATCTGTTTGGTCAGCCGCCGAAGATCATCATTGTCGAAGTTTGAACCGTCTTCTTTAACGCCTGGGTATCCTTTGATGATATCCTCCGCTTCAAGGTCTGGAATCCAGGCTTTGGCTCGAATAAGGGTGGTTAAAGCTCCTGCTCTGGCAGCTGCTCTCTTCAACTCGGCAATACGGGCTGGCAACATGCCCAGCTTCTCAAGGGTTTCCTTAATCAAAGTTGGAGCCGGTTTGTTATAAGTTGCCGTGCTAATAACCCGTTGAGACCCAGAGTATAGCTATTCAACCAATGTATATGCCGCTTTGAGCTTCATCCGCATATCTGTACCAAGATGAGCGATCCGAGTGTCTGCCAACGATTTTATCAACATTTTGGTCAGTTATAAGATTCATCGAATGGCGCAACATACGTAAGCAGACACTTACCAAAGATAGCAGAGGTCATAGCATTGATTTGGTGTTTCAAACTGGCTAGTTCTTCAACCACTGGCTTTAGGGCTGCCTCGGCGTCTACAGCTCTTTTGGTTAAACTGGATTTCTCAGTTTCCCATTCAGCACGTTCTTGGTTGAAGGACTCTTTCAGTTTTTCCATTCCGGCCAGGGCCTGGGTCAGCTCCTCTTTGGCTTTTGCAGCCTCGGCTTGTTGTGACTTCACATTTTCTTGCAAGTCAGAATTTCGGGCATCTTTGTTTCTCAGTTCAGCCTGGAACGTTGAAGGTATGTTAAACACACAGCATATATCTGTGCTAAAGTACAAAGCGTATAATAAAGTTATGCACTTCATACTTGGGGGCTAATGCCTATTTTCTCTCAAGTACTGCATTTTATACAAGTCTCCAGAACAATGCAAGCATTATCCTTGACACTTGGGGGCTAATGTGCGTCTGTTCTAAAATGGATGTGTGGATTAAAAACCGGATTAACTTGCCGAGTTAAACCGGCCTTTGGGGGCTATGCTGCAGAAAGTTATCTAATTTTTTCAAGATGAGTCTTATCTATTATTAGCGACCTGCCATTGCAAGGATCAATGATGAGATGCTTAAAGTGTTACAAAGACCCAGTTTGTGATTAACAATCATAAAACAGCCCTTGGGGGCTACTTGGGATAGTGTTTCAGCTATAAATCAATATACAAAGGGAGAGGAATTTACCTCATATCGCTCTTTCATCAAGTTCACCAAACCGGCTTCATAATCCCGGTTTGAGTGCAGACGGTTCAAGAAGCCAGAATGAAGCTCATCAGCGTTAAGATGAGCATAGTTTGATAAGTCGCTGCTCCATTTACCTTTATCCCGGGCAGCTTGCTCTTCTTTGGCACTATGCTGAGCTAGAATGACGGGATGGCCAGGAGAGATGTGGCCTATTCCAGTAATAATAACATCGTCACCTTGGCCTTCAGGATTTTTGGTGGATGATGCTAGAATTTCAGTGTCTTTCACCGGACTAGCCCGGATTGGCTCTGCCGGTTCAGTATCGGGTGCGGCAGGCTCAGCATCTGTTGGTTCATTGGTATGTTGGCCTTCAAGGGGTGGATCATCAAAAGTAGCTTCAGGATGGGGGCCTTCCGGTTCACCAGTCTGTTCTGGTTCACCTCTTAGTTCTTCTTCTTTGGCGACAGGGTCTTCTGGCGGATTGGTGACCCGAGCTTTCTTGCTGGGTCTGGCTTTGGCCCTGCAAACAGAATAAAAAAGGATTAACATCCTATTCAAAGGATTTATGGCACATTGAAAGGAAAGGTTTTTACAACTCACCCGGCCACAGTTTTCAAAGGGGGGAGTTGAGTTGTTGTCGATTCACCAGAAGATGAAGGAGGTGTCACCTGATAATTTGAATCAGACGGATTAAGAGGCTATCTGAAATAACCTGCCTTGGGGTAAGAATGGTCAGAAGTAGGAGAGACCTCAGACCGGCGCTTCCGAACCGGAGTGTCAGGTAAACCAGCTGAAGTGACCTGTTGGCCACTGTGCCGGGTTGTCCGGTGAGCTTCATGCTGTTGAGTCTTCAAAATAAATGTTGGATCCAAGTGAGCAAGAGGATGAGAAAAGCTTACTTTCCGGACTGCTTGGCGATTTTTTTGTGTTGGCACAGAGTCTGAACCGGAGGAAAGGGTAATTACCTCTACGTCATCAGCTTGACTAGCTTCTGCGTCCTCCCGAGGAAGATCATTGTTAATGAGATGCATGAAAAGAGGGCCAAGTGAGTCAAGTTCTACCTCAACTTCTGGATCATCAGTATCATCATCAAGCTCCATATTAAGCCGGTCAGCCGTTTTCCATTTTGACGTCTATTTTACGGCTTTGGTCTTTGGGCGGGATGGCTTGACCGCTTTATCTCCAGTCGGTTTTGCCGCTTTCTCTACAGTTTTCCTTTTCCAGAAGGGGTCATCACCCTACATATAAAGAAGAAGGGTTACAGGTTGCATAAAGTTAAAGATATTAGAGATGAAGAGGAAGTATAATGCTTACAGAAGGCGGTTTGTTCTTGGCATAGAAGGGACTCAGACCGGTTTGACTACAGATCAGTTCTGACTCATTCAGAATCTTCTTTACACCTTCAGTGACTTCTTCCTCAGATAATTGGATGTTGCAATGGAGTTGAGGGTCGTCAACCTCACCGGTATATTCACACATTAAACCGGGACGCCGGCTTAGCGGCAAGATACTCCAGGATATCCAACAGCGCACAAAGTCCACGTCTGTTAAACCGTTTGCCATAAAGGCCCGGAGTTTGGCGAGTTGAGGAGCGTATTTCGCCCTTTCTGAAGAGCTCAGGCGTTGAGGCATGGGGTGAGTATTGGATAGTCTGTGGTCACGAAAACCGGGGAGGGGATTTTCGTCTTCAGGAGAAGTGTCTCTGCAATAAAACCAAGTTTGATTCCATTCCTTTGGGTGGCTATGATGTTTGGCATGAGGAAATTCAACTTCTTTCTGCTTTTGAATCGAGACACCACCAAGTTCTATGTTCGGACCATTTACAAACTCTGTGCGCCGGTTTAAGTGAAAGAAATCCCGGAACAGTTCTGCAGTTGGTTCTTCTTGTAAATATACTTCACAGAAGACCTGGAAGTTGCATAAATTGGAAACCGAGTTGGGACCAATATCTTGCGGATGAAGTTGGAAGCTGGCAATCACATCTCGATAAAACTTTGACCCTGGCGGTTTGAAGCCATGGCCTATATGGTCAACAAAGACCACCACCTCGCCCTGCCTTGGGGTTGGAGGATTTTCTGTTCCTGGAACTCGCCATTTGATTTCAGTTTTCTTAGGCAGGGAGCCGATGCTAACCATCTCATTCAACTGAGTCTCAGTAACCTGGGAGCGAGCCCAGTTGCAGGCAGTGAATTGTTTGGCCATTGCGAAATAAAACAAGCTGAAAATGAAAGGCCGGTTTATAAATTACGCATGATTATATGCAAGAGACAAGGGAGTAAGAAACATACTGATATGCGAAATGGTGTAAACCGGAGATTAATGCAATAAGGGAAAAAGGTAATACTAGCACAGGATTACTCAGACACTGTTAAACCGGAGTATAATTATGAAGGTAAAATGCTCCTTCGGTTTATCAGAGGGCTAATGGCGTAGACTGCTTATACAAGGTTAAAACTGCCTATGTTGGTGCAAGGAGAAACAGATCTCACAGGGACATAGAAACAGATCTCATAGTGACATACAAAATTTTCGGATCTAAGATAAGACAGAAAAGCAAAAATAATTGGATCTAGAAGGGGTGCAGAACTGAAGCAATTTATGAAGGACTAGATCAGTTCTTTGCGCATAAGGGTTTGTGATGACAATGGAAGGATAGCTACGGCAAGGGATACGTCAAGCACGAAGTGTCCATCTACAGAATAAAGGCAGAACAGGGAAGAACAACACTGAAGCACTGATGAACTTCAGAAGAACTGCGAAGAATGTCGAAACCCTAGAACAGATCTATGGCGAAAAAAGCAGAGAACTTACCGGAGCTGGTGAGGAAGCGGAAAGGCGCCGCAGTATTCTGGTGCGTTCAGGGTGATGCAGCGGCCGGGGTCGGAGCAGAGGCGACGGTCGACGGTGGCGGCGGAGCTCCAGAGGCTAAGCAGCACAAGGAAGACGATGCGAAGAGGCATGAGGGGGAAAAGGTGAAAATGACCCCTCGGTCCTATTTATAAAGGCAAGGGATAAGTGTCTGGCGCAAAAATCGAGGGGCCAGCAATTTGGAAGTGAGGCGGAGCTGTCGCCTCGATTGTCGGACACCTATTAATGAAGATGTGTCATACACAGTTTTTAAACAGATGACGTCATGACGGTTTATCACGATCCGAGAAGATGATGTCACGTCGGTTTACTAAATTATGAGAAGATGTTGAAGACGAAGTTTTTACTAAGGATTGACATGAACCTGTTCAAATCAACCTGGGGCCTAATGTTGGGGATATTACTACTGGGCGTAAACCGGCCAGGAAAGGCCAGGTTAACTTCATCCGTAGTTGATTATGCTTGAAGCCCATGTAGACAAAAGAGGAAAGGTCCAGGGCCCAGAACCAGTTTAAGGCCCGTAGCCATGAGCCGGCGTTTGTATGAAACTTGTATTGTAAGATAGAAAGAGTGGACACCGAACCGGACACGTTTATGAGCCGGTCTCGGGACTCAGTAAACCGACGGGCGCCGCCCATGTATATAAGGGGACGACCTGGCAGCGGTTTAGGACAACAGACAACAACTCGAGAGCCAGACAAAGCGGATTCGCTCCCTGGCCTTCGAAACCCTAGCAATACCAATCACAACTAGACGTAGGCTTTTACCTTCCTCGAAGGGGCCGGACTAGTATAAAATTCCCCGTGTCCCTTTGTCCGATTTAACCCCTTAAAGCTAACCCGTAGCGATGGCTCCACGACTAAGTCCTTTCACAAGGACATCTGCCGTGACAAACCCATGAATGAGAAGGTTGAATCCACATCTCTTTTGCTCTCCTACCAAAACGAATCTATCAAAGAGATGAAAGCTAGCTTAGATGCAAATTTCCGTAAAATGCTTAATCTTTCTTCTACCATTAACGGCCATGTGCTTTATCAAAACAGAAAGATTAATTCCATAGATAATAAGTTTGCTCTTTTCTTCCCTAAAACCAAAGATGGCAATACCTAGATCTATCATTGCTTTTATGCCTAGCTAGGGGCGTTAAACGATAGCGCTTGTTGGGAGGCAACCCAATTTTATTTTTATTCCTTGCTTTTTGTTCCTGTTTAGTAATAAATAATTTATCTAGCCTGTGTTTTGGTTGTGTTTTTTGTGTTTAATTAGTGTTTGTGTCAAGTAGAATCGTTGGGAAGACTTGGGGAAAGTCTTTTTGATCTTGCTGTAAAAAACAGAAACTTTAGCGCTCACGAGAATTTCTGCCATTTTTATTTGGAGAGTGTTATTTAGTTAATTATTTTTTCATATGATTAATAGATAAATTCCTCACGTCCAGCAATTTATTTTAGAATTTTTGGGGTTCCAGAAGTGCTCGAAACCTATAGATTACTACATACTGTTCTGTTTTGACAGATTCTGTTTTTCGTGTGTTGTTTGCTTATTTTGATGAATCTATGGCTAGTAAAAGAGTTTATAAACCATAGAGAAGTTGGAATACAGTATGTTTAACACCAATATAAATAAATAATGAGTTCATTACAGTACCTTTAAGTGGTGGTTTGTTTTCTTTTACTAACGGAGCCCGCGGAGATTTTCTTTTAAGTTTTGTGTTGTGAAGTTTTCAAGTTTTGGGTAAAGATTTGATGGATTATGGAACAAGGAGTGGCAATAGTCTAAGCTTGGGTATGCCCATGGCACCCAAGGTAAAATACAAGGACACCAAAAAGTCTAAGATTGGGGATGCCCCGGACGGCATCCCCTCTTCCGTCTTCGTTCATCGGTAACTTTACTTGGAGCTATATTTTTATTCGCCACATGATGTGTGTTTTGCTTGGAGCGTCTTGTATGATTTGAGTCTCTGCCTTTTAGTTCACCACAATCATCCTTGTTGTACACACCTTTTGAGAGAGACACACATGAATTGGAATTTATTATAATACTCTATGTGCTTCACTTATATCTTTTGAGCTATATAGTTTTTACTCTATGTGCTTCACTTATATCTTTTGAGCTTTATAGTTTTTGCTCTAGTGCTTCACTTATATCTTTTCGAGCACGGCGGTGGTTTTATTTTATAGAAATAATTGATCTATCATGATTCACTTATATTATATTGAGAGTCCTTTAGAACAACATGGCAATTTGCTTTTAGGCATAATAAAAACTTTCATATAAGTGCATTGAATACTAAGAGAAGTTTGATACTTGATGATTGTTTTGAGATATGGAGATAGTGATATCAAAGTTGTGCTAGTTGAGTACTTGTGAATTTGAGAAATGCTTGTGTTGAAGTTTGCAAGTCCCGTTGCATGCACGTATGGTAAACGTTGTGTAACAAATTTGAAACATGAGGTGTTATTTGATTGTCTTCCTTATGAGTGCCGGTCGGGGACGAGCGATGGTCTTTTCCTACCAATCTATCCCCCTAGGAGCATGCGTGTAATACTTGGTTTTTGATGACTTGTAGATTTTTGCAATAAGTATGTGAGTTCTTTATGACTAATGTTGAGTCCATGGATTATACGCACTCTCACCCTTCCATCATTGTGTCACGCCCTCGATGCGGCTATATCTCCCACGTGTCAAAGCACGACTTAGAGACATAACCGCATTGAAAGAAATGTCGCAAGTGAAGTAATCTTCACACAACCCATGTAATACATAAGGGACAGAGATACATAGTTGGCTTACAATCGCCACTTCACACAATACATGAATAAAACATTACAACATCCAAATACAATCAAGGTCCGACTACGAAACCAAAATAAAAGAAGAACCCCAGATGCGACAGGTCCCCGATCGACCCCAACTGGGCTCCACTACTGATCAACTAGAACAAAACAACACAAATGACAAGATCTTCATCGAGCTCCTCCTGAGCTTGGTTGCGTCATCTGCACGGACTCATCGGCACCTGCAAGCTGGGTTTGGAAGTATCTGTGAGTCACGGGGACTCAGCAATCTCACACCCTCGCGATCAAGACTATTTAAGCTTACAGGTAAGGTAAAGGTATGAGGTGGAGCTGCAGCAAGCGACTAGCATATATGGTGGCTAACCTATTCGCAAAAGAGAGCGAGAAGAGAAGGCAAAAGCACGGTAGAACAACTATGATCAAGAAGTCATCCTAAAACAACCTATGTCAAGCATAACTCCAACACCGTGTTCACTTCCCGGACTCCGCCGGAAAGAGACCATCACGGTTACACACGCGGTTGATGTATTTATTTAAGGTCAACTTCAGGTTTTCTACAACAGGACATTAACAAATTCCCATCTGCCCATAACCGTGGGCACGGCTTTTGAAAGTTCAAATCCCTGCAGGGGTGTCCCAACTTAGCCCATCACAAGCTCTCACGGTCAACGAAGGATATTCCTTCTAGCGGGAAGACCCGATCAGACTCGGAATCCCGGTTACAAGACATTTCGACAATGGTAAAACAAGACCAGCAAAGCCGCCCGATGCGCCGACAAATCCCGATAGGAGCTGCACATATCTCGTTCTCAGGGCACACCGGATAGGTCAAGCTACGAGTAAAACCAACCCTCGAGTTGCCCCGAGGTGGCCCCGCAGGCTGCCCATTTCGGACCAACACTGAGAGGAGCACTGGCCCGGGGGGTTTAAAATAAAGATGACCCTCGGGCTCGCGAAAACCCAAGGGAAGGTTATAGGTTGTTAGTGCAAATTGTAAAACCAAGGTTGGGCCTTGCTGGAGGAGTTTTATTCAAGGCGAACTGTCAAGGGGTTCCCATTATAGCCCAACCGCGCAAGGAACGCAAAATCCGGGAACATAACACCGATATGACGGAAACTAGGGCGGCAAGAGTGGAACAAAACACCAGGCATAAGGCCGAGCCTTCCACCCTTTACCAAGTATATAGATGCATTAATTAAATAAGAGATATTGTGATATCCCAACAAAATAACCATGTTCCAAACATGGAACAAGCTCCAATCTTCACCTGCAACTAACAACGCTATAAGAGGGGCTGAGCAAAGCGGTAACATAGCCAAACAACGGTTTGCTAGGACAAGGTGGGTTAGAGGCTTGGTTCAACAATATGGGAGGCATGATAAGCAAGTGGTAGGTATCATAGCATAGGCATAGCAAAAGAGCGAGCAACTAGCAAGCAAAGATAGAAGTGATTTCGAGGGTATGATCATCTTGCCTGAAATCCCGCAAGGAAGAAGAATGAGTCCATGAAGAAGACAAATGGACGAAGTCGAACGGATCCTCACAAACGTGACATTATCGGAACTAACCCGAAGAAGCAACACCGGAAATAAGCAAACAACATGGTAAACAACCATCACATAAACATGGCATGATGAACAACCAAGAATGATGCATGTCCAGTTTAAATATGCATGGCATGGCAAGGGGCACAAACAAAACTACAAGTTAAGTGGAGCTCAATATGCAACGAGTCGTATATTGACGGAACACCACATGAATTATTTAGTTCTCTCTCGGTTAGGTACTCAACAATATTAAATGTTGGTTAACATGGCAAGAGGTGTAGCATAACAAAACTATACCATCGAAACAATTTAAATGGGGCCGGATATAACAAACAACGAATCCGGTAAATCCCCATATGCATTAGTAATTTGGTGCAACAACAATTTTTAAACATTTGAATTGTTGTTATCATGATGCGGATGACATGAACAAGTTTATGCAATATTTATGGAAACGTTGATAAGAGCATATTAATAAGCATTTGTCATCGTGGCGGAAAAGAAAAGGAGTGCCATGGCAACGATAACGAAACGGTGCAACGGCAACGTCCCGGTTTCCGGTAACTCGATTGAGATGCCGGTGCAAAAGGAAAAGTGACGGGGCATGTCATGCAAGGATGGTGGGGTGCTCCCGGATACCGGGTCCCCATGGGATAGCGACAAAAGAGGAGGACCAAGCAAGTGACAACTCGGACACGGTGCAGACAACGGGTGCATCTCATACAACACATGCAAACGTTCTCGGACGGTCGTCTTGGGGTTATACCTTCGAAGCGTGCATTATCGGAGGGGTTCGAGTTCGAAGCGGTGTAGGGGAAGTAGACGTTCTCGGACGTCGAGGGAAGTAGTGGTTCACGTGACGGTAGTCGAAGTAGTCATCCTATCGTTCATCGGCGATCATCGGAGCGGTAGTGGAAGTAGAGGCTCACGACGTCTTGTCGAAAATCACGGTGGCGGTAATCGTACACATGTCGTAGAGGAACTTGGTCTTGCGAAGAGGTACTTGACGGTACTGGTACTTGACGCGTTCGAGTGTCGTCATGTCATGCTACTTGGCAAAATCCTTGGAGAAGGTGCTTGACGGTCCGGGTACGGTTCTTCGGAGACGGTAGTTGTTCATGTTGTAGTCGGACTTGAGGAGTGCACCGGTAGTTGTACGTTGGTCGAAGAGGAACTTGACGCAGCTAGGGTCTTCGTGGAACATCGTTGTACTTGGTATCCAAGTGAGCTCCGGGGAACTTGATGGATTGGGGACGGAGGCGTTCGGTCCAACAAGGGCCACATGCTCATAGAAGTAGCAAAAATGGTGTTGTGCGACCGCGGGCACAGGACGGTTGAAGGGGTGGCGAGGCAAGCCTCGGCTTGTGGCTATGGCAGCGACGAGGAGGACGAAGGGAGCAGAGGAAGGGGCGAGGCGCGGCAGAGTTGGCCGGAGAGGACGGCTCGGGCAGCGACTGCAGCAGGAGTTTGGGGTCGTCCTGGACGGCAGCGACCGGAGGTGCCGCAGAGTTGGCCTCCACTGGCGGCGCGGGAGTGCTTCATGCGACGTGAGGAGAAACAGAGGCGCGAGGCGAGGGGCCGGCAACGAGGCAAGGCAACGAAGGAAGCCTGCGAGGAAGGAAAGGGAGACGAGCACAGGGAGATGGGCGGCTCTGGCCGGTCGTCCGAGTCGCGGAGGACGGTGGGGAGGTATCGCAGGCCTGCTGATCGAGAGCTCAAGGTGACCGGGTTGGAGAAAGGAGGGCAGGTAGGGAGGACGAGGGGGGAGGGAAAGAGGTATCAGCACTGTGGACCAGGGAGGACGACGACTGCGGGCGCGGGGCCTCGCTCCTCCCCCTGGCGATGCAAGGAAGAAGGAGGGGATCGAGGACGATGGCTTCTGGTGGCGGCGATGGGAACGAGGAAAAGAGGGAGCGAGGCTGCGAGGGAGATGGGGGAGTCGGGCTAGGTTAGGATTAGGTGGGGCGCGACTGGGCCTAGGAGAGGTGGGTTAGATGGGCCACTAGAACAGGAGACAGTTGGGCCGGCCTGGTGGGAGATTCTAAGAGGCCAGCAGCTGGGCTCTGCTCTCTCTCTCTCAACTCCCTTTAACAGAAAGCAAAGAGAGGAGAGAGAAAAAAGGAAAAGGAGGGGTTAGAGAAAACAATTTGGGCATGCGGTTAAATCTCTAGGACTCATAAAAATGAGTTCGTTCCGAGAAAAAGCATTTGGCACCGCTTGAAAGGATTGCATTCAAACACATTTGAATGTGATTCGAATAAGTTTGAGTTAGAAAAACATTTGTTGGAGAGTCCAAAAATGTTCGGAATTTTTGTGGAGATCGGGAAAGCGATGAAAGAAGATATGGGCAAAGTTTGAGGACCAAACTTGAAGCAGGAAAAAGGCATGTGATTATCTGCAAGTGTGTCATGGTCAATTCCAAAAATGGAATATTTAATATAGCTCCCTAATATCGGGAGGATATGTTATAAAGCGAATCATCATGTGAACTCCCTCGATTTAAATGGATCAAAGATCCATGCCATTTATTTAGTTGAGTTAAGAAAAATTAAATGACATGATGGCATGATGACATGATCCAATGCACATGATGCAAAGATGAAATGCAACAGACCAAACAAATCACACGATGAAACCCAAAAACCTGGAAGGCATCTGAAAGCTCCGGTCTTGGGGCGTTACACATTGCTAGCCTCTTCGGTACCGTGCATTGCCCTTTCTCACCTTAAGAGTTGGTGCAAACTTCGCGGTGCATCCAAATCCCGTGATACGATACGCTCTATCACACATAAACCTCCTTATATCTTCCTCAAAACAGCCACCATACCTACCTATTATGGCATTTCCATAGCCATTCCAAGATATATTGCCATGCAACTTTCCACCATTCCATTTATTATGACACGCATCATCATTATCATATTGCCTTGCATGATCATGTAGTTGACATCGTATTTTTGGCAAAGCCACCGTTCATAATTTTTTCATACATGTCACTCATGAGTCATTGCACATCCCGGTACACTGCCGGAGGCATTCATATAGAGTTATATCTTGTTCTAGTATCGAGTTGTAATCATTGAGTTGTAAATAAATAGAAGTGTGATGACCATCATTCATAGAGCATTGTCCCAAAAAAAGGGGAGAAAGGCCAAAAAAAGAAGGCCCAAAAAAGGAGAATAAAAAGGGGCAATGCTACTATCCTTTTTCCACACTTGTGCTTCAAAGTAGCACCATGATCTTTATGATAGAGAGTCTCTTGTTTTGTCATTTTCATATACTAGTGGGAACTTTTCATTATAGAACTTGGCTTGTATATTCCAACAATGGGCCTCCTCGAGTGCCCTAGGTCTTCGTGAGCAAGCAAGTTGGATGCACACCCACTTAGTTTCTTTTGTTGAGCTTTCATACATTTATAGCTCTAGTGCATCCGTTGCATGGCAATCCTTACTCCTTGCTTTGACATCAATCGATGGGCATCTCCCTAGCCCATTGATTAGCCGCGTTGTTGTGAGACTTTCTTCCTTTTTGTCTTCTCCACATAACCCCCTTCATTATATTCTATTCCACCCATAGTGCTATATCCATGGCTCACGCTCATGTATTGCGTGAAAGTTGAAAAAAGTTTGAGATTACTAAAGTGTGAAACAATTGCTTGGCTTGCCATCGGGGTTGTGCATGATGAGAGCATTCTTGTGTGACGAAAATGGAGCATGACCAAACTATATGATTTTGTAGGGATGAACTTTCTTTGGCCATGTTATTTTGAGAAGACATGACTACTTAGTTAGTATGCTTGAAGTATTATTATTTTTATGTCAATAATAAACTTTTATCTTGAATCTTTCAGATATGAACATTCATGCCACAATAAAGAAAAATTACATTGAGAAATATGTTAGGAAGCATTCCACATCAAAAATTCCTTTTTATCATTTACCTACTTGAGGACGAGTAGGAATTAAGCTTGGGGATGCTTGATACGTCTCCAACGTATCTATAATTTTTGATTGCTCCATGCTATTATATTATCTGTTTTGGATGTTAATGGGCTTTATTTTACACTTTTATATCATTTTTGGGACTAACCTATTAACCGGAGGCCCAGCCCAAATTGCTGTTTTTTTGCCTATTTCAGTGTTTCACAGAAAAGGAATATCAAACGAAGTCCAAACGGAATGAAACCTTCAGGAACGTGATTTTCTCAACAAACATGGTCCAGGAGACTTGGAGTGGGCGTCAAGAAACAAACGGGGAGGCCTCGAGGCAGAGGGGGCGCGCCTACCCCCCTGGGCGCGCCCTCCACCCTCGTGGGTCCCTCGTTGCTCCACCGACCTACTTCTTCCTCCTATATAAGTCCATGTACCCCCCAAACATGTAGGAGCACCACGAAAACCTAATTCCACCGCCGCAACCTTCTGTACCCGAGAGATCCCATCTTAGGGCCTTTTTCGGAGCTCCGCCGGAGGGGGCATTGATCACGGAGGGCCTCTACATCAACTCCATGGCCTCTCCGGTGATATGTGAGTAGTTTACTTCAGACCTTCGGGTCCATAGTTATTAGCTAGATGACTTCTTCTCTCTCTTTGGATCTCAATATAAAGTTCTCCTTGATCTTCTTGGAGATCTATTCGATGTAATCTTCTTTTGCGGTGTGTTTGTCGAGATCCAATGAATTGTGGGTTTATGATACAGTTTATCTATGAACAATATTTGATTCTTCTTTGAATTATTTTATGTATGATTGGTTTATCTTTGCAAGTCTCTTCGAATTATCAGTTTGGTTTGGCCTACTAGATTGATCTTTCTTGCAATGGGAGAAGTGCTTAGCTTTGGGTTCAATCTTGCGGTGTCCTTTCCCAGTGACAGTAGGGGCAGCAAGGCACGTATTGTACTGTTGCCATCGAGGATAAAAAGATGGGGTTTATATCATATTGCATGAGTTTATCCTTCTACATCATGTCATCTTAGTTAAAGCATTACTCTGTTCTTATGAACTTAATACTCTAGATGCATGCTGGATAGCGGTCGATGTGTGGAGTAATAGTAGTAGATGCAAAATCATTTCGGTCTACTTGTCACGGACGTGATGCCTATATACATGATCATGCCTAGATATTCTTATAACTATGCTCAATTCTATCAATTGCTCGATAGTAATTCGTTTACCCACCATAATACTTATGCTATCTTGAGAGAAGCCACTAGTGAAACCTATGGCCCCCGGGTCTATCTTCCATCATATTAATCTTCCAACACTTAGCTATTTCTATTGTCGTTTATTTCACTTTGCATCTTTATTTCTCTTTATCATAAAAATACCAAAAATATTATCTTATCATATCTATCAGATCTCACTCTCGTAAGTGACCGTGAAGGGATTGACAACCCCTTTATCGCATTGGTTGCGAGGTTCTTATTTGTTTGTGTAGGTGCATGGGACTCGAGCGTGATCTCCTACTGGATTGATACCTTGGTTCTCAGAAGCTGAGGGAAATACTTACGCTACTTTACTGCATCACCCTTACCTCTTCAAGAGAAAACCAGCGCAGTGCTCAAGAGGTAGCACACAACAACGGTAGGTATTTCCTCGGTGATGAGACCAAGGTTATCGAACCAGTAGGAGAACCAAGCAACACTACATAAACAACACCTGCACACAAATAACAAATACTCGCAACCCGACAGGTTAAAGGGGTTGTCAATCCCTTTCGAGTAACGGCGCCAGAAATTGGCAAACGGACGTGATAAAAATATGATAGATAGGATAAATAGATCTTGGATAAAATAAATTGCAGCAAGGTATTTTTGTATTTTTAGTTTAATAGATCTGAAAATAAAAGCGAAGGCAAATATATCACAAAGGCAAATATATTAAAAAAGAGACCCGAGGCCGTAGTTTTCACTAGTGGCTTCTCTCGAGAAAAATAGCAAACGGTGGGTAAACAAATTCCTGTTGGGCAATTTTTAAAACTTCAAATAATCATGAGGATATCCAGGCAATGATCATTATATAGGCATCACGTCCAAGATTAGTAGACCGACTCCTGCCTGCATCTACTACTATTACTCCACACATCGACCGCTATCCAGCATGCATCTAGTGTATTAAGTTCATGGAGAAACAGAGTAATGCAATAAGAACGATGACATGATGTATACACGATCTATTTATGTAGAAATAGACCCCACCTTGTTATCCTTAATAGTAACGATACATACGTGTCAGTTCCCCTTCTGTCACTGGGATCAAGCACCGTAAGATCAAACCCATCACAAAGCACCTCTTCCCATTGCAAGATAAATAGATTAAGTTGGACAAACAAAACCCAAATATCAGAGAAGAAATATGAGGCTATAAGCAATCATGCATATAAGACATCAAAGAAGACTCAAATAACTTTCATGGATAAAAACATAGATCTGATCCTAAACTCAAAGTTCATCGGATCCCAACAAACACACCGCAAAAGAGTTACATCATATGGATCTCCAAGAGACCATTGTATTGAGAATCAAAAGAGAGAGAGAGAGAGAGAGAGAGAGAGAGAGAGAGAGAGGAAGCCATCTAGCTACTAACTACGGACCCGAAGGTCTACAAAGAACTACTCACGCATCATCAGAGAGACACCAATGGGCATGATGAACCCTCCGTGATGGTGTCTAGATTGGATCTGGTGTTTCTGGACTCTGCGGCGGCTAGAATTGATTTTTGTCGACTCCCCTAGGGTTTCTGGAATATTGGGGTATTTATAGAGCAAAAAGTCGGTTCGGGAGGCACCCTAGGTGGGCACAACCCACCAGGGCGCGCCTGGCCCAGGCGCGCCCTGGTGGGTTGTGCTCCCCTCGGAGCACCCCCGAGGCGCTTCTCCGGCCCATTGGATGTCTTCTGGTCCAAAAAAAATCCACAAAAAGTTTCGTCGCGTTTGGACTCCGTTTTATATTGCTTTCCTGCTATGTAAAAAAAATGCAGAAAATAGCAACTGGCACTTGGCACTATGTCAATAGGTTAGTACCAAAAAATGATATAAAATGACTATAAAATGATTATAAAACATCCAAGAATGATAATATAATAGCATGGAACAATCAAAAATTATATATACGTTGGAGACGTATCACATACCTTGACAAAGTTTTGAAGAAGTTCAAAATGGATCAGTCAAAGAAAGGGTTCTTGCCTGTGATACAAGGTGTGAAGTTGAGTAAGACTCAAAACCCGACCACGGTAGAATATATAGAGAGAATGAAAGTCATTCCCTATGCCTCAGTCATATGTTCTATAAAGTATGCCATGCTGTGTACCAAACCTATTGTGTGCCCTGCCATGAGTTTGGTAAGGGGGTACAATAGTGATCCAGGAGTAGATCACTGTACAACGGTCAAAATTATCCTTAGATACCTAAAGATGACTAAGGAAATGTTTCTCGGTTATGGAGGTGATAAAGAGTTCGTCGTAAAGAGTTACGTCAATGCAACATTTGACACCGATCCAGATGATTCTGAGTCTCGATCTAGATACATATTGAAAGTGAGAAATTAGCTAGAGTATTGATAACCCACAAGTATAGGGGATTGCAACAATTTTCGAGGGTAGAGTTTTCAACCCAAATTTATTGATTTGACACAAGGGGAGCCAAAGAATATGCTCAAGTATTAGCAGCCAAGTTGTCAATTCAACCACACCTGGAATACTTAATATCTGCAGCAAAGTATTTAGTAGCAAAGTAATATGATAGTAGTGGTAACGGTGGCAAAGGTAACCGTAGCAGTTTTGTAATAGTTGTAACAGTGGCAACGGAAAAGTAACTAAGCAAAGATCAATATGTGAAAAGCTCGTAGGCAATGGATCAGTGATGGATAATTATGTCGGATGCGATTCCTCATGCAATAGTTATAACATAGGGTGACACAGAACTAGCTCCAGTTCATCAATGTAATGTAGGCATGTATTCCGAATATAGTCATACGTGCTTATGGAAAAGAACTTGCATGACATATTTTGTCCTACCCTCCCGTGGAAGCGGGGTCCTGTTGGAAACTAAGGGATATTAAGGCCTCCTTTTAATAGAGTACCGGGCCAAAGCATTAACACTTAGTGAATACATGAACTCCTCAAACTACGGTCATCACCTGTAAGTATCCCGATTATTGTCACTTTGGGGTTAACGGATCATAACACATAATAGGTGACTATAGACTTGCAAGATAGGATCAAGAACTCACATATATTCATGAAAACATAATAGGTTCAGATCTGAAATCATGGCACTCGGGCCCTAGTGACAAGCATTAAGCATAGCAAAGTCATAGCAACATCAATCTCAGAACATAATGGATACTAGAGATCAAACCCTAACAAAACTAACTCGATTACATGATAAATCTCATCCAATCCATCACCGTCGAGCAAGCCTATGATGGAATTACTCACGCACGGCGATGATCATCATGAAATTGGTGATGGAGGAAGGTTGAGATGATGATGGCAACGGATTCCCCTCTCCGGAGCCCCGAACGGACTCCAGATCAGCCCTCCCGAGAGAGATTAGGGCTTGGCGGCGGCTCCGTATCGTAAAATGCGATGAATCCTTCTCTTTGATTTTTTCCTCCCCGAACGTGAATATATAGAGTTGGAGTTGAGGTCGGTGGAGCACTAGGGGGCCCACGAGGCAGGGGCGTGCCCAGGGGGTAGGCGTGCCCCCACCCTCGTGGACAGGGTGTGGGCCCCTGGCCTTGATTCTTTCGCCAGTATTTTTAATATATTCCAAAAATATTCTTCGTTGATTTTCAGGTCATTCCGAGAACTTTTATTTCTGCACAAAAATAACACCATGGCAATTCTGCTGAAAACAGCGTCAGTCTGGGTTAGTTCCATTCAAATCATGCAAGTTAGAGTCCAAAATAAGGGCAAAAGTGTTTGGAAAAGTAGATACGATGGAGACGCATCAAGTATCTCCGTGTAGAGCATTGTAGACATAGAAATTTGCAAAATACATGCGGATCTGAATGTGACAGACCCGTTGACTAAACCTCTCTCACAAGCAAAACATGATCACACATTAGTACTCTTTGGGTGTTAATCACATGGTGATGGGAACTAGATTATTGACTCTAGTAAAGTCTTTGGATGTTGGTCACATGGTGATGTGAACTATGGGTGTTAAATCACATGGTGATGTGAACTAGATTATTGACTCTAGTGCAAGTGGGAGACTGAAGGAAATATGCCTTAGAGGCAATAATAAAGTTGTTATTTTATATTTCCTTATTCATGATAAAGGTTTATTATTCATGCTAGAATTGTATTGATCAGAAACCTAAATACATGTGTGAATACATAAACAAGCACTGTGTCCCTAGTGAGCCTCTACTTGACTAGCTCGTTGATCAAAGATGGTTAAGGTTTCCTAACCATGGACATGAGTTGTCATTTGATAATGGGATCACATCATTAGGAGAATGATGTGATGGAAAAGACACATCCGTTAGCTTAGCATTATGATCGTTCAGTTTTATTGCTATTGCTTTCTTCATGTCAAATACATATTCCTTCTACTATGAGATTATGCAACTCCCGGATACCGGAGGAATGCCTTGTGTGTTATCAAATGTCACAACGTAACTGGGTGATTATAAATATGCTCTACAGGTATCTCCAAAGGTGTTTGTTGAGTTGGCATAGATCAAGATTAGGATTTGTCACTCCAAGTTTCAGGGAGGTATCTCTGGGCCCTCTCGGTAATACACATCATAAGCTTGCAAGCAAATGACTAAGGAGTTAGTCACGAGGTGATGTATTATGGAACGAGTAAAGAGACTTGTTGGTAATGAGATTGAACTAGGTATGAAGATACCAACGATCGAATCTCGGGCAAGTAACATACCGATGGAGAAAGGGAATCACGTTTGTTGTCATAACGGTTCGACCGATAAAGATCTTCATAGAATATGTAGGAGCCAATATGAGCATCCAGGTTCCGCTGTTGGTTATTGACCGGAGAGATGTCTTGGTCATGTCTACATAGTTCTCGAACCTATAGGGTCCGCACGCTTAACGTTCGATGGCGATTTGTATTATATGAGTTATGTGATTTGGTGACCGAATGTTGTTCGGAGTCCCGGTGAGATCAAGAACATGACGAGGAGTCTCAAAATGGTCGAGAGGTAAATATTGACATATAGGACGATAGTATTCAGACATCGAAAGTGTTCCGGAGGGTATCAGGTACATATCGGGTCACCGGAAGGGGTTCCGGGCACCCCGACAAAGATATGGGCCTTATGGGACAAGAGAGGGACAGACCAGCCCACAAGGGGCTGGTGCGCCCCCATATAGGCCAAAATAGGAGGAGAAGGAGGTAGGGGAAGAGAGAAGGAAAGGGGAGGATTCGGCCTCCCCCTTCCTCCCCCCTCTCTCTTTCCTTTCCCCCTTCGGTAAAAAGGAAAGGGGGGAGGCCGAATTGGGATGACCCCAAGTAGGATTCCTCCTACTTGGGGCGCCCCCTTGGCTGTCTCTCCTCCCCTCCAACCTATATATATGAGGGGGCACCCTTAGAACACACAACAACAATTTTTAGCCGTGTGCGGCGCCCCCCCTCCATAGTTTACACCTTCGATCATATTGTCGTAGTGCTTAGGCGAAGCCCTGTGCGGATCACTTCACCATCGCCGTCACCACATCGTCGTGCTGACGAAACTCTTCCTTGATACTTTGCTGGATCAAGAGTCCGAGGGACGTCATCGAGCTGAACGTGTGCAGAAACTCGGAGGTGTCGTATGTTCGGTGCTTGATCGGTCGGAACGAGAAGAAGTTCGACTACATCAACCGTGTTGTCAAACGCTTCCGCTTTCGGTCTACGAGGGTACATGGACACACTCTCCCCCTCTCGTTGCTCTGCATCTCGTAGATAGATCTTGCGTGAGCGTAGGAATTTTTTGAAATTACATGCTACGTTTCCCAACAAGGAAAGCCAATACTATTGAAAGGGGATGAGGTGTTGCTTAATGATCTTGTTGCTCAAGTGCTTAGTGATATTGCTCCAAAACCCTCAGGCACTTTCTCTATCCAAATATGTTCCAAACCTAAACTACAACTCGGCCTCACTGATATTTCCTACCCGGAGCCACCGAGTTCATCTGGACTTAGCCACTGCCAAAATCCTAACAATTCGGATCCACCGATATGGATCTCGGTCCCACCGAGATGGCCTTGCCAGCTCTCTATTGCTTGTTGCAATTATTTCGGTCTCACCGAGAATTTCAATCGTTCTCACTGAGATGGCTTGACTAGTTCTCTATTGCCTTATTGCTTCACTTCGGTCCCACCGAGATGATGCAATCAGTGCCACCGAGTTGAGGTTCACCCTAAGCCCTTGCACATCGGTCCCTCCAAGTTGTTCCAGTCGGTCCCACCGAGATTCCTAATGTTCATATCTTTACATAGATCGGTGCCACTGAGTTTTCTGATCGTGCCACTGAGATGGGTCAAAGTGTGTAACAGTTGGATATTGTCTGGAGGCTATATATACCCCTCCACCCCCTTCTTCTCCTAAGAGAGAGCCATCAGAATGTGCCTGCACTTCTACCATTCATTTTCTGAGAGAGAACCACCTACTCATGTGTTGAGATCAAGAGATTCCATTCCTACCATTTAAACCTTGATTTCTAGCCTTCCCCAAGTTGCTTTCCACTCAAATCTTCCTTCCACCATAGCCAAATCTGTGAGAGAGAGTTGAGTGTTGGGGAGACTATCATTCGAAGCACAAGAACAAGGAGTTCATCATCAACACACCGTCTATTACATTTCTGAGAGTGGTGTCTCCTAGATTGGTTAGGTGTCGCTTGGGAGCCTCCGACGTGATATGGAGTTGAACCAAGAAGTTTGTAAGGGCAAGGAGATCACCTACTTCGTGAAGATCTGCCCGAGTGAGGCAAGTCCTTCGTGGACAATGGCCATGGTGGGATAGAGAAGGTTGCTTCTTCGTGGACCCTTCGTGGGTGGAGCCCTCCATGGACTCGCGGAACCGTTACCCTTTGTGGGTTGAAGTCTCCATCAACGTGGACGTACGATACTGAAAGTGCAACTATCCCTAGGTGGTTTTGGTAATTCCTAACAACATATAGCTCATTGAGCTAATGATATTCCAAGATCAATATTTCAAGAAAAGCTCAATGAATGGCATGGCATGGATGAGGAAAGTGGACCCCTCAAAATACTAAGGACAAAAAGATTGGCTCAAGCTCAAAGCTCAAGACTCTACATTTTATATTTTAGTGATCCAAGATCACATTGAGTCTATAGGAAAAGCCAATACTATCAAGGAGGGATGAGGTGTTGCTTGATGAGGTTCTTGCTTCATAGTGCTTAGTGATATGCTCCAAAACCCTCAACTACCTTCCCACATCCACATATGACCTAAACTAAATGTCAAACTTGGCCCCACCGATTCTTTCTATCCGGCGCCACCGAGTTCAAATGTCATAGCCACTGCTACAAACCCTAGGAAAATCGGTCTCACCGATAGGGATCTCGGTCACACCGAGATGGGGTTGTAATCTCTCGGTTTCCCTTCGTAACATTTCAGTCCTACCGAGATGAGCAATCGGTCCCACCGAGATTGCAATGTGAACTCTCTGTTTCTCTTTTGTAACATTTTGGTCCCACCGAAATGAGCGATCGGTCCCACCGAGTTTACCTGACCAACTCTCTGGTTAGCTTATTACCAAAATCGGTCTCACCGAGTTTGTGTAATCGGTCACAGCGAGATTACGTTATGCCCTAACCCTAACCATATCGGTCCTACCGAGTTGCATCTCAGTCCCACCGAAAATCCTAACGGTCACTAGGTTTGCTAAATCGGTCCGACCGAGTTTCTCAATTCGGTCTCACCGAGATTGGTAAATTGTGTGTAACGGTTAGATTTTGTGTGGAGGCTATATATACCCCTCCACCCACTCTTCATTCATGGAGAGAGCCATCAGAACATACCTACACTTCCAATACACATTTTCTAAAAGAGAACCACCTACTCATGTGTTGAGGCCAAGATATTCCATTCCTACCATATGAATCTTGATCTCTAGCCTTCCCAAGTTGCTTTCCACTCAAATCTTCTCTCCACCAAATTCATATCCTGTGAGAGAGAGTTGAGTGTTGGGGAGACTATCATTTGAAGCACAAGAGCAAGGAGTTCATCATCAACACACCATTTGTTACTTCTTAGAGAGTGGTGTCTCCTAGATTGGCTAGGTGTCACTTGGGAGCCTCCGACAAAGAGTGTGGAGTTGAACCAAGGAATTTGTAAGGGCAAGGAGATCGCCTACTTCGTGAAGATCTACCGCTAGTGAGGCAAGTCCTTCATGGGCGATGGCCATGATGGGATAGACAAGGTTGCTTCTTCGTGGAGCCTTTGTGGGTGGAGCCCTCCGTGGACTCGCGCAACCGTTACCCTCCGTGGGTTGAAGTCTCCATCAACGTGGATGTACGATAGCACCACCTATCGGAACCACGACAAAAACATCCGTGTCTCCAATTGCGTTTGAATTCTCCAAACCCTTCCCTTTACATTCTTGCAAGCTGCATGCTTTACTTTCCGCTGCTCATAGACTCTTGGCATGCTTGCTTGAATTGTGTTAAGATTGCTTGACTTGTGCTAAGATAGCTAAAATCTGCCAAAGACTAAAATTGGGAAAAGGATAGATTTTTAATTGGTCAAGTAGTCTAATCACCCCCCCTGTAGACATACTTTCGATCCTACAAGTGGTATCAGAGCTTTGGTCTCCATTTGCTTTGATTTCCATAGCTTTTGGTGGTCATAGCCTTGGTTTCACAACCTAGGAGAGTATGGCATCTAGCGAGGGAAATTATCACCATAGAGGTCCTTACTTTGATGGCACTAATTTTGCTAGTTGGAAGGATAAGATGAAAATGCATATTCTTGGACATAACCCCGCCGTTTGGGCTATTGTGTGTGTTGGCTTGCAAGGTGAGTTCTTTGATGGGATAGAACCAAATCGTGATGCTACCGCGGATGGGTTGAAGATGCTACAATACAGTGCTCAAGCTTGTGATATCCTCTTCAACGGATTGTGCCCCAAAGAATTCAACAAAATCAGCCGCCTTGAGAATGCAAATGAAATTTGGGATACTTTGATTGACATGCATGAAGGTACTGACTCCGTCAAGGAATCCAAGTTGGATGTGCTTCAAAGTTAACTTGACAAGTTCAAAATGAAGGATGGTGAAGGTGTCGTTGAAATGTACTCTAGGCTTGCTCTTATCACAAATGAGATTGCTGACTTAGGAAGTGAAGAGATGATCGACAAATTCATCATCAAGAAGATCCTAAGAGCCTTGGATGGAAAATACGATACCGTATGCACATTGATCCAAATGATGCCAAATTACAAAGATCTCAAGCCTACGGAAGTCATTGGAAGAATTGTTGCTCATGAGATGTCACTCGGGGATAAGGAGGAGTTCCATAACAAGTCAAGTGGTGCTTACAAAGCCTCATGTTAAGCTCCCACATCATCAAGTGAGAAACAAACCTTCAATGAAGAATTGAGCCTAATGGTGAAGAACTTCAACAAGTTCTACAAGAGTAGAAGCAAGGAGAGAAGTTCCAAGTCAAGGTCCTACAATGACAAAAGATCTTCTAGTCGAGAGCGAAACTGCTACAATTGTGGAAGACCCGGACACTACTCCAATGAGTGTACGGCTCCCCACAAGAGAAGAGAAGATTCTCCCAAAATAAGAAGTACAAGAGAAGAATCACCATAAAGGGAGAGAAGGAGTAGGGATGATCGATATGAACGAAGACCCTCACGGAGAAGCAAGGATTCGGAAAGGAAGGACAAGTCATCAAGGAGCTACACAAAACGAAGACATCAAGCTCATGTTGGTGAATGGGTATCCGGCTCCTACTCCGATAATGACTCCGAGAGAAGCTATCACTCCGACTCCGAATATACTCAAGATGAAGGTGTTGCCGGACTAGCACTTGTGTCAACCAACTCCTACGACATATTTGATTCACCAAATGAAGGAATTGGAAGATGCTTCATGGCCAAAGGTCCAAAGGTATCACACCCCAAGTATGTTGACAACTATAGTGATGAATACTATGATGAAACGAATGACAATGATAAGGAGAAGATTGAGTCTCTAACTAAAGAACTAAACACTCTTAAGTTAGCTCATGAAACTATCTTAGGAGATCATCGAGAACTTTTAAGGACTCATGAGAAATTACGTTTTGAGAAGCTCAATCTTGAGCAAGAGCATGAGTTCTTAAAGGCAATCAATGATGATCTTCACAAGAAAAGTTCTTCTTACATTGCCAAGCATTTACTCTTATCCACTTACATGCCTCAAGTCAAGTCTAGTAACAAGAACAAGAAGGATTCTTCCTCTAGTAGTAACAATAATCATGCTAAATCCAATGTTGTTGCTTCTAGTAGTTCTCTTGATTCCACTAATGATTCTCTTAGCCAAGTTACACTTGAGCAAGAAAATAGCTTATTGAAGGGAATTATAGAGAAAGGTGTTTACAAGAGCCTTGCCGGGAGTAAGCAATTCGAGGAAATTGTGCGCAAGCAAGGAAGGCACCGGAAGAATCAAGGTGTTGGTTTTGAATGAAAGTTCAATGCCAATGGAGTTGAGTGGGAAGAAGATCAATTCCCCAAGACGAAGTTTGTTCCTCAACAAGAGAAGTATGACCCTACTTCTTCCAAAGCGACACAAGCTCAAGATGATCTTCCACCACAAGACCACAAGCAAAAAGGCAAGGACAAGCTTCAAGAGGAAATTGATGCATTTGAAGAAGCTCCTAAGGCCTAGGTCAAGTGGGTTCCCAAGACTACATCAAGTTCCACTTCATCAAGTACAACTACAACTCCGAGGATTCCCATCAAGATGGTGTGGATCCCGAAGAAGAAGAACTAGAGAGTTCTTGAGGGTGACTCCGCCAACATACTTCACTCTTATCATTTTGGCAAGAACAAGTGCAATCAACTTCCACATCTTGCACTAGTTCAAGGAGTCACAAACCCTCTTGTTGGTAAGACAAGGGACAAGGTAACCTAAAGCTTTCATATACATCATCTTGTGTGTGCATCACTCTATGTCTATGGATATCCTTGTTTGTTCCTTGTGGGACTAACCCGTGTAGGTATTGATAGTGCAACTCACTCCAAAGGATAGCTCCAAATAGTCTACATCAACATAGAGCATCCACATCTTCAACACCTACATGAAGTCATCATCGACAAAACCCAAGGTTAGTTCATCCCTCTTAGGGGGGATCTCACATCTAGGGGGGGCTTTACTCTAACAATTGAGTTAAAGCAACTATAATGGTGTGAACACAACAACGTTTATGTAAAAGTGGTAACCCCACTTGTGCTTAAACGATGAGTATGACCTATGATCAAATGTTCTCATTTGACTCCTAAGTCAATATACTCATATATAGATGACCTAGTCATCGCCAATTGCTTGATAGATGCTAGAATTGTTTGTGCATGCTTTGCCACATATTTCATTTGTCATTTTATTGTGTGAGCATGTTGATTGCATAATTTACTCATTCGAGGACATCCACTTGTTGTTTTGATTATTTGGTTTCCTTTTATTTTGGCCAAGTGGATGGACAAGAATGCCTAAGAACCTTCTCTAGCTATCTATGATTTTCTCGTCTCAAACTCTATTCATGTTGCATCACAAAATTTGATCAAGTCAGATTCGAACCACTCTGTGTGAGGAGCACTCGGAGTCCCCGATTCGTCATAGACTTAAACTTCCAAAAACTTCTTTGTGTGTTTCGGTCTGACCGATTCATCCATTTCGGTCATACTGAGATCACTAAGTCGATCTAGGTTTTCAATCTCGGTGCAACCGATTTGAACTTTTCGGTCACACCGAGTTGCAGTAACTGCTTGCAGTTATGCATCTCGGTGCCACCTAGTTGTTCCACTCGGTCACACCGACACGGTCGGGCTATATATATCCACGGGTCAAATTTTGGAAACTTTCTGAACCTCCTCGACCCGCCCTTAGCCCGCTCTGCCTCCAGGGTCTCCGGATCGTCCTCCTCGTCGCCAGCCGCCTCCTGTCGCTGGTCTCCGTCACCGTCAACGGGAATCAACCCCGCTGTTGCTGCCGTAGCGAGTTCATCGCCGAACTAGGGTATGAACTCGATCACTGTGCTATCCTTATCTGATTCCTAGCACATTGTGTTCTCCATGTATCTTGCCACAATTGAGATCATTCTATCCAGTCAAAACACTCTGTAGATTAGAGATGATTTGAGAATTTAGGGTTAGGTTTCCGCCGAAACCATCTCGGACCCACCGAGTTGTGGAACTCGGTACCACCGATTCGGCTAACGCCATTGCACATGTGATTCTCGGTCTGACCGAGAATTGCAAATCGATGTGACCGAGTTCAGGACTTTGTGAAACCCTAGCAGTCTCGGTGCCACCGAACTGTGACTCGGTCTGACCGAGTTCACTAGTTTAGGTTCCAACAGCTGCTTCGGTATCACCGAGTTTACAAATCGGTTGATCCGAAATGCTTTCTGTGGAAAACGAAAACTAATTTTTTGACTCATTCTTTTGCAAAAACCTCCGCATTTTGTGATGCTCATCCACTCTATCTCATCTATATCTATTCACAGGGTCTGCTGTCATTGTTTGCAATATGTCTGATCAGAGTGACAGCCAAAACAAGTCAGAGGAGCAGGTTCACTTGAGTGAGGGCACTAGTCCCTCTAGCAGCTTAGATGATGGCAGTAGGAGCACACCAAGCAATCTGCCAAAGGCTGCCACCAGGGCCAACAAGAAAAGAACTTCAGAGTCAGAGGATGAGGACTATGTGGCTGAGGAAGAAGAAACCACCTCAAAGAGAAAAGTCCTGAAGAAGGAATATGGCATAGCTGCTGCCACCAATCCAGGCATGAAGCAAAAGGTTCCTGCCAAGAGATTTCCAATGTCTAAGGCCAGAGCATCTACTCAAGAGACTTTGGGATCTGCACCCAAAGAGCATGTTGTGGCAGAGAAGAAGAGGAAAGAGAGGGTCAAGAAGACCACTGCTAGAGTGCTTGGGAGATCCTCAATCATGAGAGATTCTGAAGAGGAAGAGGAAGAAGATGTTGCACCAGCACCCAAAGCTCAGAAGCTTATGGGTGATGCCATCAAGGCAGGGGCTGTTCCATCTAAGCCTAAGACTGCTCCAAAGGCTGCTGCTCCAGCTCCAAAGCCAAAACCAAATAGGAGCACCAGGAACATCCCTGCCGAGGAGAAGAACAAGGCCCCAGTGCCTGAAGCTGAAATGGAAGAAGAAGATGATGAGTCACATGTCTTGAGGAAGTTGAAGCCAAAAATTCCAGATCACAATGATGCTCATCCAGTAGCTGAGAACATGAAGATCAGGAAGGACTCAGGATCAAGGCTATGGAGAGAGTCAGATCCATATGCCACCGGGAAAAGGACTGCTATGGACTACAGGTTCCATACAAAGGAACAACAGGACTTCTATGAGACAGTCTTGCTTGACAAGAAGCCCATAGTGTGTGACATGAGATGGGTCTACTGGGACTACATCAAGGAAAATGGGGATCACTATCCAGTGTATATGACAGCTTCAAGGCTTGTGGAGTTGATGAGTTTGTGGCTCAGAAGCTCACAAAATGGAATGATGAGCTTATCATGCAGTTCTACTCCACAGCTCACTTCTACCTAGATGGAAGGATTGTCTGGATGTCTGAAGGTACTAGGTACCAGTCCACGGTTGCTGAATGGGCGAAGTTGATCAATTCTCCAAAAGAGAGTGAAGATGACTTGGATGTCTATGCCAACAAGAAGAAGGATCACAACTCCATGGCACACATGTACAAGGAGATACCAGATGTTGCTCTTGAGACACACAAGTTTGGATCTATACATTACCTTCTGTCAGGCTTGCCAACCATCAACTGGATCCTCAGACACACTCTCTTGCCAAAGTCGGGTGATCACAAGATGATCAGAGGCCATGCAATAAACTTGCTTCACATCTTTGATGTCCCACATGAGTTCAAAGTCATGAGCCTTATAGTTGAAACTATCAAGAGGACAGCTGCTGACCATAAGAGGAGTTGCGGGTATGCCCCACAGATTCAGGAGCTGATTAACTCCAAGATGGGCACAGGCACATATCTTCTGGACAAGGAGCACCTGCCCATCTACCCAGAATTTGAGGACAACACTGTGGTGATGGATGAAAATGAACCATCTTCTATGCACGCACAAGCCAAGAAGGAGAAGGCAAAGGCTGAAAAGGCTGCAAGGATGCCAACTACTGAAGAAGCATCTCAGTATCTTCTGAAGAGCAAGCAAGATCAGCTTGGCTACTTGATTGCATCCACTCTAAGGATTGAGAAAGGGCTGGCCACCCTGACTCAAAACCAGGAGAGCTTGGAAAGGATCGTAGATGTAAGTGCATCTAGTGCCACCCCTAGTTGGTTTTGGAGTATTGACGACAAACCTGGTTGAGGGACTAATATGTTTGTGAGAATTGCAGGATAACACAGGTAGAAGTCCCTCATTGATTCAGTTTTCCTACCAGAGATGACCCCTAAAAATGTATGAAGACATTGAAGTCAAAGGTGGTATGTGAAGACATTCACATTGAAGACTATGACAAGAGAAGACAACGTGTGAAGACTATGGAGCGCGAAGACTTAGTTGTTTCGTCGTTCTTTTTCTTCTATGTTGAGTCATAGGAACCACCGTACTATTAAGTGGGGTCCAAGAGAACCAGTCAGAATGACTGAAGTGATGCTTAACCAAATCCTATGTCTTCGAGTGAAGACTATGAGAGGAAATCTTATTCAGAGTTGGATAAGTCAGCTTTGCTTGTAGCCCAAGTAAAGTTGCCGTGTGTGTTTGAAATCTGACCGTTGGAACACGTGTTAGTTCCTTAGTGACCCAGGGTCATTCGGACAAATCAGGTCGGGTTGCCTAGTGGCTATAAATAGCCCACCCCCTACAACCATAAACGGTTGGCTGCTCAGAGTTAGTGCACTGCTTTTGTCGTTTGAGAGCAACCCACCTCGAAGCCTTTGAGAGAGAATTCCTTGCGAGGATAAAGCCCTGAACACCCAGAGCCAAAGAGTGTTAGACATCACTTAAGTCTTCCTGTCTGTGTGATCTGAAGACTTATTACACTTGAGGACTGTGAATCCTCCAGCCGGTTAGGCGTCGCGTTCCGAGCATCCAAGAGTCATTGTGGATCGCTGGTGAACAAAGTCTGTGAAGGTTTGGAAGTCCACCTTGAAGACTTACCAGAGTGATTGGGCAAGGACTGGGTGTCCTTAGCTCAAGGGGAATAAGGTGAAGACGCGGTCTTCTGAGTTGAATCTCAGCCTCCCTAACCAGCCGTACAGTTGTCACAGCAACTGGAACTGGTCCAACAAATTATTATCTTCAACGAGTCACTGGTTTCATCCTTCCCTTTCCTTTACTTACTGTTGGCCCTCGTGAAGTCATTGTATGATTGCATTATCTTTTGTCTTCACTGAGTGACTGCTTGTTCTGATTGGCTTCACACTATCTTCCTACCTGATCTATACTGCCTAGCTGCTATTAGTCATTGTGCTTTCACTTCATTGAATACTTGACTATGGCTTGCTTAGTGTAGTCTACCTTCCGCTGTAGGGTAATAGGTTTACTTCTATCGTTTGTCTTTGAAACTTCCATGTTTTGAAGACTTTCCTAAAAATCGCCTATTCACCCCCCCTCTAGTCGATCACTAGCACTTTCAATTGGTATTAGAGCAAGGTACTCCCTTGTTCTGTGTGATTCGGTTTAACCACCTGGAGTTTTAGCTATGTCGATTGCTGGGATAATCAAAGTCTCCGCTGCGTGCCCGGTCTTTGATGGAACTGAATATCCCTACTGGAAGAATAAGATGCGCATGCATCTTGAAGCCATTGATGTCAACCTATGGTATGTCGTCAAGAATGGCGTTCCCAAGGCTGGTGAAGGTGTCACCGCTGCTGATGTCAAGAAGTTCGTTCAACTGGACTCCACTGCCAAGAACATCATCTGTAGTCATTTGACCAAAGGACAGTATGGCTGTGTGAGTGCTTTGGAAACATCTAAGCTAGTCTGGGACTGGCTCTCCAAGGTCAACGAAGGCGTCTCAACCTAGAGAGATCAGAGAATCAATGTCATTCGCAACCTCTTCAACTGCTTCAAGAGAAATGACAATGAGAATGTCCAGCTCATGTTTGATCGACTCACTGACATCACAAATGAGCTTCAAGCCCTCGGCGCTACTGAGATCACCAAGCATGAAGTTGTCAAGACACTCCTGAGATCACTTGACAGCTCGTTTGACACCCTAGCCCTAATGATTCAAGAACGTCCTGACTTCAAGACACTCGATCCGTCTGACATACTTGAGAGGCTCAACACACACGAGTTTCAGCTTTCTGAGAAAAGAGACATCTACGGTCCCAACTATGGGCGAACTCATGCCTTGAAGGCAAAAGCTGTCTCCTCATCTGAAGAAGAATCTGACAGCAGTTCTGATGATCCTGAAGACATTGGAAAGGAGCTTGCTATGCTTGTGAAGAAGTTCCAAAAATTCACCAAGAAGAAAGGCTTCAGAAAGTCTTCACGATCAAGCGCAAGGAATGATGAAGCTTCTGCTCATGACTACAAGAAGAGAACATGCCACAAGTGCAAGAAACCTGGCCACTACATCTCTGAGTGTCCGCAGTGGGACAATGAGAACAAGAAGAAGAAGAAGAAGAAGAAGAAGAAGAGCAAGGAGTATGACTCTGACGACAAGAAGAAGAAGAAATACTCAAAGTCTTCTTCCAAGTCTTCCTCAAAGTCTTCATCACACAAGAAGAGCTCATCCGGCAAGGCTCGTGTGTTTGTTGGCAAGGAAATGGATTCAGAGGAGGAGTCCGCTTCTGAGGAGGCGGAGGTGGAGTCTGAGGACGAGTCTGATTCTGGCGTTGCGAGTCTGGCTACAGCATACGTTGCCAAGTCCATCTTCAACACTGAAGACAATGACTTCATCACCGACACCGATGCAAATGACATGGACTACTCCGCTCCTACCTACTGCTTCATGGCACGTGGTGCCAAGGTAAACACATGCACTACTCACTATCAAACATCCAGTGAAGATGACTCTGATTGTGGTTCCAAACCCAACTACAAAACACTTGCTAAAATTGCAACTGAATAACAGAAAGCTATGGAACATATTCAAAAACTGTTAGACAAAAGCGATGACCTGTTAGACGCTGAAATGACTTGATCTCAGTCCTTAATTGAAGACATAAAAAATCTTCACGTTAAGTATGAGGAACTTGAAAGTCGTCATGAAACGCTCTCAACAACTCATGAAAAGCTTTCCTATGATTATCTTCAAAGGAAGCAAGATCTTGAGAAATTGAGAGCGGCTCATGAAGATCTTCAAAAGGAAAATGAGTCACTTCGCGCCGAACAGATCAGTTCCGCTCAGGAAGGATTTGAACCACCATGTCTTAAATGCATTGAGCGTGACAACACTACTTCTGTTGCTGGGTGTTCTACTGCTGCTACTATTGCAATATCTTCAACTGTTGATGTGGTAACTAACCCCTCTGCTGAGGATACCACTGCTATTGCTGATGAGAATGCTAGGTTGAAGACATTGCTTGAAACAGGGATGTACAAAAGTCTCAAAGGGCATCAGACACTATGCGATGTTCTTAAAAGGCAGATCCTGAACCGAAACCCTAGGAAAGAGGGTCTTGGGTTCGAAAGGAAAATGAATGCTGATGGCTCTTACTGGAAACCTGAGCAGTACCCCAAAACCACATGGGTTGCTGCAAAGGAACCCTCAGTGGATCCATCCACCCTGTCAGGCTTCAATTGTGCTAATCCCATTGTTGTTGATGAATCCTTTGATGCAAACTATAAACTGTTTAAGAATCAGAATGGTGAAGTGTTTGCCAGGTATATTTGTACTAACTGCAGGAATGGGCCACCTATGAAGAAAGTCTGGGTGCCGAAAAGGTTGTTGGAGAATCTTCCTATGAATATTGTCATGACACCACAAGTGAAGAAGACAAACCCCAGACCACAGGCTTCATATGGTCCAAAGGCTTCATACAGACAAAGGACTCACCTGAGTCGCACTAATGCAAATGTTTTGCAGGGAAGCCATACTCAGGCCTATGAATATGAGCGTGTTTCATCAAACCGCCATGTTCATAAGACCAAGAACTATTTTTCTTATTCTTATGAGTACTATTGTCCACCTGCAAGACTTTTTGCTAGGGCTCCAAAGCCAAAGTTCTCAGATGCTGCACTTAGACTCATTGCTTCAAAGCCACCCTTGAAGATGTGGGTGGCTAAGAAAGCTTAACTCTCTTTTGCAGGGAAAGGTCTCCAGTCGAAAACCAAAGTCGTCTGAAGCTATTGCTGTGGACCTCAAACATCTTGTAGGGCGCAAGATCAAATGCCCAAATGGTCTTATTATGTATTTTGTTCCTGAGTTGCTTGCTACTTTCCCTATCAGTCCTAACCTCGATCTAAGCTTTCATAATCCACTTGCTCGTCAAATGTTTATGCTTCACAATTCTCTTCGTGAAGCCTATCCCCCTAACTGCACTGTAGGGTACGATACCAGCTGCTTCAGAATGGATTATTGATAGTGGGTGTACTAATCACATGACTGGCAAGAGAAGTCTTCTCATGGACTCAACCTTACGTCCATCTGACAAAAGTCACATCACATTTGCTGACACTAGTAAAAGCAAGGTATTGGGTCTAGGTAGAGTTGCAATCTCAAGGGATCAACACATGGATAAAAGTCATGCTTGTTGAATCCCTTGGTTTCAACTTAATGTATGTCTCAATGCTTTGCGATTTGAACATGATTGTGATGTTTGGAAAATATCGTTGCCTTGTTCTAATGGAATCTGACAAGTCTCTAGTCTTTGAAGGGTATCGGAAAGATAATTTGTACGTGGTAGATTTCTCAGCAGGACCACAACTTGCCGTATGTCTTCTAGCAAAAGCTTATGAATGTTGGCTCTGGCACCGGAGGCTAGGGCATGATGGCATGAGGAACCTGCACACCCTTGCAAATAAGAAGCATGTCATAGGCATCGAGGGCGTCAAGTTCAAGAAGGATCATTTATGTGGTGCCTGTGAAGCAGGAAAGATGACGAGGGCCAAGCATCCCTCGAAGACAATCATGACAACGACTCAACCCTTCAAACTGCTCCACATGGACCTGCTCGGTCCCACTCATTACTCAACTCTTACTACTACTGCTTGTCTCTATGGCTTTGTCATCGTTGATGATTATTCAAGATATACTTGGGTGCATATAATCCTTACAAGACTGAAGTGCAGGATGTCTTGAGACGCTTCGCCAATCGAGCCATGAACAACTATGGCGTCAAGATCAAGCACATCAGAAGTGACAATGGCACTGAATTCAAGAACACTGGCCTAGATACTTATCTTGATACTTTGGGCATCACACATGAATTCTCAGCTCCTTACACGCCGCATCAGAATGGCGTCGTGGAACGCAAGAACAGAACACTTATTGAGATGGCCCGGACGATGCTTGATGAATACAAGACTCCAAGAAAGTTCTGGCCTGAAGCCATTGATACTGCATGCCGTATCATCAACCGTGTTTATCTTCACAAGCTTCTGAACAAGACATCCTATGATCTCCTTACTGGCAGAAGCCAAATGTTAGTTACTTCAGAGTATTTGGTGCCAGGTGCTGGATCAAGGATCCACATCACACTTCAAAATTTGCACCGAAAGCACATGAAGGTTTTATGCTTGGATATGGAAAGGATTCACACTCCTACAGAGTCTTCAACCTCTTTCACTATAAAGTGGTTGAAACTGTGGATGTGCGGTTCGATGAGACTAACGGCTCGCAAAGAGAGCACCTGCCAAATGTGCTAGATGAAGTTCCATCCAGTGAATCAATCAAACTTATGGGAACTGGAGAAATCATACCATCTGAAGCTCAGCCTGAAGAGAAACTTATCATCTCCGCACCTGATCAACCTGAAGACAATGCTCAGCCTGAAGACAATCCTTCTAACGATGACAATGATTAGCAAGAGCAAAATCTTCGTCCTGTTCATCCTCGTGTTGCAAATGAAGTACAGATTGAGAGAATAATTAATAGCATCAATGCAGCAAGTCCACTCACTCATTCAAGGGCAACACAGCTAGCAAATTTCTATGGGCACTTCGCATGCGTCTCAATATCTGAACCCAAGAAAGTTGATGAAGCCTTCATGGAACCTGAATGGATTCAAGCTATGCAAGAAGAGCTCCAGCAGTTTGAGCTAAATAATGTATGGGAACTGGTTAAGCGTCCTAATCCTCGTAAGCACAATATAATAGGCACTAAATGGATATATCGCAACAAGCAAGATGAGCATGGTCAAGTTGTCAGAAACAAAGCTCATCTCGTTGCTCAAGGATACACTCAAGTTGAAGGGATTGACTTCGATGAAACATTTGCTCCTGTGGCTAGGCTTGAAGCCATATGCATACTGCTGGCCTATGCAAATCATCATAACATTCTTCTATATCAAATGGATGTGAAGAGCGCTTTTCTCAATGGCAAGATTGAAGAAGTGTATGTTGCACAACCGCCTGGCTTTGAAGATCCAAAACATCCTGACATGGTGTACAAGCTCAACAAGGCACTGTATGGCCTCAAACAAGCCCCTCGGGCTTGGTATGACACACTCAAAGACTTCCTGAAGAGCAAAGGCTTCAAACCCGGTTCCCTTGATCCCACTCTCTTCACAAAGACATATGATGGTGAACTGTTTGTGTGCCAAATATATGTGGATATCTTCGGCTGCACCAATCAGAAATACAGTGAAGAGTTTGGATATATGATGCAAGGGCAATATCAAATGTCCATGATGGGTGAGCTGAAGTTCTTCCTTGGTCTTCAAATACGTCAACAATGCAACGGCATCTTCATATCGCAAGAGAAATACCTCAAGGATTGCCTGAAGAAATTTGGAATGCAAGACTGCAAAGGTTACACGACGCCAATGCCATCCAAACATCATCTGGGTCCCGACGACAATGGTAAAGAGTTCGATCAAAAGGTATACCGCTCCATGATTGGTTCCTTGATTTATTTATGTGCATCTAGGCCGGATATCATGCTTAGTGTTTGCATGTGTGCCCGGTTCCAAGCGGCACCAAAGGAATCGCATCACTTAGCTGTGAAGCGAATTCTCAGATATTTGGCTCACACCCCAACACTAGGATTATGGTATCCAAAGGGCTCAGAATTTGATCTAGTTGGATTCTCGGATGCTGATTATGCTGGTGACAAGGTGGATCGCAAATCTACGTCAGGCACATGTCATTTTCTGGGACGATCACTTGTATGTTGGTCTTCAAAGAAGCAGAACTGTGTATCTCTCTCCACTGCTGGATCTTGCTGCGCTCAGCTTCTATGGATGAAGCAAACACTCAAGGACTATGGCATCCATTGAAGCAAGTTCCACTCTACTGCGACAACGAAAGCGCCATCAAGATTGCCAACAACCCAGTTCAGCACTTGAAGACAAAGCACATTGAAATTTGTCATCACTTTCTCAGAGATCATGTTATGAAGGAAGATATTGATATCATTCACGTCAACACTGAAGAGCAATTGGCAGATATCTTCACCAAGCCCTTGGATGAGAAGAGGTTTTGCAAGTTACGGTGTGAGCTAAATATCTTGGAATCCTCAAATGTCCTGTGATCAGGCACACATCCTAACACTTAAGCATGTTGATGACATAGATGTGTAACACACGAAGTAAAGTATATCTTCAATCAATGAAGACTTACATTCTGAGTGTGAATACATTAATGTGGAATTTGACTTCGGAGTGCCACGATAATTGTGCGCCGTGTCTGGGTTTAATATTTCCTATATGGTGGGTAACGCCACCACCAAATTTTTTCCCTTTGAAGTGTTTCTCTCATGGCGTTACATTTGCAAAGTCTTCGCATTGTGCTTGTCTTCAATGATTAAAAGTTCGCATGTTTATCTTCAATTGGTTTCTGTCCTCTACAGCATTCACTTATAGCTATATCTTCACGTTGAATCTTTTGACCTAAGTGAATGTGATCGGACTCTAACCCCTCTATGCTTCTATCTCAAGTCTATCTATCCAAATCATATGCATTCAATTGACACTGTCAAACTGTCTTATTTGCGTCCTTGTCAGCAGAAGACATAGAGACAAACATTAATCTGGTTTTCAATGCTAAATCCTTTCACCTGAATCCGGAGAAGTGGGAACGACCACCCGACAAACCAGGCGTGCGTGGGAACGTGGAACAACCATCAATGTGTTGCATGATAGCCACGTGTCCTTCAGATGTGAATCGCCAGGGGCACCTGTGTAATAAAACTGTGCCGTCCCTATCCCTATATATACACGCCTCACCACAATCATTATCCTTTCTTCCACTCTTGCACAAACCCTAGCGCCACCGCTAGCCCTCGACAACGCCGGCGACGAAGCGCTTCGCTGTCGCGACCTCACCGACATCGTCTTCACGCCGACCGCGGACATCGTCTTCTCCGCCGTCGCCGTAGGTGTCCTCCGTCGCCAAGTTAGAGCACGGAAGATTCGAACTGCTCGGCCTCCTCTTCCACTCCGTCTAGCAGTTCTTCGTGTGGTAAATAAAACCTCCTTTTTACGGCCCCTTTGATCCTATAGATTCATCACTTTCTACCACAAGCAGTTTCTATTCACACAAGTTGAATCTATCTCATACTGAATCTCATAATATGCCTAGTATGTTCACTTATGCTTCACAAAGTAGTTAGATTCCTCACTTGTACTTATTCGTGGATTCGTACAAATCTGGAACCAACTCTCTATCTATGAGTGAATGTCTTCGCACTATGAGGTCGATGTCTTCTAAACTGATTTATCTTCAAAACCTTCTGAGAATGCATATGACCTCTTCCCCTTCCCTCGCACCTTAATGCTGTCATAGGTACATGTCCGTGGGAGAATCCCTTGGTTCTCATAGTCTGCATTCATTTGCAGAATTCTTACAGCATCATATAAATTCTCCTGAAGCCAGTTCTTGTCTGACCAGTAGACGGAAGCCTTTTACAACTTTGAAGCCTTTCAGTTTAAACTTCATGGCACCAGAGAAATCTGCAAGGAAGGGTGGCAGACAGCATCGTGGCAACACTTCAAGAGATTTGCCTCCTGGCCTCTATGAGCTGTACAAGACATATCCAGAGGAGGACTACAATCAGCGAAAAACCCGAATCCAATGGATTCGAAGATATTGGGCAGAACAGTGGTTCAAGTACAGGTTTGTGACCCAGGAGTATGCTGAGAAGAATGCCATCAAACGACCATGGGGAGACATTCTATACAGAAATCTTCAACCCAGGTCCAAAGCTGAAGCCATTAAACAAGGCTTCTATCCTTGCATGGTTCGTGGACCGCAGCCTGCAGATGCAGACCCATCTTCATTACTATGGTGCTGCGACGATAATCTGTTCAAGCGCAACCTTCAGTTTGCCAGGAATGGCGGCCAAGAAGAAGAAGAAGCCAGCTGTGGCAGAACTCGAAGCACCAAGGCAGGAAATACATCCAATTGTCTTCCCAGCCAGTATGACAGGCTCGAAGCCTAAGGTCCTCACAGTGGTTTCAGAACTGAAGAAAACAAGGGCTGCTGAAGCTGAAGCCGGAAAGCGCAAAACCAAGGGCACTACTGATGATGCTCCTCCAACCAAGAAACGCAAAACCAAGAAGAGAGATCGGGCTGCTCCCACAGAGCCCCTTAATGTCGAGCCAATCTCAGTGGCTCGTCCTGCGTCTGAAAATCAAGAATGCCAAGTGGTAATTCATGAGCCTGCTTCTCCAGAGGCTCTTGAAGATGAAGACAATCTAGCTGTTGACCCCACCGCAGCTGAAGACATTGGTCCTCACGACAATGTTGAAGATGATGAAGTCCTTCCTCGGATCGAGCACCAATTGGTATCATCGCCTATGCTCACGCACAGCAAACTCATCACATTGGTCGTCCTCTGACACCAACTGCTCAGGATGCATCATGGGCTGATCACCCACAGAGACAAGACACTCCAAGCTCTCCCCAACCGCAAGCTACCCCACCAGTGCAAGATGACGATGACTTCGAGGCCCAGCACACTCCATCTCCACAAGCGTCGCCCGCATTACACAGGCTTCGCAAAGGACCAAGGCCCCAAGTCACTCCCACAATGCACGTGTCTGAGTCCAAAGCCAAAATGGCTGAAGAAATTCCGGCTGCATCAGCCGATGAAGAAGAAGCCCCAAGAGTTGAAAGAGTTGCTACACCCCTGTCCCACCAAGATGTTGTTCTCGAGAAGAACGTGTCCGACCCTCCAGCTTCTGAAGTGGAGGTTAACAACCCTGAGGCAGCCACCAACATCACCGCTGACGCCAATGACATCGTCATGGCTGAAGCCAATGCGGCGCCTGAAGCCAATGAGGCACCTGTAGCTACTGCGGTGCCAGAAGTCAATGCAGCATCAGAAGTTAATGCTGACGCACCTGAGGTCCAAGCACCTGAAGCAACTGTGGCCCCTGAAGCCCATGAAGACAATGTCAATGCTCATGTTCCCCCTCCAAGACCTCATACAATTGAGCTTGCATTTAATCGTGGTCAGCCTATTATGGTCCGATGGCCCATTCTGACTCCTCCGCCTGCTGCGGGTCCACAATTTGAGTATCACATCGAGCACAGACCTCAAGTCCAAAAGCCCAAGCCAAGACTTCCACGATTCCCAGGCAATGCCACTTCACCTGAGGTATTTAATGTGAATGGCTTCGTGGCACATAATACCTTCTTCAACAGCTCCAAGAACCCTTATACAAGACCGCGCATTTCCTCAGATCGGTTCTGGAGCTATCAGCAGCGCAGCTACTATTCCTGTGTCCTATACAATCAAGGGCGCATATTTCCACATATGCACCTCGACTCTGAAGCTATAGCTGGACTGCCCTGCCTTGAAGAAGCATTGATTGTTTTAGAGATGCTGATCTGTTGCAATTTGTCATAGATAAGGAGCACTGGAATGAAGAGCTTCTGCTACAGTTCTATGCAACTCTCCACATTCGAGGCTACAACAGGGATCCAAAGACTTGGGTCCTTGAGTGGATGACAGGCAATGTCCATCATGAAGCTAAAGCTCTTGATATCATTGAGCTCACAGGCATGCCCACTCCTGGTGAATACTATGAACCAGCTTGTCAACAACACCAAAATGCCCTGGAAAGCATCTTTCAGAAGACAGAACCCAACATGAGTCAAATGCTGAGCATGATGAAGCCTTTGCCTCACGATGTTGAATACCCATCTGAGTTCTTTGTCGAAGACCTAGAGTACCTGCCTCGCACCCTTTACCACATCATCAGGAAGACTCTATGGCCTGTCAAAGGACGCTCATCTGCAGCGAAGCTTGAAGGAGCAATGAATACTTTGGTCTTCTATATTTTCAATGGCATCAGCTTCAATGCTCAAGACTTCTTCATCAGGCAGTTGGCTGCGTCTGGCTCCGACATCTTTGGGTTGAAATTCTATGCTCCATGGGTCATGTGTCTGATCAAGCATCACTCAGCCTTCAACTATCAGCCGTCTGCGTGCAATCATCTTATATTCTTGCCCGAGGTTGATCTGTC
The DNA here is from genome assembly GCF_002162155.2 of Triticum dicoccoides. NCBI lineage: Eukaryota > Viridiplantae > Streptophyta > Magnoliopsida > Poales > Poaceae > Triticum > Triticum dicoccoides. The sequence continues at coordinate 451,630,209 of NC_041382.1, read as the reverse complement.
AGTTGAAGCCATTTACCCAGAGCATGCTAAGGATCCCATTTATCTTCACAATGTTGATCACCAAAGCTTCACCCAGCCCATTGAAGGAGTTCCGGCAGTCTCTCATGTTTATCCCCTTGCTGGAAACACACGTGCCCCTCGTGCTCAGACTGACACCACTGGTAGCACCATTGCACAAAGGCCTCGAAGACGATCTCGTGTCCTAAATGACTGAGAGCTTCTCATCGCGCTGCATCAGAAACAGGACAAACATCACGACTGGCTTAAGCGTCAGATGCAAAGCCTCTTGGTGGATGTCAACCGTATTTGCAATCTTGCCACCAAGAATGCCTTTGTCACTCATGAAACCTGTTGGAGGTCGTGGAAGAGTTTGACCCTACTTAGTGCTGAAGCTGATCTGCACGACGATGGCTTCACCGAACGCTTCAAGTTTGACTCAACTCCTCCCAGAAATGCTCACTTGCATCGGACTCCCTCACTTGAAGACTCTGAATACTCATCCTTAGCTGCGACCATAAATGCCAGAGTCATCGATGACCAAGATGATGCAACTTCACCTCCTCCAACTTCAGCGCGTGTCGACACTGCACCAAGTTCCTCTGCACCACCGGATCTCAACGACGACCCTGCTGCTTCGCCTGCACCTCATGGGAACGAGTAAGCGATCTATGTCTTCAAACCTTTTTGGTCCTCACTGACAAAAGGGGGAGAAGCATATGAGTTGATAGTCTTCAAGCGGGTCCATATGGGTGGTTGCTTTACTTTTTTGCTACTTTTGCCAAGTGCTTACAACTCTCGTTTTTGATACATTTGGTTCTTTGAGTTGTAACACTTAAACTCGATGGTCGTCTACTACTTATTTGCTATTATGTGATGCGATGATAAATTCCGCATGTGCGACGATAAATTCCGCATGTGCGACGATAAATTCCGCACTTAGATCATTTTGCAGATGTCCATTTTTCATTATGCATGACATTATCTTTGTTACATCATATCTTGCATAATGAATTGTCATCATAGGTTGAAGAGGATCTCCACAAGTACATCCTGCCATGTGCATTTGCATTCAAAAGCAAATTACTTATATGCACATCTTCAGGGGGAACCCTTGCAACTTATGAAGACAATACCCTATCCTTTACAATTTCACATATTTTATTCCCCGTTGAAAACTTCAACCAGTTTGTCATCAATCACCAAAAAGAGGGAGATTGTAAGTGCATCTAGTGCCACCCCTAGTTGGTTTTGGAGTATTGACGACAAACCTGGTTGAGGGACTAATGTGTTTGTGAGAATTGCAGGATAACACAGGTAGAAGTCCCTCATTGATTCGGTTTTCCTACCAGAGATGTGTAACACCCCGGATGTAACTTTCCCAATTTGTACTCTAACTCTTGCCGTTTTCGGCGTTAAGTTATATTTATTTCTCGGGTTCGGGTCTTTGTCTCCGTGTGTTGTTTTCGTTTTCATGCATCTCATATCATGTCATCATGTGCATTGCATTCGCATACATGTTCGTCTCATGCATTCAAGCATTTTCCCCATTGTCCGTTTTGCATTCCGGCGCTTCATTGTCCTCCGGTGGCCATTTCTAGCTTTCTTTCGTGTGTGGGGATTAAACATTTCCGGATTGGACCGAGACTTGCCAAGCGGCCTTGGTTTACTACCGGTAGACCGCCTGTCAAGTTTCGTATCATTTGGACTTCGTTTGATACTCCAACGGTTAACCGAGGGACCGAAAAGGCCTCGTGTGTGTTGCAGCCCAACACCCCTCCAATTTGGCCCAAAACCCACCAAACTCTGCTCCATGTCCTAGAGCGTTAAATCACGATCGCGTGGCCGAAAACCGCACCTCATTTGGACTCTCCTAGCTCCACTTATGCCTATATATAGCCCCCTCCATTTTTCGGATCTCTCCTCCCCCTCGAAACCCTAGTTTTAAAAAAAAACACCTCCCCGCACCGAAGGACGTGTACGCCCCCGGCCGGACAACGTCCGCCGCGCCCCTCGCCCACTCGCCGCTCGCCACGTGGACCGGACCACATCGCCGCTCCCGCCGGCCCGCAGGCCCGAGGCGGGCCCTCCCCCGCGCCTCGCCGGGCCCGAGGAGCCTCGCCCCACGCCGCCCGTCTTCCTCGGCCCCGGGCGCCGGAGCTCGCCGCCTCCGCGGGCGACCTCGCCGGAGCCGCACCGGCCGACCCCGGCCGCCCTTCGCCCGCCTCGCCGGAGCCCGCACCGGCGACCCCGGCCGCCGCCGCCGCCGTCCTCACCGGGTCCGGCCGGCCCCGCCGTCCTCCTCCTCCTCCCCAAGTCTGGCTCCTTCCTCTCCGGCCAAGATGAACTCCGGCGAGCAGCTCCGTCGAACCTCGAACCGCGTGCAAATCCAGATCTGATTTCGAACGGTTGACTTTTTCCCTCCGAATCCTAATTTTTTATGCCTACTTTGACCGCCCGTAACTTTTCATCCGTAGCTCCGATTTGGACATATAGTATATCAAAATGTTCGCCTCGATGAGTGCATCAGTTCATTCCATTGCATCATTTTCATTTGGGCTCATCTTGATGCCCAAAATGCTGTTAGAAGGAGGCTTCGTGAGTTAATTGCCAGATCTGCTAGTTCATCTTAGACTTTTGTCATTTTTGCCATGATTATTGTGTGCATGCTATGCCTGTGAGTCCTTGATATGTTCTGTTAAGCATTTTGTCTTTTTTCCAGAGGTGCAACCCATGCATTTTTAGGATGTGTGTGGTGACTTGTGCAAGCTTGCAAAGTGAGGCACCCGGTAATTCTGTTTTCAGGGACTTAGTTGTTTCACTAAGCCTGGGATATTTTAGTTCATGATGCCATATGTTCAGCTTGTTTCCTAGTGATTCGTGCCTCTTTTGAGGATGGTCAATAAAGGAGTTTTGTTAATCATGTTATGCTCTATCCATCCATGTCTTTGTTTGCAATTATGGAGCACCCTAGCTTGAGTAAATCGAGCTCTACTTTTACTTCGTGGTGAATTTGGGCAGATCGTCAACTCGTTTGCGATTTTGCCGATGTTATTGTAGTTGATCCGTGCATGCTATGCCATTGTTCTTGCCATGTCTAGCTAGCATTTTGTGCCTTCTTAATGGATGTATGCTTGTCCTGCCATGACTTGCACCGTAGTGAGTGCATCGAGCTTGTTTACATGCCTTTGTGAGTTATATTTCAGCATGTCTCAGTTTTCACTAAGTCTGAAAACTGATTGTGTTTTAGCTATGTTCGGGTGCCCGTTTGTATATTTTGTGATCCCTTTTGGCCTCAGGTCACTTTGGGACTTTTGTTAAGCTTGTTGAGTAGCTCCATGCCATGTTCTTACTTGTCTTAATCAGTTCATGTATCATGTTGTTTTGCCGCTCCGAAGAGGGCTTCGTGATCTGAAATTTCAGACAAGTGTTAATTTCATCAAGTCTGGAATCTGTTTTGCATTTGCGTTTTTGCCATGCTTGTTTGAACCTCATAATGGATGAATTGGCCGTGGCTCAGTGCTAGTCTTTTGTTAAGAATCTTGTGTGCATCCCTGCCATGTATTTTATTGTCATGTTTGGTGGCTATAGCATGTTCATCTCATTGCATTTAGATGCCTACTTGCTGTAAATCGCAGACCGGTGTCATTCTTAAAAATGCTTGCCATTTCCAAACCGTAACTCCGATTCCGGTGATCTTTAGATCGTTTTCAAGCGATTTCATCTCATCTTTCCAGTGGCACCCTTGGATTTCCAAGTTGAGGCCAGGTTCATGCATTTCCTGTCATATCTTGCATTTTGCATCCCGCATCGCATCCCGCATAGCATATCTTCATTTCGTCTTATTGCTTGGTCTTGCACGTGGTTGATTGTATCCTTGTTGCTTGTTTGTCTTGTTGGGTAGAGCCGAGAGACGAGTTCGCTACCGAGGAGCCCGTTGAGTTTGCTTGTGAGGATCCAGTCAACTCTGACAACTGTGCAGGCAAGATGATCATACCCTCGAAATCACTACTATCTTTGCTATGCTAGTTTGCTCGCTCTTGCTATGCCAATGCTACGATTCCTAACTTTTGCTTGTCAGCCTCCCAATTGCCATGTCAAAGCTCTAACCCAGCTTGTCCTAGCAAACCGTTGATTGGCTATGTTACCGCTTTGCTCAGCCCCTCTTATAACGTTGCTAGTTGCAGGTGAAGATTGGAGGCCGTTCCTTGTTGGAACATCATGTATTTACTTGTTGGGATATCATTATATTGCTATGTTATCTTAATGCATCTATATACTTGGTAAAGGGTGGAAGGCTCGGCCTCTCGCCTAGTGTCTTGTTCCACTCTTGCCGCCCTAGTTTCCGTCATATCGGTGTTATGTTCCCGGATTTTGCGTTCCTTACGTGGTTGGGTTATAATGGGAACCCCTTGATATTTCGCCTTGATTAAAGCTTGCCCAGCAATGCCCAACCTTGGTTTTACCATTTTCCACCTAGCCCTTTTATTTCCCTTGGGTTCTGCAGACTCAAGGGTCATCTTATTTACCCCCCGGGGCCAGTGCTCCTCTGAGTGTTGGTCCACCTGTCAGCTACCGGTGGCCACCAGGGGCAACTCTGGGCTGGCCTACCCGTACCTAGGACAATCTGAGTGTGCCCTGAGAAAGAGATATGTGCAGCTCCTATCGGGATTTGTCGGCACATTCGGGGGGTGTTGCTGGTCTTGTTTTAACCTGTCGAAGTGTCTTGAGTTACCGAGATACCGAGTCTGATCGGAACATCTTGGGAGGAGGTCTATTCCTTCGTTGACCGTGAGAGCTTGTCATGGGCTAAGTTGGGACTCCCCTGCAGGGATTGAACTTTCGAAAGCCGTGCCCGCGGTTATGGGCAGATGGGAATTTGTTAATGTCCGGTTGTAGAGAACTTGAACCTTAATTAATTAAAATGAATCAACTGAGTGTGTTACCGTGATGGCCTCTTCTCGGCGGAGCCCGGGAAGTCGACACAGTGTTGGAGTTATGCTTGCGCAGGTTGTTCTTCTAGATTCTCGCTCGCGCTTTGCCTCCTCTTCTCGCTCTCTTTTGCGTATAAGTTAGCCACCATATATTCTAGTCGCTTGCTACAGCTCCACTTATATTTGCCTTATCCATTCCTATAAGCTTAAATAGTCTTGATCGCGAGGGTGCGAGATTGCTGAGTCCCTGTGGCTCACAGTTACTATAACTCCAGATGTAGGTCCAGGTGATTCCGCTCCAGGTGACGAGTACGAGCTCAAGTGGGAGTTCGACGAGGACTCTCAGTGTTATTATGTTTCCTTTCCCGATGATCAGTAGTGGTGCCTAGTTGGGGTTCGATTCAGGGCCTTGTCGCATGTTGGGTTTTCTTCTATTTTGGCGCCATAGTCAGGCCATGAGTGTTTGTATGATGGATGTTATTTATGTTCTCTGATGTGACGTGGCGAGTGTAAGCCAACTATGTATCTCCCCCTTTTATCATATTGCATGGGATGTTGTAATGATTACCTAACTTGCGACATTGCTTTCAATGTGGTTATGTCTCTAAGTCGTGCCTCGACACGTGGGAGCTATAGCCGCATCGAGGGCGTTACAAGTTGGTAATCAGAGCCTTCCCCGACCTTAGGAGCCCCATTGCTTGATCGTTTTTAGCAGCCGAGTTGTGTCTAGAAAAATATTTTGAGTCCTTTAGGAATTATATATCGGAGAGCTTAGGAATTCTTTTTACTTCCCAGTCTCCTCATCGCTCTGGTAAGGCATCCTGACGTAGAGTTTTGACTCTTCTCTTCTCAAATTTCACTAAAAAGAAATTTAGGATCACGCGAGTATCCTGGAATCGTTCCGATGGCTTATGATGAGAACATTGACTTGGTGCCTCCTGTCAGGGGTTTAGTGGAAGTGTCCCGGGGAGTTGAGCTCTGAGGTGTTGTCATCATAATTTTATCGTTGCAATTCTGGAATACTTGAGATATGTTCGCCGACATCGAAAATCTCTTTTATGCAGTTCGTTGGTGAGATAACCTCGACGCCACCCAGTACTGGGGCGGGAGTTCGGGAGTATCGCCATAACTTGTATAACGGATGCTTTTCGAAGGTTGAGGTAGATGGTTTCCGAAGGTTTCTTGGTTATGTGTTGAAGGATGGATACAGCTGGATGTAGGATTTGCTAGTTTGGGTGAATATTATGCTTCCCCTGTATCCCCAACACCTGATTGCATAACCGGAAAAGTTCGGGAGTTTCATAGGTGGGAATTCTAGTAGCTCTAGTTCTTCTTCCACGGATATTGGTTTGAGATTGGGATTTCTTACCGATTATTCGTTCTTGATCCGTACCTTGTTGATTTATTTCTCTACCTTAATTCTACGTGGCTTCTCAATTTATGGATATGTGACCATCTGAAGAGGAATGCATTCGTTCATTTTGTTCGGATGTGAAGACTATATGTTGCAATTTTCATTCCGTTGGATTCAGCTTCAATATTTATCTATCCATGTGCTAATGGTGGTCAACCTCTTCAGGATGGCTCCTCCAACACGCACGACTCCGAACCTTGATCCGCCACCGCCTCCACCTCCTCCAGAGGCATGGCAAGCTGTGATGGCCGCAACCAATGCAAACACTCAGCTGATCATGCAAATTCTTCAAGAGCGCAATCAAGGCAGTCAAGGGAATCAAGGCAGCAATCAGAGTCACTTTGCTACACTCAACCAGTTCCTTGCTAACGGGCCAAAGACTTTCAGCAATTGTGTTGAGGCAAACGATGCTGACGATTGGCTTGTGGATCTGTGTAAGCATTTCGAGTGCAGTAACGTCAAGCCTGAGGACTTTGTCAAGTTCGCTTCCTTCCAACTCAAAGATCAAGCTGCAAAATGGTTTCAGCAGTACAAGGATTCCAGAGGTGGACGTGTTATCACTTGGGATGATTTCCGTCGAGATTTCCGAGCTCATCATATTCCGCAGAGTGTGGTTGAAAGCAAGCGTGAGGAATTCCGCAATCTGAAGCAAGGTTCTTTGTCTGTCTATGACTACAACAAGTTGTTCTAGAAGCTTGCCCGCTTTGCCAAGCAGGACGTGCCTGATGAGAAGAGCATGATATATCAGTTCAGGGGTGGTCTCAGAGAAGATATTCAGCTCGCTCTTGTTCTCTTTGAGCCCTTGAGGTACGATGAGTTCTACAACATGGCACTGAAGCAAGAGGCTGCTCAGTTGAGGTGTGATGCTTCCAGGAAACGAGTCAGAGATGTTACTCCTTCTTCCTCTACTCAAGTGGCCAAGCAGCAGAAGTTTTGGCTTCCTCCTCCTCCGTTCCGTCAGCCGTATCAGCAGAAGAGCAAAGGTGGCAGTGGTTCTTCCCACCCACCCAACCCTGGCTTTCAGAACAAGACTTCGTCTCAAGCTCCAAGATCGAGTGCTCCGTATCACCGTCCGCTTTCAGAGGTCACGTGCAACAAGTGCCAACAGAAGGGTCACTATGCCAACAAGTGTTTCAACCAGAGGCGTCTTCCTCCTCCTCCTCCTGTCAGATCGGCAAGTACAGCTGTGGTCAAGCATAACCCCAAGCTTGCCTAGGTCAATTTGATGAATGCAGCTCAGGCAGAGGACTCATCAGATGTGATCATGGGTAACCTTCCTGTTAATGATATTCCAGCTAAAGTTCTTTTTGACACTGGTGCATCGCATTGCTTCATCTCGAGACCATTTACAAATAGGCATGAATTGGTTTCACAAGTTTTGCCTAGTCCTTTAGCAGTTATCTCTCCCGGTAAGCGCATGCAGGCTAACTCCATCGTTCCGGATGTTTCTATTACTTTGGGTGACTACAAGTTTCTATCTTCTCCAACATTTCTCGGTGACTCGGATATTGATCTTATTCTCGGAATGGATTGGCTTTCTAAGCACAAGGCTCAGCTTGATTGTGCAGCCAGGCAGATTCAATTGACTCATTCGTCTAAGGATGTAATTGTCTTTGCCGCTCGGGATAATACTATCTGTCTGTTTTCTCTCAATGAGAAGGGTGAATTGGATGCCATCTCTCAAATTCCAGTCGTTTGCGAATATCAAGACGTCTTTCCAGAAGAGCTTCCAGGAATGCCTCCGCACCGGCCAGTTGAATTCATTATTGAACTTGAGCCTGACACGGAACCTGTGTGCAAACGTCCTTACAAGCTCGGACATAAAGAGTTGAAGGAGCTGAAGAAGCAACTTGATGAGCAAGAAAGAATGGGTCTCATCCGGCCTAGTTCTTCTCCGTGGGGTTGTGGTGTTCTTTTTGTGAAGAAGAAGGATGGAACGGACCGACTTTGTGTTGATTACCGTCCAGTGAACAAGAAGACCATCAAGAACAAATACCCACTTCCCAACATCAATGAGCTGTTCGAACAACTCAAAGGTGCCCAAGTATTCTCCAAGCTTGATCTCTGTATGGGTTATCACCAGATTCGCATTCGCGAAGAAGATATTCCCAAGACAGCATTCAGAACAAGCTTTGGTTCATATGAATACACTGTCATGTCTTTTGGCCTCGCCAACGCTCCTCCGACGTTCTCTCACATGATGAATTTCATCTTCAACGCCTACACCAATGACTTCGTTTTGGTCTATCTCGACGACATTCTGGTTTTCTCGAAGAACAAGGAAGATCATGCCAAGCATTTGTGTTTGGTGCTTGATAAGCTCAGGGAACATCAGTTCTACGCCAAGTTTTCCAAGTGTGAATTTTGGCTCGATGAGGTTCTTTATCTTGGTCATATCATCTCTGCCAAGGGCATTGCTGTGAATCCTGAGAAGGTGTCTACAATTGTGAATTGGGAACCTCCTCAGAACATGAAGCAACTCCGCAGCTTTCTCGGTCTCGCAAGCTATTGCCGAAGATTCGTTGAAAACTTTTCCAAGATCGCGAAGCCTCTCTCTAATCTTCTTCAGAAGCACGTCAAGTACGTTTGGTCTCCGGAGTGTGACATTGCTTTCAACACTTTGAAAGAGAAGTTGATCACTGCTCCAGTTCTGACTCCACCTGATGAATCCAAGCCGTACGAGGTCTTTTGTGATGCCTCTCTCCAAGGTCTTGGCACAGTATTGATGCAAGAGAAGAAAGTTGTTGCTTATACATCTCGCCAGTTGAAGCCTAATGAGAAGAACTACCCCACTCATGATCTCGAGTTGGCGGCAGTTGTGCATGCTCTTTTGACTTGGAGACATCTTCTATTGGGAAGAAAAGTGGACATCTTCACTGATCACAAGAGTCTCAAGTACATCTTCACTCAGCCTAATCTCAACCTAAGGCAAACTCGTTGGGTCGAAATGATTCAAGAGTATAATCTGAGTATTGAGTATACTCCAGGCAAGGCCAATGTGATTGCTGACGCTTTGAGCAGAAAGGCCTACTGCAACAGTCTGATTCTCAAGCCTTATCAACCCGAGCTTTGTGAAGCTTTCCGCAAACTTAATCTGCAAGTTGTTCCTCAAGGTTTCCTCACCAACCTTCAAGTCTCTCCTACCTTAGAAGACCAGATTCGCCAAGCCCAGCTTCTTGATGCTATGGTGAAAAAGGTGAAGATTGGGATTGCCAAGAGTCAGTCCAAGTACAAGTGCTACCGCCTTGATGACAAGGACACTCTCTTCTTCTAGGATCGTATTGTTGTGCCCAAAGGTGAACTTCGTAAAGTGATCATGAACGAGGCTCACAATTCTCTCCTTTCCATCCACCCTGGGAGCACGAAGATGTATCAAGACCTCAAGCAAGCTTATTGGTGGACTCGAATGAAGCGCGAGATCGCTCAATTCGTGAATGAATGTGATGTCTGCAGAAGAGTGAAGGCAGAACACCAAAGGCCAGCTGGTCTCCTCCAACCTCTTGCCATTCCAGAATGGAAGTTTGACCACATTGAAATGGACTTCGTGACTGGGTTCCCAAAGTCCAAGCGTGGCAATGATGCTATATTCGTTGTCATCGACAAACTCACCAAAGTGGCTCACTTTCTGCCTATCAAAGAGTCGATCATTGCAGCTCAATTGGCGGAACTCTATACCTCTCGTATTGTCTCTCTGCACGGTATTCCTCAAGTGATCTCTTCAGACCGTGGCAGCATCTTTACCTCGAAGTTTTGGGATTCTTTTCAGAAGGCCATGGGCACCAACATACGCTTCAGCGCTGCTTTCCATCCTCAAACAAGTGGTCAAGTCGAGCGTGTCAACCAGATTCTTGAAGATATGCTCAGGGCTTGTGTGATCTCCTTCGGCATGAAGTGGGAGGATTGTCTTCCTTATGCTGAATTCTCCTATAACAACAGTTTTCAAGCAAGTTTGGGCAAGGCCCCATTTGAAATTCTGTATGGCAGGAAGTGCCGTACCCCTCTCAACTGGTCTGAAACCGGTGAACGTCAGCTTTTGGGTAATGACTTAATCACAGAAGCATAAGAAATGTGCAAAGTCATTCGTGATAACCTCAAAGCAGCCCAATCCCGCCAGAAGAGCTACTATGATAGTAAGCACCGTGATTTGGCTTTCGAGATCGGAGATCATGTTTACCTTCGTGTCTCTCCTATGAAAGTTACTCGTCGCTTCGGTATCAAAGGGAAGCTTGCCCCTAGATACGTGGGACCTTTCAAGATTGTCAGCAAGAGAGGCGACCTCGCCTATCAACTCGAGCTTCCTTCAAACTTTGAAAATGTTCATGATGTGTTCCATGTCTCTCAGCTTCGAAAGTGCTTCAAGACTCCTGACCGCACCGTCAACTTCGAGGACATTGAGCTCCAAGAAGATCTCTCTTATCGTGAGCACCCAGTTGCTATTCTTGAAGAGACTGAACGCAAGACTCGCAACAAGTCAATCAAATTTCTCAAAGTCAAGTGGTCACACCATTCCGACCATGAAGCTACCTGGGAACGTGAGGATCACCTCGTTCTGAGTACCGGGAGTTCTTTCAGTCCTAGATCTCGGGACGAGATCTTTTCGTAGTGGTGGAGTGTTGTAACACCCCGGATGTAACTTTCCCAATTTGTACTCCAACTCTTGCCGTTTCCGACATTAAGTTATATTTATTTCTCGGGTTCGGTTCTTTGTCTCCGTGTATTGTTTTCGTTTTCATGCATCTCATATCATGTCATCATGTGCATTGCATTCGCATACATGTTCGTCTCATGCATTCAAGCATTTTCCCCGTTGTCCGTTTTGCATTCCGGCGCTTCGTTCTCCTCCGGTGGCCATTTCTAGCTTTCTTTCGTGTGTGGGGATTAAACATTTCCGGATTGGACCGAGACTTGCCAAGCGGCCTTGGTTTACTACCGGTAGACCGCCTGTCAAGTTCCGTATCATTTGGACTTCGTTTGATACTCCAACGGTTAACCGAGGGACCAAAAAGGCCTCGTGTGTGTTGCATCCCAACACCCCTCCAATTTGTCCCAAAACCCACCAAGCTCTGCTCCATGTCCTAGAGCATTCGATCACGATCGCGTGGCCGAAAACCACACCTCATTTGGACTCTCCTAGCTCCACTTATGCCTATATATAGCCCCCTCCATTTTTCGGATCTCTCCTCCCCCTCGAAACCCTAGTTTTAAAAAAAACACCTCCCCGCACCGACGGACGTGTCCGCCCCCGTCCGGACAACGTCCCCCGCGCCCCTCGCCCACTCGCCGCTCGCCACGTGGACCGGACCACATCGCCGCTCCCGCCGGCCCGAGGCGGGCCCTCCCCCGCGCCTCGCCGGGCCCGAGGAGCCTCGCCCCGCGCCGCCCGTCTTCCTCGGCCCCGGGCGCCGGAGCTCGCCGCCTCCGTGGGCAACCTCGCCGGAGCTGCACCGGCCGACCCCGGCCGCCCTTCGCCCGCCTCGCCGGAGCCCGCACCGGCGACCCCGGCCGCCGCCGCCGCCGTCCTCACCGGGTCCAGCCGGCCCCGCCGTCCTCCTCCTCCTCCCCAAGTCCGGCTCCTTCCTCTCCGGCCAAGACGAACTCTGGCGAGCAGCTCCGTCGAACCTCGAACCGCGTGCAAATCCAGATCTGATTTCGAACGGTTGACTTTTTCCCTCCGAACCCTAATTTTTTATGCCTACTTTGACTGCCCGTAACTTTGCATCTGTAGCTCCGATTTGGACATATAGTATATCAAAATGTTTGCCTCGATGAGTACATCAGTTCATTCCATTGCATCATTTTCATTTGAGCTCATCTTGATGCCCAAAATGCTGTTAGAAGGAGGCTTCGTGAGTTAATTGCCAGATCTGCTAGTTCATCTTAGACTTTTGTCATTTTTGCCATGATTATTGTGTGCATGCTATGCCTGTGAGTCCTTGATATGTTTTGTTAAGCATTTTGTCTTTTTTCCAGAGGTTCAACCCATGCATTTTTAGGATGTCTGTGGTTACTTGTGCAAGCTTGCAAAGTGAGGCACCCGGTAATTATGTTTTCAGGGACTTAGTTGTTTCACTAAGCCTGGGATATTTTAGTTCATGATGCCATATGTTCAGCTTGTTTCCTAGTGATCCGTGCCTCTTTTGAGGATGGTCAGTAAAGGAGTTTTGTTAATCATGTTATGCTATATCCATCCATGTCTTTGTTTGCAATTATGGAGCACCCTAGCTTGAGTCAATCGAGCTCTACTTTTGCTTCGTGGTGAATCTGGGCAGATCGTCAACTCGTTTGCGATTTTGCCGATGTTATTGTAGTTGATCCGTGCATGCTATGCCATTGTTATTGCCATGTCTAGCTAGAATTTTGTGCCTTCTTAATGGATGTATGCTTGTCTTGCCATGACTTGCACCGTAGTGAGTGCATCGAGCTCGTTTACATGCCTTCGTGAGTTATATTTCAGCATGTCTCTGTTTTCACTAAGTCTGAAAACTGATTGTGTTTTTGCTATGTTCGGGTGCCCGTTAGTATATTTTGTGATCCCTTTTGGCCTTAGGTCACTTTGGGACTATTGTTAAGCTTGTTGTGTAGCTCCATGCCATGTTCGTACTTGTCTTAATCAGTTCATGTATCATGTTGTTTTGCCGCTCCGAAGAGGGCTTCGTGATCTGAAATTTCACACAAGTGTTAATTTCACTAAGTCTGGAATCTGTTTTGCATTTGCGTTTTTGCCATGCTTGTTTGAACCACATAATGGATGAATTGGCCGTGGCTCAGTGCTAGTCTTTTGTTAAGAATCTTGTGTGCATCCCTGCCATGTATTTTGTTGTCATGTTTGGTGGCTGTAGCATGTTCATCTCATTGCATTTAGATGCCTACTTGCTGTAAATCGCAGACCGGTGCCATTCTTAAAAACGCTTGCCATTTCCAAACCGTAACTCCGATTCCGGTGATCTTTATATCGTTTTCAAGCGATTTCATCTCATCTTTCCAGTGGCACCCTTGGAATTCCAAGTTGAGGCCAGATTCATGCATTTCCTGTCATATCTTGCATTTTGCATCCCGCATCGCATCCCGCATAGCATATCTTCATTTCGTCTTATTGCTTGGTCTTGCATGTGGTTGATTGTATCCTTGTTGCTTGTTTGTCTTGTTGGGTAGAGCCGGGAGACGAGTTCGCTACCGAGGAGCCCGTTGAGTTTGCTTGTGAGGATCCAGTCAACTCTGACAACTGTGCAGGCAAGATGATCATACCCTCAAAATCACTACTATCTTTGCTATGCTAGTTTGCTCGCTCTTGCTATGTCAATGCTACGATGCCTACCTTTTGCTTGTCAGCCTCCCAATTGCCATGTCAAACCTCTAACCCACCTTGTCCTAGCAAACCGTTGATTGGCTATGTTACCGCTTTGCTCAGCCCCTCTTATAGCGTTGCTAGTTGCAGGTGAAGATTGGAGGCCGTTCCTTGTTGGAACATCATTTATTTACTTGTTGGGATATCATTATATTGCTATGTTATCTTAATGCATCTATATACTTGGTAAAGGGTGGAAGGCTCGGCCTCTCGCCTAGTGTCTTGTTCCACTCTTGCCGCCCTAGTTTCCGTCATATCGGTGTTATGTTCCCGGATTTTGCGTTCCTTACGCGGTTGGGTTATAATGGGAACCCCTTGATATTTCGCCTTGATTAAAGCTTGCCAGCAATGCCCAACCTTGGTTTTACCATTTGCCACCTAGCCCTTTTATTTCCCTTGGGTTCTGCAGACTCAAGGGTCATCTTATTTACCCCCCCGGGCCAGTGCTCCTCTGAGTGTTGGTCCACCTGTCAGCTACCGGTGGCCACCAGGGGCAACTCTGGGCTGGCCTACCCGTACCTAGGACAATCTGAGTGTGCCCTGAGAAAGAGATATGTGCAGCTCCTATCGGGATTTGTCGGCACATTCGGGGGGTGTTGCTGGTCTTGTTTTAACCTGTCGAAGTGTCTTGAGTTACCGAGATACCGAGTCTGATCGGAACGTCTTGGGAGGAGGTCTATTCCTTCGTTGACCGTGAGAGCTTGTCATGGGCTAAGTTGGGACTCCCCTGCAGGGATTGAACTTTCGAAAGCCGTGCCCGCGGTTATGGGCAGATGGGAATTTGTTAATGTCCGGTTGTAGAGAACTTGAACCTTGATTAATTAAAATGAATCAACTGAGTGTGTTACCGTGATGGCCTCTTCTTGGCGGAGCCCGGGAAGTGGACACGGTGTTGGAGTTATGCTTGCACAGGTTGTTCTTCTAGATTCTCGCTCGCGCTTTGCCTCCTCTTCTCGCTCTCTTTTGCGTATAAGTTAGCCACCATATATGCTAGTCGCTTGCTGCAGCTCCACTTATATTTGCCTTATCCATTCCTATAAGCTTAAATAGTCTTGATCGCGAGGGTGCAAGATTGCTGAGTCCCTGTGGCTCACAGTTACTATAACTCCAGATGCAGGTCCAGGTGATTCCGCTCCAGGTGACGAGTATGAGCTCAAGTGGGAGTTCGACGAGGACTCTCAGCGTTATTATGTTTCCTTTCCCGATGATCAATAGTGGTGCCTAGTTGGGGTTCGATTCAGGGCCTTGTCGCATGTTGGGTTTTCTTCTATTTTGGCGCCATAGTCGGGCCATGAGTGTTTGTATGATGGATGTTATTTATGTTCTCTGATGTGACGTGGCGAGTGTAAGCCAACTATGTATCTCCCCCTTTTATCATATTACATGGGATGTTGTAATGATTACCTAACTTGCGACATTGCTTTCAATGTGGTTATGTCTCTAAGTCGTGCCTCGACACGTGGGAGATATAGCCGCATCGAGGGCGTTACAAGATGACCCCTAAAAATGTATGAAGACATTGAAGTCAAAGGTGGTATGTGAAGACATTCACATTGAAGATTATGACAAGAGAAGACAGCGTGTGAAGACTATGGAGCGCGAAGACTTAGTTGTTTCGTCGTTCTTTTTCTTCTATGTTGAGTCATAGGAACCACCGTACTGTTAAGTGGGGTCCAAGAGAACCAGTCAGAATGACTGAAGTGATGCTTAACCAAAATCCTATGTCTTCGAGTGAAGACTATGAGAGGAAATCTTATTCAGAGTTGGATAAGTCAGCTTTGCTTGTAGCGCAAGTAAAGTTGTCGTGTGTGTTTGAAATCTGACCGTTGGAACACGTGTCGGTTCCTTAGTGACCCAGGGTCATTTCGAACAAATCAGGTCGGGTTGCCTAGTGGCTATAAATAGCCCACCCCCTACAACCATAAACGGATGGCTTCTCAGAGTTAGTGCACGGCTTTTGTCGTTTGAGAGCAACCCACCTCGAAGCCTTTGAGAGAGAATTCCTTGCGAGGATAAAGCCCTAAACACCCAGAGCCAAAGAGTGTTAGGCATCACTTAAGTCTTCCTGTCTGTGTGATCTGAAGACTTATTACACTTGAGGACTGTGAATCCTCCAGCCGGTTAGGCGTCGCGTTCTGAGCATCCAAGAGTCATTGTGGATCGCCGGTGAACAAAGTCTGTGAAGGTTTGGAAGTCTACCTTGAAGACTTACCAGAGTGATTGGGCGAGGACTGGGTGTCCTTAGATCAAGGGGAATAAGGTGAAGACGTGGTCTTCTGAGTTGAATCTCAGCCTCCCTAACCAGACGTACAGTTGTCACAGCAACTGGAACTGGTCCAACAAATTATTGTCTTCAAT
This sequence comes from Triticum dicoccoides, assembly GCF_002162155.2. NCBI lineage: Eukaryota > Viridiplantae > Streptophyta > Magnoliopsida > Poales > Poaceae > Triticum > Triticum dicoccoides. The sequence goes on along the minus strand of NC_041382.1, from coordinate 451,614,161 downwards.
GAGTCACTGGTTTCATCCTTCCCTTTCCTTTACTTACTGTTGGCCCTCGTGAAGTCATTGTATGATTGCATTATCTTTTGTCTTCACTGAGTGACTGCTTGTTCTGATTGGCTTCACACTATCTTCCTACCTGATCTATACTACCTAGCTGCTATTAGTCATTGTGCTTTCACTTCATTGAATACTTGACTATGGCTTGCTTAGTGTAGTCTACCTTCCGCTACAGGGTAATAGGTTTATTTCTATCGTTTGTCTTTGAAACTTCCATGTTTTGAAGACTTTCCTAAAAATCGCCTATTCACCCCCCCTATAGTCGATCACTAGCACTTTCAGTAGAGCAGAAGTTCTATGACTTGGATGTGAAGGTAACTGAGATCCAGTCTGTTGTGGAGCAACTTCAGGATGATATGCAGGAGAGGAAGGGCAAGACAACCACTGATGCATTTTCCAGAGTGCCTAGAGCTCAGAGATCTGCTGTAGTGCCTGTTCCAGACACCAGAGCCACTTCATCTGCACCAGCTACAGCTTCAGTGCCACCAGCTCCAGCACCTACTCCATCAGCTCCATCTACATCGACTGAAGCCTTCGTTCTTGGAGTTATCCGGACACCACCACCTGAAGACCAAGCTTGAGAGACGATTTAGTGCTATGCATTTTCTAGGAACTTTTTGGTAACTTGTTGCCAAAGGGGAAGAAAAATGTATAGATCATAGGCTTCGAGAGAGAGCGTTGCTTTTTACTCTCTCTTGCTTTGGTGGTTGAACTTTATTTTCTTTGCTTGTTTGAGATACTTTCTGTCTGTGTGATACTTGGATGATCATGTGTTTGATCATATGCTACTTTAATGCTTGTTGGATGACATTATCATTTTATCCCTATATGATCATTCACTTTGCTTGGTGATGAGTGCATGTATTTAATTATTATCATTTTGAGCGCTCCACCAAGATGTATGTGACATGGAAGAGTAACCCATGAGCCTAACTCTCTGTGCATTTGCAGTCCAAAGCAAATCATAAACTATGCACAAATTTAGGGGGAGCTCTTGCTTTTCACATACTTCTCAAAGCGACAATGTTTTTCACTCTTATTATCATTTGTCGAAGCTTTGATCTATGTGTTGTCATCAATTACCAAAAAGGGGGAGATTGAAAGTGCAACTATCCCTAGGTGGTTTTGGTAATTCCTAACAACATATAGCTCATTGAGCTAATGATATTCCAAGATCAATATTTCAGGAAAAGCTCAATGAATGGCATGGCATGGATGAGGAAAGTGGACCCCTCAAAATACTAAGGACAAAAAGATTGGCTCAAGCTCAAAGCTCAAGACTCTACATTTTATATTTTAGTGATCCAAGATCACATTGAGTCTATAGGAAAAGCCAATACTATCAAGGAGGGATGAGGTGTTGCTTGATGAGGTTCTTGCTTCATAGTGCTTAGTGATATGCTCCAAAACCCTCAACTACCTTCCCACATCCACATATGACCTAAACTAAATGTCAAACTCGGCCCCACCGATTCTTTCTATCCGGTGCCACCGAGTTCAGATGTCATAGCCACTGCCACAAACCCTAGGAAAATCGGTCTCACCGATAGGGATCTCGGTCACACCGAGATGGGGTTGTAATCTCTCTGTTTCCCTTCATAACGTTTCGGTCCTACCGAGATGAGCGGTCGGTCCCACTGAGATTGCAATGTAAACTATCTGTTTCTCTTTTGTAACATTTTGGTCCCACCGAAATGAGCGATAGGTCCCACCGAGTTTACCTGACCAACTCTCTGGTTAGCTTATTACCAAAATCGGTCTCACCGAGTTTGTGTAATCGGTCACACCGAGATTACGTTATGCTCTAACCCTAACCATATCGGTCCTACTGAGTTGCATCTCAGTCCCACCAAAAATCCTAACGGTCACTAGGTTTGCTAAATCGGTCCGACTGAGTTTCTCAATTCGGTCTCACCGAGATTGGTAAATTGTGTGTAACGGTTAGATTTTGTGTGGAGGCTATATATACCCCTCCACCCACTCTTCATTCGTGGAGAGAGCCATCAGAACATACCTACACTTCCAATACACATTTTCTGAGAGAGAACCACCTACTCATGTGTTGAGGCCAAGATATCCCATTCCTACCATATGAATCTTGATCTCTAGCGTTCCCAAGTTGCTTTCCACTCAAATCTTCTCTCCACCAAATTCATATCCTGTGAGAGAGAGTTGAGTGTTGGGGAGACTATCATTTGAAGTACAAGAGCAAGGAGTTCATCATCAACACACCATTTGTTACTTCTTGGAGAGTGGTGTCTCCTAGATTGGCTAGGTGTCACTTGGGAGCCTCCGACAAAGATTGTGGAGTTGAACCAAGGAGTTTGTAAGGGCAAGGAGATCGCCTACTTCGTGAAGATCTACCGCTAGTGAGGCAAGTCCTTTGTGGGCGATGGCCATGATGGGATAGACAAGGTTGCTTCTTCGCGGACCCTTCGTGGGTGGAGCCCTCCGTGGACTTGTGCAACCATTACCCTCTATGGGTTGAAGTCTCCTTCAATGTGGATGTACGATAGCACCACCTATCGGAACCACGGCTGTCGGTGTACTAGAGTAGGGGTACCCTAGTATCCCGAACTCGTGCACTGGCAGTTGCAGCACCCCGCGGCAAGGCTTGCCGGGTGACCGCCAAGACCCTCCGTGGATCCCTTGAAGACCATTCAAGAACAAAGTACTCAAACCAAGGCCCCGGCAAGAGGAGCTTGCCGGGAAGGCCAAACAAGGCCCCGGCAAGAGGATCTTGCCGGGAAGAGACAAGACCCCGGCGAGAGGAGCTTGCCGGGAAGACTACTCAAGGCATACCAAGAAAGCTTGCCGCGACACGCCCTGCGTCCCGGCAAGATCCGGCGAGCGACAAGCTTCCGGACGCGACAAGACGACGGCCGCGGCAAGGAGCTTGCCGCGGGAAACCCCCCACTTCGTGCCCGCGCTCCAGCACACCTGCTAACGTGTCGCTCTGGGACTCTCCCAAGCACACGTGGCAGGGGGGCGTGCAGCTAGGGGTACGTGGTGGCAAGCGGAGATGAAGAGAAGCCCATCGTGGCAAACGGTGGCGCTCCCAACGGTCACCTTTTGCACTGTTTAGGAGACTCAGACAGGCATTTAATGCCCTTGTCCCCTGCCGTCAGAGTTAGGTAGGGTGCACTGTATCCACAGTAGCGGTAGCTGCACCTACCGCATCCTTTTCCATTTTTACCCTTCTAGTCTACGTTGCCACCTGTGGGTAACCCCTTGAAAGTACAAAAGGAGGCCCAAGCGCAACGTGGAGGGGGTTCGGCCAGTTAGGCTCATTGGAGATACCAGAAACACTCCCACGCTCAGTCTGGTAGCGTCGATCGCTCCTGAGCAAAGATTCAATACACACAAACAAGCAGCAGTAGGGTTTTACGTATCCGTGCGGCCCGAAGCTGGGTAAAATCCCCCCCGCGTGCACCGCCTCGATCCGCTCTTTGTGCGCTCTCCGCCTCCCACCGAACCGAAAGGGGCCATGTCCCCATAGGTGTTGGTGGAATCAGCACCCCCCGACATCTCTGGCACGCCAGGTAGGGGGCGTCGAGATTGTGCGAACCCGATCCGGCGTGCGCGCAAGCTAAATCTTCGTCGTCTTCATCGACATGCCACCGAAGAAGAAGGGTTCGGAGACAGCTGTCCCGTCTGTGTCGCTTCCACCGCCTCTGGAGCAAACGGGTGGTGGAGTGGACGCCGGCGGAGGAATGGGCGTCGACGAGGGTGCCCACAGCGCTGCCAAGTCCAAGGACAAGGCGGCGCAGACCTCGGCGTCCATGCGAGCACCGCGCCCCTCTCAGGAGGCGCGGGACCAGCAGCGTCATAGCGTTCGCAGCACTATACGTCCGCTGACCCAAGATCAAGCTGGTGGTTCGCGTGGCGTTCAAGACCAGCATGCACGCCAGCATGCTGGCCCCAGCGAGGTGCGGTCGCCAGGACGGGACGCTGCTCCTTCTAACTTAGTTAGGAGTCCGAGCACGCCCCTTTCCTCGCACCGTTCACCTCCGCCGCCCACCACTCCAGCAGAAGCCTTGGCGCGGGCCCAGCTGCTCTTGGACTATCCTCCGACGGTGGACAAGACCGACGAATGGAGGGCCACTATCCAAAGTCTCATCGGCTTCGCCAACGGCGACACTGCGCGGCGACCAAGCACCTCGCTGTCGCGGCAGGACAGCCGGACGCGAGCCGATGGCAACAAGACTGAGGGAGGTGCGACTTCCATGCACTCCCCACTACGAAGGCCAAAATCGCCGACTCGCCGGGTCCACCCCAACAGCGGCTCCACCGCGTCGTCGGACCCACGAGTCCGTCGTGACCAGCGCCAAGTTCTCCATGAACGACAACAAGAAGACGCCCGAACCCGCATCGAGCGCCGAAGAGAAGCGCGACGTCAATCCGACAAGCGCGCTGGGCTCTCTGTTGACATGCATGCGCCAGGGGAACCAGGCGATCTGCCGTACGCGGTAGGTTGTCCTGCGCTCACCCGTGAGCTGCGGCAAGTCCAGTGGCCCAGCACAAAGAATTTCAAGCCAGACGTGCCGGAGAAGTACGACGGCAAGACGCATCCGTCGGAGTTCCTCAGCATCTACACCATTGCGGTGCAGGCTGCCGGGGGGCGGGATGACAAGATTCTTGCCAACTACTTCCCGCTGGTGCTCAAACCCAATGTCAGATCCTGGCTCATGCACTTGCCGGACAACTCCATATCCACCTGGGCTGATCTGTGCCATCAGTTTGTCGGCGCCTTTACAAGCGGCCACAAGCCACATGGCCAAGAGAGCGATCTTCATCTGCTCGCCCAGAAGGAAGGAGAGCCATTGCGCAAGTACATTCAGAGATTCAGCCGCGTACAGCACAACATCCCAGACGTCCACCCCGCCGCGATCATCAGCACGTTCCATCAGAACGTGCAAAACCGAAGGATGAGGGAGGAGATGGCGATGTGTAAGATCAGAGACGTCAGCGAGCTTTACGCCTTGGCTGACAAGTGTGCACGCGCTGAAGAGGGGAGGAGGCTCCCCGGAGAGAGTATAGGAACAGGAGGATCTGACAGTGAGGATCCCGCCCCGGCAAGGAAAGGCCGGCGGCGGAACAACAAAAGGAATAAGGGTAAGGAAGTGCTGGCTGTCGAGCAGACCGGCAACGGAGGTGGCGCCAAGGAAGCTAAGGCTAGTGGCTCCGACAAGAAGGCCCATCCAGTGGCGGCCGCCGACAAGCAGGACAGCTCCGGCAGGCAGTATTGCAAGATTCACCGCACCAAGGGTCACGATCTCCAGAACTGCAAGAAGGTCGAACAGCTTGCTGAGCAGCAGAAAGCTGAATACGAGCGACGCGACAAAGAGAAGGCCCGGGAAGGAACTGGTGGATCCGGCAAGAAACGCCCCGGCCGGGGAGGACGCCGCGGCAAGGCCAAGCAGCGGCAAGGAGACAGACCTCCCCACGGCCGCGACAAGGATGAAGATGATGATGATGACGAAGACGTGGATGATGATGAGGCCGATGAGCAGGAATTTCAGAAAGCCACAGAGGTCCTGTGCGTTGACGGTGGCGCCTTTCTGCATACTTCGCACCGCCAGCTCAAGCAGTGGATGCGGGAAGTGAATGCAGCAGAGCCATCCATAGAGTCACGCAAACCCCTGAAATGGTCCAGCACGCCTATCATCTTCGACATTGGAGATCACCCTGATCGCATAACTGCGGTCGGGTGCTTGCCGATGTTGGTTTCACCAACTATCCGCAACCTCAAGGTCACAAAGATGCTAGTTGACGGCGGGGCCGGCTTGAACCTCATCTCCTCCGCGGTCCTTCACAAACTCCAGATCCCCGACAGCGAGCTCGAAGAGACCGGTACATTCCAAGGAATCAACCCGGGAAGGAGCAAGCCGAAAGGGAAGATCACGCTGCCGGTCACATTTGGCAGCGAGCTGAATTTCAGAACTGAGAGGGTCACATTTGACGTTGCCGATTTTCCATTGCCCTACAATGGGATGCTTGGCCGTCCAGCGCTCGCCAAGTTTATGGCAGCCTCTCACTATGCATACAACGTGCTCAAAATGCCAGGCCCGATAAGTGTCATCTCTGTCCCCGGCGACAAGAAGGATGCCCTTATCTGCGCCGACAAGATCTACCGGGAAGCAGCAGCCGCAGCCGATCACCACACATTTGCCGCTGAAGCTCCCGGGGGGGAAGAAGAAGGCCAAGTCCGGCAAGAGCTCTGATGCCCACTCCGGCAAGCGCACCTCTTCGGAGTGCTGCGCTACCGTCGAGGTCGCACCATCGAGCTCCACCGGCAAGTGCAAGAAGATGATGGCAGCTCCACCCGAGACCAAGAAGGTGTCCGCCAAGGAGGACGGCACTGGTGGTACCTTCACCATCAGTGCCACGCTTGACCCCAAATAGGAAAGCGCGCTCATTGCTTTCCTGCGGGCGAATGTCGACGTGTTTGCATGGCAACCGTCAGATATCCCCGGTGTTCCCAGGAAAGTAATCGAGCACCACCTTGCCGTCTGTCCTCATGCGCGGCCCGTCAAGCAGAGGGTCAGGAAGCAGGCAGTGGAGCGCCAAGAGTTCATTGCAGAAGAGATCAGGAAATTGGAAGCAGCAGGCCTTGTCAGAGGAGTGCTCCATCCCACGTGGTTGGCCAATCCTGTAGTCGTGCGCAAGGCGAGCGGGAAGTGGAGGCTTTGTATAGACTTCACTGATGTCAATAAAGCTTGTCCCAAAGATCCATTTCCCTTGCCGCGCATTGACCAGATTGTTGACTCCACAGCTGGATGTGATTTGCTTTCATTTCTTGATGCGTATTCTAGATACCATCAAATCTTCATGGCAGAAGAGGATGAGGAGAAAACCGCATTTATCACCCCTTGTGGCACATACTGTTTTGTACGGATGCCCTTTGGGTTGAAGAATGCTGGTTCAACATTTGCAAGAGTAGTCCATGTCGCTTTTGAGCCACAGATACACAGAAATGTGGAAGCCTACATGGATGATATAGTGGTCAAGAGCAAGGACAAGGCTACCCTGATCCAAGATTTAGAAGAAACTTTTGCAAATCTGCGCAAGATCAACCTCAGGCTCAACCCCGAGAAGTGCGTGTTTGGAGTCCCTTCCGGCAAGCTTCTCGGGTTCTTTGTGTCTCAGCGGGGGATTGAAGCCAACCCCGACAAGATTAAGGCCATCGAGCAGATTGAAGCACCAAAGCGTGTCAAGGATGTGCGAAGGCTTGCCGGTTGCGTGGCTGCTCTCAGCAGGTTTATCTCCAAGTCTGCTGAGCGCGCCCTGCCGTTTTTTAGAATATTGAAAAAGGCAGGTCCGGTGAAATGGACTCCGGAAGCGGAGGCTGCGCTGCAGGACTTGAAGAGGTACCTATCCTCCACTCCAATACTTGTCGCACCTAAGCCACAAGAGAAGTTGCTGCTGTACCTAGCAGCAACCAATCAAGTGGTTAGTGCTGCGTTAGTAGCGGAGAGGGAGGCGGACGATGAGCCAGCAACCGCGGCAAATGAATCCAACGACAAGCAGGGGGCTTCTCCGACAAGCTCTGGTCCCGACAAAGATGGATCTGCGCAGATGTGCAAGGACGTTTAGAAGAAGATGGTGCAGCGACCAGTTTACTTTGTCAGCTCCCTTCTCCAGGGGGCTAGGTCTAGGTACTCTGGTGTGCAAAAATTGCTTTTCGGCCTTCTCATGGCCTCGAGAAAACTGCGCCATTACTTCCAGGCACACGAGATCACTGTCGTCACTCGCTTTCCGCTGAAGAGGATACTGCAGAATCCAGAAGCAACAGGCAGGATTGTTGAGTGGGCATTGGAACTGTCAAGCTTTGGCCTCAAGTTTGAGAGCACTGCAACTATCCAAAGCAGGGCATTGGCAGAGTTCATAGCAGAATGGACGCCGACTCCAGATGAAGAAATTCCAGAGGCGAGCATCCCCGTCAAGGAGTCAAGCAAAGAGTGGCTGATGTACTTTGATGGTGCCTTCTCGCTGCAAGGCGCCGGTACTGGCGTGCTGCTTATCGCACCCACCGGAGAGCACCTCAAGTACATAGTCCAGATGCACTTTCCCAAAGAGCAAGCAACCAACAATACTGCAGAGTATGAAGGGTTGCTTGCCGGTCTCAGAATCGCAGCCGACCTTGGGATCAAGAAGCTCATTATCAGGGGTGACTCACAGCTTGTCATCCGCCAAGTGAACAAGAACTACCAGAGTCCATTGATGGAAGCTTATGTTGATGAAGTGAGAAAGCTAGAAGCACACTTTGACAGCCCGCAAATGGAACACGTTCCACGAGCTCAGAACGATATTGCTGACGGCTTGTCAAAGTGCGCAGCACTAAAGTTACCTGTGGAACCAGGGATCTTTTTGCTCAAGCTGACTCAACCATCCGTGACACCATCAACTGGACCAAGCAAAAAGAGGAAGTTGGTTTCCGGTGACTACTTTCCGGCAGAGCTCCCCAAAGCCGCCGCCAAGAAAGTCCCCAAGATCAACACCAAAGATGCTGAGGAGCAGTCTGCTCCGGCAAACCTTATGGTTTGTTCCATCGAAGCAAACGCTCCCGGCAAGTTCTGCTCCGGCAAGCTTGCCGGGGAATATCACGCTCCGGTCGAACCGCAGGTTCTTGCCATAGAAGCGGATGTTCCCGCAGCAACAGATATGCCTTTAGTCCTTGTTGTCGAGCCGCAAGCTCCAGCATGGGCGCAGCAGATTGTCCGTTTCCTTCAGACAGGAGAGCTTCCCGAAGAACAAGAAGAAGCTGAAAAAGTAGCCCGGCAGTCAAGTATGTACAAGTTTGTCGACAGCACACTGTACAGAATAAGACTCAACGGTGTGAAATTGAAGTGCATTCGCCGGGAAGATGGACAACAGCTGTTGGCAGAGATACATGGAGGCATATGTGGTCACCACATTGGTGCAAGAGCACTTGTCGGCAAAGCGTTCCGACAAGGCTTCTTCTGGCCGACAGCCCTCCAGGATGCAACTGCACAAGTAACCAAGTGTGAAGCGTGCCAGTTCCATTCCAAACAGATACACCAGCCAGCTCAAGCTCTCCAGACGATCCCTTTATCCTGGCCATTTTCGGTCTGGGGGCTCGACATCCTCGGCCCCTTCCCCCGAGCTGTCGGGGGCTTTGAGTTCTTGTACGTTGCAATCGACAAGTTCACAAAGTGGCCGGAAGTGGAACCAGTGAGGAAGGTGACAGCACAGTCAGCAGTCAAGTTCTTCAGGTCGATTGTTTGTCGTTTCGGGATCCCTAAAAGGGTCATCACCGACAACGGCACACAGTTTACGAGCCGCACCTTCATGCAGTACGTCCAAGATCTTGGCGCCAAGGTCTGCTTCGCTTCTGTTGCTCATCCCAGAAGCAACGGTCAAGCGGAGAGAGCAAACGCTGAAGTGCTGCGAGGCCTCAAGACAAGAACTTTCGACAGGCTGCACAAGTGTGGAAGAAACTGGATCGAGGAGCTACCGGTGGTTCTTTGGTCGATCAGGACGACGCCAAATTGAGCCACCGGCCAGACACCCTTCGCTCTAGTCTATGGAGCGGAGGCAGTTCTCCCCACGGAACTCGTATACGGGTCACCTCGGATGCTCACTTATGATGAGCTCGAGCAAGAGCAGCTGCGGCAAGATGACGCGCTGCTCCTTGAGGAAGACCGTCTCCAGGCTGCTGTACGAGCCGCTCGCTACCAGCAAGCTCTGCGCCGCTACCATAGCCGCAGAGTCAATGCCAGGAGTCTCGAGGAAGGCGACCTTGTTCTTCGGCGCGTTCAGTCGGCCAAGAATTCCAACAAGTTGACGCCGAAGTGGGAAGGCCCTTATCGGGTGAAACGAGTCACTAGGCCCGGCGCTGTCCGCCTTGAGACCGAAGATGGCATTCCAGTGAGCAACTCCTGGAACATCGAGCGTCTTCGTAAGTTTTACCCGTAAGGCGCGGTTGTCGGACCCCGTCCGGCAACCACCTTTCTGTACAAGTCTTGCCGCTGTTGCATGTAATCCTTTGTACAGAGCCGGGCGCAAAACCCGTGCACTAGTAAAGTTCATGTGCCCTGCACATCTTGTCAGCTTTCTTTTATGCTATAATCCTTTTACGCATATATTATCTGACACTTTGTGCAGCACTAGAACCCGGTAAGCAATAATGAGCCCAAGGCTCCATATCATTACTTTATTTCTCTGTTTCTTTCTCAAAAGAAGGAAGGTTCCCTCGCCCACAAGGTTTACCAGGGAGGGGGAAGGAGAAGATAATGGTGTGGACCAGGCCGTTCAAGAAGGTTTCTCCTTGCCGGGAAGCAGACGACAGAAAAGCTAAGTTGCTAAAGCTTGAGCAATCAGTTTTTTAAGTTTTTGAGTTATTTCCCTTGAACGACCGTGCTTTGTACGGAAAACCTGTGCGCAGAGGAACCAACTCGTAGCTAGTTGCGCCTTTATTTTGTTTCGAGCCTGCTCAACAACTTAAGCGAGCTGCTAGCGCCCTTACTTTTGCTTCGAGTCCGCTCAGCAACTTAAGTGAGCTGCTAGCGCCCTTACTTTGTTTCGAGTTCGCTCAACAACTTAAGAGAGCTGCAACTAGTTGCGACAAGATTGCTTGTCGATAGCGACCCCGTCAGCAGGCTGCTGAAGTTCCGCACTCGGCGCTCGCGGCAAGGGTGTCCGCACCGGCAAGTTTCCCTAGAAAGCGTAGGGCAGATCCATACAAGGCCAAGAGTCGAGTAAAGGAAGTAACGCAGCAATTTTTTGCCTAAGATAGAGTTATATTACAGAAATAACTTGTCGCGCCTCTAATAAAATGTTCCCATGACATTACTGGCAGCGACAAGAAAAGAAGAAAACGGACGGCCTAATCTACGCGACCGCCGTCAACCCTTTTGACCTCGTTCACCCTGCCCACAATGGGTGCGACGAGGGTCTTAAGTGCGTCAAGATCAGCGTCCGCCGGCAGCTTCTTGAGGACGTTGGTTAGGTTGAGGCCCGGATTGCGGAAGGCCACCTTCACCAGCACCTTCTCCAGAACTCCGGCGCAAATCGAGCGTGACTCGTCGGCCAACTGCTTTGGGATCCGTTCCCGGAGTTGCTGGAGCGCCGCCGCCACACCTTTGAAGAACAGAGTGAGCTTGGCGCTGGGTTGGAGGTTCTCGTCGGAGGAGTACCCGAAGCCTTCCGCCCCCCAAATGCACCAGCTCCTCTTCGATGACTGCAGCAATATTCACGAGACCCTCCGTCCAGAGCTCCACGGTATCTCTGAGGAGATTCTGGGTTTCGGCGGCTCTCGCCAGCAGCGCCTCGTTGGCCTCGATGTCCTTCTTCAAATCTGCCTCTCGTTTCCTGGCGCTGTCCAACGTCTCCGTCAAGGTGGCCAGCTTCAGCTCCAGATCAGCGATGGAATCCTTGGCAGCACGCAGCTCTTTGCCCTTTTCGGAGAGTTGGCCCTGCAACTCACCGTGGGCAAGAGCGTCCTTCTCGCGCTCTAGCTTGAGCGCGGCAAGCTCTTTGCCACCAACCTTCAGATCAGTTTCTAGCTACGCCACCTTTGCCTCCAAGTCTTTCTTGGCGGCCTCGGCAGCCGCAGCCGTATCCTTTGCCTCTTGGAGCGTCCCGCCGAGTGCCCGTTCGCGCGCGGCAAGCTCCTCTTCATGGCTGTCGAGGTTCACTTTCCGCTGAGTCAGCTCGCCTTCTCGCGCGTACAGCTTCTCGCCGGTGAGCCGCTGCTGCTCTTCAGCCTCGGCCTTCTCGAGGAGGAAGGCCTTCCGCTCCTCAGCAAGCTGCTCCCGCTCCTCCGCCAAGGCCCGGAGAGTTTCTTGGCGAAGACCCCGGAGCTCCTCCGCGCGCTTCTCTATGTCCACGCTCGCCCTCGCGACAAGCGCTTCCCAGGACTCCAACTTGACCTGGCGGGCGCGGTAGAGCGCCAGCAGCCTCCGTAGCAACCGCTCCTCCTCAGGCTCGCCGCTGCTACTTCCCGGCGAGTCGACCATCGATAACCCGGCGGAGGCAAGCACCTCCCCATCCAGAGCTTCTCCTTCCACCGGCGCCCTGGAGCTCGACGTCCAGGGGAGCTTGATGAAGATACCCTCGCCAGCCTTCAGATAGGCGCCGGACTGGGGCTCCTCGGAGCCTGACGCTGCGGCAGCGGCGGAGGGATTGGCGGTCGGTGCAGCGCTCGACACTCCTGCGGCCTCAGGGCCGTCAGTGCGATCGCCAGATCCCCCGCCAGCTTCTTCGGCAGCAGTCTTGGCGGCCTCTTCGCCAGCGGGCACGTCAGCGTCGGCTCCTTCTTCGGTGGCCGCGGCATCATCAGTATTGCCGCGCGCGTCTTCCTCGCCGCCCGCCTCGGTCTCCATCGGATCCGTGGAGGGTGGGTCTGACGACCAAAGAAGAAGGAGAAATCAAACAAGTGTTCAAGAAGAGAAATCAGCAGAAGACTACAAGGAAAGTTTCGGGCAAGAAGGGCTACCTGTGCTAGGATCTGCCGTCGTGACCTCCACCACCGGCGGGTCGTTAGCGTTGTCCCTTGCCGGAGACTCCTCCCTTGCCGGAGGCTCCTCCCTTACCGGAGAACGCTCCCTTGCCGGGGAGTCCGCCCTTGGCGGCGTAGTCGAAGCAGACGACGAGTCGGAGGAGATCACCACGCCCTCCTGATCAAGCTGCTCTGCTCCTGCACAAACAAACCAGTGATCAGATGTTAACAAAGGAAAAGAGCAACCACGCGCACCCAGAAGCAGAAAGTAAACCATATGCTCATGCTGGGGGCTGCGCTGGGGGCTGCTCTGCGAGCGGTGGCCGGATCCGGCAAGGCGGTCTCGGCCGCGCCTCCTGTCGTCGCAGTGGGCTCGTCCTCGATGACCACCACCTGAGCCTTGGCCCTCTTCGCCGCCCTCTGGGCCAGAGTCCTAAAAAGGAAGAGTCCAGGATGGGTCAGATCAGATGCAAGGTAACATCAGCAAGTTGAAGAACTACCAGAACAACAAGGGAATCTTACTCTTCTTCATCCTCCTTGTCGGAGCTGAGCGCGGAGAGGTCGAAGTTCGGCCCATCTCCGGCACGACGAGGTGGAGGGGTGGGATCCCTTGGCCGCTTGGCGGGGGCTGCGGCGTCAGCCCGAGACGACCCCGCTTCAGTTGTCGTTGCGACAGGAGGCGCTCCCACGGCAACCGTACTTGCCACGGTAGAGCGCGTCGCGAGATGCTGCGGCTGTTCGCCCGCTTGCCGCCCTGCTACGTTGCCAACCCTGTGGAGGCGCCTTCTTGGCTGCGTTGCGGGCCTTGCTCGCGGCAAGCTCCTCGGAGATGGCGGGCCGCTCGCACCCTCGGCGGGCTCGTTCGACTCGGCATCGGGCGCGGCGAGCTCTTCTTCCTCTTCGGGCTGCTCCCGTTCGGCAACACTCATCGCCAACGCCGCGTCCACTTCCTCCACGGTGAACCCGAATTCACCCGCGGCCGCGGCTGCCGCCGCCTCTTCCGCCCTGGTGGCGATGCGCTCCATCTCTTGCTCAGTGGTGTCGCGGGTGAGGAGCTTCTTCTCGTCAGCATTGACCGCCACCTCCACTAGGCTGTCAAAGAACTGCTGCACGACGTCGCCGGCGGGCTCTCGCCAAGTTGGAGCAATCCCGTGCGAGTCACACAACGACATCATGGCGCAGATGCGGTCGCGCGAAGAGTTGTTGCACAGAGGAACGACGCCTGCCGGCACCCTGAACCACTCGGGATGCTGTGGGTCGTGCTTGAATATCTCCTTGAGTATCCCGTCCAACTCCATGATGGTGAAGTTGAAGTTGAGGCCTGGGCGCAACCTCATGATATCTGTCGGGCCTCCAAATTCCCAGGCAGGTCTCCCCCTCGCCTGCAGAGGGGCGATGCGCCGGCGAAGGAAATCTGCGCCAACAGCTCCTACAGTCAGCCCAGCAAGCCTGAGGCGCAAGATCCGAGTGATGGCGATCGTCAGCTTGTCATCGTCCACGGACAGAGTGCTCCAGTCATTGCCACGCACTGTTAGGGTTTGGCGCAGGGCAGTGAACGGCTGTGGGCTCTCTTCTACAACCCAGCACCAATCAGCTCTCCACTCATCCCACTTGCTGCGGAGCTCCCCCTCCAGATAGGTCTCCTTCTTGCCGGCCCGCGAGATCCAGGCGATCCCGCCGGCAAGAGGTTCCCCTCTCTCAACACGAGGCATAAAGAAATGGCGGAAGAGAGCTACGTTGGGGTGGACCCCGACAAAGTTTTCGCATAGATGGGCGAAAACTGCCATGGTCAGGACGGCATTGGGGGTAAAGTCAAGGAGGTGGAGTCCATAGGTGTTCATGACGTCGCAAAAGAAATCAGAGAATGGCGGGCAGAGCCCGCAGTAGAAGAACACGGCGAAGAAAGGATATCCGCCAACTGGAGCTGCTTGCGAGGCGACGGCGGAGAGTACCTTCGTGCGCGGATGCGCCCGCGTCTCCGTCGACCAGAAGAGATAGTACCACTCCCTCAGCTCCTCCGCGGAGAGCTCGGGGGGGAAAGTGGCCCGCTCCTTCCGCAGCGCCTCAAGCCGCTGCGCTTCGGTCGACTTCACAGCTTTCCCGGCCGCGGCCTTCGTGGCCTTCCCCTTCCCGGACTTCGGAGGCATGGCGGAGGCGATGGGGGAGATCGACGGCGCTGATGGTGGCGACGGCGATGGGAGCGGAGCGCTGCTCTCTTTCGACTTTGGAAGCGGAAGAGGGCGGCGGAGGTTTTTGAGATTGCAGCAGCAAATGGCGAAGATAGGGGAAATACCCCTGTTTCCCCTGCTTATAAGGGGGAAGGGGCGGACGTTTCGACCTTCCAAGTAAACAACCACCCACGATCTCACCCACGACGTCGCGTTTGACGCGTGCCGTTCTGGGCGTGCGCGGTGGGAGCGGAGTTAGACTCGGCGTGACCTAGGCCGCGCGTGCCCGTGCACTGTTTTGGGCCTGGCCCAACAGCGCTCGGCACCGTGTATGGCCCAGGCCCGGGGGCTCCTGTCGGTGTACTAGAGTAGGGGTACCCTAGTATCCCGAACTCGTGCACGGGCAGTTGCAGCACCCCGCGGCAAGGCTTGCCGGGTGACCGCCAAGACCCTCCGTGGATCCCTTGAAGACCATTCAAGAACAAAGTACTCAAACCAAGGCCCCGGCAAGAGGAGCTTTCCGGGAAGACCAAACAAGGCCCCGGCAAGAGGATCTTGCCGGGAAGAGACAAGACCCCGGCGAGAGGAGCTTGCCGGGAAGACTACTCAAGGCATACCAAGAAAGCTTGCCGCGACGCGCCCTGCGTCCCGGCAAGATCCGGCGAGCGACAAGCTTCCGGACGCGACAAGACGACGGACGCGGCAAGGAGCTTGCCGCGGGAAACCCCCCACTTCGTACCCGCGCTCCAGCACACCTGCTAACGTGTCGCTCTGGGACTCTCCCAAGCACACGTGGCAGGGGGCCGTGCAGCTAGGGGTACGTGGTGGCAAGCGGAGATGAAGAGAAGCCCATCGTGGCAAACGGTGGCGCTCCCAACGGTCACCTTTTGCACTATTTAGGAGACTCAGACAGGCATTTAATGCCCTTGTCCCTGCCGTCAGAGTTAGGTAGGGTGCACTGTATCCACAGTAGCGGTAGCTGCACCTACCGCATCCTTTTCCATTTTTACCCTTCTAGTCTATGTTGCCACCTGTGGGTAACCCCTTGAAAGTATAAAAGGAGGCCCAAGCGCAACGTGGAGGGGGTTCGGCCAGTTCGGCTCATTGGAGATACCAGAAACACTCCCACGCTCAGTCTGGTAGCGTCGATCGCTCCCGAGCAAAGATTCAATACACACAAACAAGCAGCAGTAGGGTTTTACGCATCCGTGCGGCCCGA
>NC_041382.1:451591574-451598008 GCF_002162155.2 Triticum dicoccoides | reverse complement strand
GCGTTCTACAAACCCTTCCCTTTACCTTCATGTGCAATGTTTTTACTTTCCGCTACTATACGCTTAGAATTGCATGTGTAGGTTGATTGCTTGACTTGTCATATTTGCTAAAATATGTCCACGATTAAAATTAGGAAAAGGATAGGTTTTTATTTGTCAAGTAGTCTAATCACACCCCCCCCCCCCTCTAGACATACTTTCGATCCTACAAGAAAAAACCAAAACCGTTGTCGCAGTTTTGCCCTATTAGCCTTTGCAATGTGTTGTATAAGATTGCCTCAAAAGTCATCTCAAATCTTTAAAATTGGTATTGCCTGACATTATTTCAAAGGACCAGTCCACCTTTGCCCCATGAAGGCTGATTACTGATAACATCATAACAACTTATGAATGTCTTCATTTCATGTTAAGAAGCAAAGGAAAGAGGAACCAACAATGTGCTCTTAAACTTGATATGATGAAAGCTTATGACAGGGTTGAGTAGGCCTATCTCCGGGCAATCGTGTTGAAACTCGGCTTCTTTGTGAAGTGGGTTGATATAGTAATGGGCCTGGTCAGCACTGTGAAGTTCTCGGTTTTGTTCAATGAAAAAAAAGCTTCAGGAGTTTAAATCATCTCGAGGGATTCGGCAAGGGGACCCAATATCCCCATATATGTTCTTGATTGCAGTAGAGAGCCTTTCATGCCTCTTAAAATCTAGGAATGAGTCATCAAATCTTCATGGTCTATAGGTGGCACCCACGACACCACCGGTTAACCATTTATTTTTTTGAAGATGACAGCCTGCTGTTTTTTAAGGTGAATGGTATGGGTGCTACTGAGGTGAACCAATTGCTGGATATCTATTGTCAGACACTGGACATCAGATCAACCATGAGAAGTCATCTATATTCTTCAATAAGGGTGTTCTAGAATCGGTAAGATGTGAAATTAAAGGACTCCTAAATGTCCCAAATGAAACTCTAAATGAGAAATATCTGGGGATTACATCTAATATTGGGATATTAAGGAATGGGGTGTTCAAATACTTGAAGGACCAATTATGGAACAAGATCCAAGGCTGGATAGAGAGAACAATGTCAACAGTGGGGAAGGAAGTTTTGGTGAAGCCAGTGGCTCAAGTAGTTCTAGCTTTTCCATGTCATGTTTTAAATTGCCAAAGGGGACTTTGCGAGCTCCTTAACATGTTGATAAGGAAATTTTGGCGGGGCAGCAAGGATGGACATCATAAACCTCATTGGGTTTCATGGAAAGCGATGACACAACCGAACAGTATGGGTGGTCTAGGTTTAAAGATTTTGAATTATCAAATTGGCTATGCTAGCTAGACAAGCATGGTGCATGCTTCAACAACCTGAATCACTGAGTACTTGTTTCGTGAAGAGCATATATTATCATAATTCTTCTATATTGCATGCAAGCATTGGAAATCATCCTAGTCAGATTTGGAGAGCCATCATTGAAGGAAGAGATGTATTGAAGCAAGGGTTGATAAAACGTATTGGAAACGGCACAATGAAAAACATTTGGGAGGATAACTGGCTACCGCGCGATGAGATGTTGAGGCCATTTGGATGCTTGTTACAAGACCCACCGGTCATGGTGTCTGAACTGATCGACGCCACTTTTGTTGTTTGGAATAGTCAAAGGGTAGAAGAAGTGTTTATGCCCATGGATGTCCCGGTGATCATGGGAATTCCTTTGTGCACGAAGAACTTGGAGGACTTCTGGGGATGGACTTTTGAGAGAAGCAGTATTTTTTCTATGAAATCCGCATATAAAATGCCTGTGATGACCAAGCAACATCGTGAAGCATGGCCTAGAGGGCACTGCCGAATCATCAAGCAATATCAGGGAGGAAAAATCATGGAAACTGCTATTGAAGACTGAAGTTCCTTCAAAGATACGAATGTTTCTATGGAGACTATCAAAGCATTCTATCCCGACTGAGGACATGAGACCCACCACACATGACCAACTCCAGCTCATGTGGACTGTGTGGGGCGCCAGATTCATGGAGCTACTTGTTGTTGGAATGTACAGTTGCTAGATGCACGCTAGCTCTAGTGGATAATGAAGTAGCACATCAACTTATTGCCACGATAGAGCCCAATGCTTAGCTTTTCTCGATGATGGAGTCATTATCACACTCGCACTTTACCAAAGTAGCTATTACGTTATGGGCCATTTGCTCTTCGAGGAGGAAAGCCATACATGAGGGAATCTTCCAAAGTCCACATGCTACTCAAATTTTCATTGACGGATATATGGAAGGAATTGAAATCTTGAAGGAACCAAAGTCAGTGCGTGCTACAAGACCGGGACCTGGACGAAGGCTTGAACGTCGGAAGAAGGCTCCACTGGCGTCCGGCGGGCTTCTCCAAAATCCATGTGGATGCAGAGGTCTCATCACCATCCAGGGGAGGTACAACTGCGGCGATCTATCTCAACAACCAAGAAAATTATACGGGAAGTTTTGTTTTGGTTATCCATAGCATACACGCCCCGGTAGTTCTAGAGGTGATCGCCTTCAGGGAGGCACTGTCATTGGCAGAAGATTTGCTTTTACAGAACTTTGTGGTGGCGTCTGATTCAAAACAGGTGATTGGTGATATCCACAGTGGGTACCAAGGGAAACATGCTACATTATTAATGAAATTACTCAGAGAGTTGCCTGGTTTAATTGTAATTTTACTTTTGAAAATAGAGAGTCGAATAGAGATGCTCATAGTCTAGCCAAGTTTGCACATTCTTTAGGTCAAGAGTGTCACTTGTGAACACATTCTTTAGGTCAAGGGCGTCACTTGTGGCTTGGTCAGTCCATGATGTATTCCACTATCTGTGGTTTTTATTAGTAAACTTGGTTTTACCTGGAAAAAACTGCGTACAGCAAATGGTGCGCATGTTACACGTAAGCCGTTGCCACGGACAATACACGGGTCTACACGATGATTGTTGGTTGCTTTGCTTGTTTGTGACCATAACTAGCAGCGGAAGGCGTACTAACAGTGTCCGGTTCCTGGTGCCCGTCGAGTGTACTCCGATGCATGTTCCTTCCCAGCGTGTACATGCGTCAATAATGGTGTTGTTGTTCCCAGTACTCAAAGCTACTGTGGTTAGCAACGCGCACGCAACCGCCTGCCTGTAATGTCACCGTAGCATCGGCCACTGCTTTTGGTATTTTGTGGTGTTAGTGACTGCAAATACATACTCTCCGTTCCACAAGAGCGTGGGTTATTTTTATTTTTGCCCAAAATCCCTTTCAATTCTACCACTCCACCTACGAGCATGGTTTTCAACTCCCTCAAGGCATATGAATGGCGGTGTTTCTTCGTCAACTTTGTCTTTCGGCCTTCGATCCTCCTCAAATACATCATCTAGATATAGCCAATGAAGCTCTAGTCTTAGGGCAACGAGATTAGGGTTTCTCATCGCGCGTGTGCGACATAGAGATTTGATGTCAGTTTCTTCAGATCTATTCAAGGGTTCAATAACCACAACTCCAGAACGTTGGTCCTTATTGTTGAAATATATTGCCCGCCTCTCTCCATCAGTTTGAACTTTTGAATGAGTTGGCTGAAGCATGAATTTAATATGATATCAAAGCCAAGAGGTCTTCAGTTTAAGATCCTGCCAACACAGTATTATAAAAAAGATTCTGCGACCTACATCAAACTCACGCGTAAGGACTAAAATAGTCTAGACGTGAGGGGGAAGTGTTGAAATATATTGCCCGCCTCCCTCCATCAGTTCAGACTTTTGGATGAGTTGATTGGAGGATGAATTCAATATTTAGGGACACGTGCATGAAAACTTCCTAGTTGTCATCAACAAAGTCAAACCATCTCCAGCAAGGGAGCGGCAACATCGGCGCATCGATGACTCATTCTAGCAGCATGGTTGTTCAATGGTCCAGATACCTCGTGTAATACTTATAGTAACTAATATACTTGTTGGCCATTCCCTTCAATTGGGTTTACAAGTCTACATTTTAACTAGAAAAACATATATTGGTCAAATGTAGTTTCAAACCATATACTCCCTCCATCCTGAATTACTTGTCGAAGAAATGAATGTATGTAGACATATTTTTAGTTCTAGATACAACTATTTATATCCATTTTTGTGGTACAACCATTTATATTCATTTTTACGACAAGTAATTCAAAATAGATGGGACAATTTTTTAACCATATATCTTTATATTCGTTGTCACATGTATTTGTTGCCATATAAATGTTGGCATGTTATACATGTCTTATTAGTCAAATCAAAGTCCTAAAAATCATGCCCAACTTATAAACCCAATCAGAGGGAGTATTAGGGGCAATGTCCTTAGCCAACAGTTGGTTATATTGCCATGTTCTTTAATTGGTACTATCATCGAAATAGGCTCGCTAAGCCTAATAAAAGTAGGGTATATCATAAGAAAGTGTATAAAATAAAAATGAATCCAAGTATTTGTATGTAAACATATCAAACACACTGAAAAGGAGCTACAAGCGCATGCATTGGGAATAGCCTAATTGCCTGCCTTTCCACACTCTACAACGCAGAGGATGGAAATGCGGGAACCTCTCCAACACCATAAACTTTCTATAATATGAAAGCAAGGCGAAAAACTCCCACATGCAGAAGGCACCCAAGACGACCTACTCCTTGAATTTAGGCTAAACTGCCTCTATCCCACACTCTTGAGAAAATTGGCATCGATTCGATCTAGGGCTAAGTGGTCATCCTACTTTACATAGAACCCATGGCTATAAACCAAACGCTCAAAGCTTGCCCAGGAAGAGATGATGCAAGTACCACTCAACTTTAAACAAAGGTAGGACGGGCTAAACGTGGAATCGCCAACGGCCGTACGAACAAGTGGTTATTCTACTTTACATTGAATCAACTTATTGGTCATCTCATCCATGGCTATGCACAAAGCGCTCGAAGCTTACCCTGGACGAGATGATTCAACTACCACTCAACTCTAAACAAAGGTGGGGCAGGGCTAAACATTGGCCGTACACAAGCTAGAGTTGCAAAAGCAACTGAGATGCCATGCCCCAGGGCGTGAAAACATGAAACTGGAGTCTCTCTGGTTAGTGAGGCGGTAGCAACATGGTGAGTTTCTCACACCTTTTGACTTTTCCTGCCAGCGTTTGATTTCTCCAGCAGCAACTCTTGTATGGTGTTCGATGCTTCCTGCCAATCAAAGACCAAGCATGCTGGGAGATAACATCAAGTGATGCTGCAATATGTTACCAAAGGAACTCACTCACCTTTAGCTTCTGTCTTAGATTTTCCTCTTCTTCGTCTCGCCGACTTCTTTCTTCTGAAAAGATGTCGATCAGTGCTTCTTGTTCCTTGTTTGCAGTATCAAGTTGTCTCTGCAGATCCTCCAGCTGCGAAATGAAGACAGATTAGGGACCAGTAATATACTATACAAACTCTTCACAGAAGCATAACCATTGATCATGCCTTGGATTGGGATAACACATATAATGTACTCCCTCCGTCTGGAAATACTTGTCCTAGAAATGGATAAAATGGATGTATCTATAACTAAAATAAGTCTAGATAAAACCATTCCTAAGACAAGTATTTCCGGACGGAGGAAGTAGTAATTAGGTTATTTTATTTGCGAGGAAAAGAACATGGTAATTAGTTGATGTTGTGATGGTTGTAAATAAAATGTCATAATGCTAGACAGGTACTCCCTCTGTAAAGAAATATAAGAGCGTTTAGATCACTTGAGTGATCTAAACTCTCTTATCTTTACAGAGGGAGTACTCACCAAACAGAAACAACTAATGACTAATAAGAAGGTCTGTGAAAGTAGGATTTCCCAGCACCAAACAGTTCAACTTCTTATCCAACAAACCAAAAAGCAACAGAGTAGCATCTAAACCAAAAAGCAACAGAGTATTAAGCAATAGAATTATAATGACAATAGATAATGTTAAGAGTTGCAACAGCAAGCTTTTGTCCCACTGTCGGTGGGAACAGAAAATGATCATCTGGTTGTTTGCACTAGTACCAGATGATTTAAATGGTTCGTACTTATTTTGGAGAAAATATCCAAACTACAGCAGCATAACAGCACCATAATGTTCCTTACAAACTGTAAACCAAAACGCCAACATGGGTTACACAAGTACTAATAAATAGTTCAAGACACTGTGGTTTGCATGTGGGAAGACATAAGTGCTTACCCTCTCTGTCAAAGACTTGACCTTGTCCCGCTCCATAACCAGCTCTTGTGACGTTGCCTCTTCCACAATCAATAACCTGGCAGAAGAGCAGCACCACAAAATAGGGCATCTTATCGTAATCTCAAGATAAGATGTGATATCATAGTAATCACAAATACGGATAGTTGCAGAAACCCATGACGAGCAATGCCATGTTCAAACCCATACGGATAGTTTGGATCATTGCTA
>NC_041382.1:451532796-451591440 GCF_002162155.2 Triticum dicoccoides | reverse complement strand
GCACAATTAGGGGACAGGTGACGGGGACATGCATACCAACTCGCTTGGGGTTTCTTCCCCACTTTGTGCAAGTGCAAGCATTAAGGCTGTAGTTACTTTATTTGGTCCTCAAGAACTGTGTCACATTATGCTACACCTAAAAAGTTCCAGCGTGGGACAGATCATTCTATTGATCACATATCATGTGGACTTAAACTTACCACTTTACACTTCCCTTCAAATTATTTTGTAAGTGTGTCTCACAAGACTAATTTAGAACATCACACTGATCTTCTAGTTTCGACATCAGAAAAAAGTAAATAGTGCAGATCCATTTTCAGATATCTTGTATTTTGATTTTGGTATGCAGCAGTCTGAAGTCCAGATTATTGTTCTTGCTACCCATTTCAGCCAGTCAAACCCTAAAAAAAATTACTTACTAGAAGGTAGGCTCAATCCCTCAGCAGTTGCATAACATGGAGTGATGCAAGAAAATGACAGTTCTCACGATATTTGTTTCATCCATTCTCAAATATTTTCAACCAGTCCACATCGAGGATCTGTTATTGCATTACTGGCTGTATAATGATAAGAACATGAAAAATAGCCAAGCCCTGCTGATATTTACCTTTCCTTTAATGATGCATTTTCATCCCTCAATTGCTTGATTACAGGTTCATGATCATCAATGGAATGTCCATCAACGTTACTTCTTGCATTTGGTTCCTGGGGAGCAAACATGTTAGATAATAAAATCTCTTTTCAACAACATCCATATATATATATTAACATTATCCAGCAGTAATAACTACAAAAAATGTAACATGGAGATAAGTAATGTTCACTACATATATAAATAGGTAAAAAATGTAATTTCAAAGGCAAGTGAAAAATAGAAGCATATAATTACATTATACAACAGTAACTACAAAAGAATTGTAGCATGCAGGTAACACAGGTGCGTTATACTTATAAAACAAGTAAAGAATGTCATTTTGAAGGATAGCCTTCACACAAACATTTCACTTTGAAATGACTCCACCTGAAGTTCAATGTGTTTTCTATTAGGGTAGCTAGCATTCATTGCAGATTTGTCTTCCAGTCTATACAGCAGAAATACTAAGTCAACCATGAATTTGTCCAGTAAGAAAAATTATGAACCATCCAAGATTATTAGCTCATGACACTTCACTGTTCAATGCATATTAAAGAAAACCAACTTGTCCCAAAATCAAACAAAAAGAAATTCTGAAAAGAAACACTGTAGTAGATCAGAGGATTAAAGATGATAAGCGGTGTAAGTATTGTAATAGAAGCACACTTTTCAAAGCCACATGCATCATTGTGTAGGAAGGAAGGATTTGAAGTGTAGATGGGGTAGGAAAGTCATCTGTTACACATATAAATAAATATAAACCTAGTGAAATACTTCATCCGTTAAACTAAAACACGACAATAATTTTGGAAGGGAGGGAGTAAGACGTTAATACTAAATTGAAACATCAGCACGAGAAGAAAAATTACCGCCAACTGGGATTTGGTTATGCTTCTTTCTTTTTCTGTTGTTCCATTGGACGCGGGTGTTGCCAAACTAGTATTCTCATTCTGGAAATATTTTCTATGTGCATTCAGGATATGAGATTTTGAACTTAATGACGGTGTGTTCACAAACTCAGAATCACTGTCATCACTTGTGTCTGGTAATCCATGCAGTATTGATCCCGCAGATCGCTTAGTCCTGGCAGACTTCTCAGCCTGTTGACAACTAAACGGTGTGCTTGTTTTCCCGCTCTTTTTACTGGAGGCAGAATATGATTTACCAGCGCTGCGCTGTTTTGGATAATCTTTCCCAGAATGACCTGGTGATGGTTGTGCTCCTGGGGAACCTTCAGGAGAGTTTTCTGATAAAAGAATAAAAGCAATATTGGTCAAGAAAATAGCTGGTTATCTGAAAAGAAAAATAATTTAATTGCTATTGAAGTTATGATAAAGTCACTCCAAGCCCACTAAAGAAATGCAGCCAACTCTATGATTTGGACACTAGCACAGTATCATACATATAGCTTTGACACAAACCCCTTACAATACTCCCTCCATTTCACAATCTTTGTTTGGCAAGCATGCCTATCTGAGATAAAATTGAAGTAACAATTTATGGATTGGACCATGCATGTCAAATTAGATGGCATTACTACCACTCCATCTAATATGAGCAAGTATGGTCTGATTTCACGGGTATTAATGAAAATCTGTGCCTTCTAGGTAGGGAAATGTCCAGAATCAGCCGACGGGCCGAGGGCAAGACCAGTCGCTGCGTGTGACGCCACGTGTCCCAGTCAGGGCCCACGCACGCGCAGCAGGCTCTCCAGAAATTTCCGTCCAGCGCACGCGAACTAACCCTTCTTCCCTGTATTCTCTCCTCTCTTTTGTTTACCAGCAACCCAGCAACCCAAATCAGAGGAGGCGGGTTCCGTCCAGCAAGTCAGCCATTGCCGCTCATCGCGTGCCACCGCCTCCCTACACCTAGGTCTCTCCTGGTGCCTGTAGTTTGATGGGATTGCTCAGGAAGATGAGGAAGATAAGTCATTTCCTTCTTTTCCCATGGCCACTAAATTTGCAAGGGTGAGGGAAGGAAGGCAAGCAAGGCTTTGCTGCGGGAGCCAGGGACGAGCTGAGAAGTGGAGCTGCAGGGGGGTGCTCTTCACCATCGACACTCATTGGGTCATCCGCCTCCACCTCCCAAGTCATGGCCGTGGAGTCCGCTGTGGGGCGAAGAGCGCGCCGCTGCCTTTGGCGACACTCGGTGCTACGACTAGCCATGGCCACTACTGAGACTCAGCACCTGCTGCGAGGCTGCCATGTACAATGATGGCAACCAGGCGGCGTGCTGCAACCACGGTCACCGCATGCTGGGACTGGCATCTGAACGTGCTACGACCATGGTCACCGCGTGTTGGGATCAACACCTCGGCATACCACAACCGCTGTCACCGCGTGCTGGGACCAGCAACTCGGTGTGCTGCAACCGGTGCCTCAGTGTGCCGGGACGGCAACGCGGCACGCTGTGACTGGCAATCAGGGATGCAGCGGCTGGCAGATGGGATGTTGGGACCGCCAACCGGCGATGATGATGCAACCGGTAGTCGAGGATGCATCGACCGGTAGATGGAGATGCTGGGACCACCACCGGGGATGCAACAACTGCAGATGAGGATGCTGAGGATACTGGGGGCGGCCGGCGGGGATGCTACAACCATGACAGGCAGTGCTGCGACCGGCGTCGGAGGAAGCTGCAACAGGTGAGCCATGCTGCTGCAACCGGCGCAGTGCAGACTTGGGACTGATGCACGACGGAGGTGCAAGCATGGACGTGGTGCTGCAACCGGTAGCGATGGTGCTGGAACCGTAGACGGTCGGAGCAGCAAGTGATACGGCCGCAACTGTGCTGCTGCGACGGCAAGCTGCGACCGGCTAGACGAATTGCTATGACCGGCGACACAGGATGTTGCAGCAGTGCTACCAGCGGGAGGCAAACGGGGGGTGCTGTGATGGTGATGTCTATGATGGCCTGATGGGGGCAACGGTGCTGAGCATGGTGAGGGTGCTGCGGCAGCGCAGCTGTGGGCAGAGACGCAAAGCTGGTGGCGGCTGCGGGTTGCATGCTGGCCTCTATCTCCCTTTTCTTCTGGGTCGAACACGCATGGGAGAGAACGATGAGAAGAGAGAATTGACCCATGCGGGAAAGAGATGCATATCTGGTGGCTGCCGTTGGTTCAATCTGACGATGGGGAGCTGACCGATCGAGGCTGGCGCCAGTCGGCCGGCACCTAGCACTCGCCTTCTAGGTATGCTCAACGATTACGAGTTGAACGACTAGTCTAGACTAGTCGCTCGACTAGTCGACGAGTCGCAAAGTGAGTGTCGACTGCATTTCTCGTGTAGACTAGCAGACCGAGTTGAGCCGTGGATGGACTAGTCGACGACTAGTCTGGGCTAGTCGACCAAATCGAGTCAAGCGACTCAAAATTTTGGAGGTATAAATGAGCTTGCTGGACGAGGCCGCCGCCACTCATCGCCGGGACGGCGGACGTCGCAGCCAGGCGCGGCCGCCGGCTGGAGCTCGTGCTCGGGCGGCGGCCGTGGCCATGACCCGTAGGCGAGCGCGGCCCTAGCGCGGCCCTGAGACGAGAGAGAAGGAAGAGAGAGAGAGAGAGAGAGAGGGAGGGAGAGAGAGAGAGGAGAGGAAGGGAGGAGGCTCGCCGGCGGAAGCGGCCGGAGGCGCGGGGCACGCGCACGTGCTCCCGTGCATGTTGGCACTGACGGCTGAGTTGGGATCGATTGGGATCTTAGGGTTCCAGTGGCTGGGACGTGAGTTAAGTATAGGCTAGCCACTTGGGCCCAAATGGGCCAGCTGGTGGGGGCGTGCTGTGTGGCGCTGGGCTGGGCTGGGCCTGACTAGTGTTGGCTACCACTGCTGGCCTGTAATGTGCTGTACAGTTTACTACATACTACTCCATACTGCTACTATCTATTAGTAGTTGAGTACTACAGTACTATGTCGACTAGTCCAGCACTAGTCTAAGACTAGTCCGATTAGTCTCTGAGTCTCAACCTCGGAACGACTCGTCGACTCGTAATCCTTGGGTATGCTGAACAGAGAGATATTATGGCTAGTGAGGAAGATGTGGTAATAGTTACCTGAAAAATAATTTTGGTGTCATTATGAAAACATACTTCACAAAGAGATCATTTGTATCAGATTAACATGCCGGGTCTAAATAAAAAATTATAACAGTGGTAAAAGTTGAGATTTTTTATTGCTTGTTCCCTGAACGAATTAAATTCTTTTAATCGTATATCTTGGGCAGTGAAATTAGTAATCAGTTATACATGTGCAAACACATTCAAATTACAATAAGAAGACGAGATCACAAGAATTCATTCAAAATGTAAAAAAGTGACAAAGATCAACCATTCAAAGGTTTTGAAGTCTGCTTTGAGCTTTCGAACTTTGTCAGGGAGTATTTTTTTAATGTTGAGGTGACATATCTCCAAATAATTAGAGCTTTTCATCATGTAGTTCAGAATAGTACATTTGTATGCTATGGCTAGGAACAAATTCCTTTATTGAGACAGAAGGCCTGCTCTAATAGGTCTATAATGGTAGTACAATATCCTTCTGTGATTAAAATTCTCAGCCTCGTTGAACCCATTTGGAACTGTAAACTCATTGACATTGCTACTATACAGATTGCCACAAACCCCTAACCCCTAGTGCTAGAGTTAGAGGTTTCTCATCTACAAGGGCAGTCAGAAACCAGACAGATATTTGGGATTTAACTGACAATAGGAACTAACAATTTAGGCAAATGAGTCTCTGTAAAATTCAGTTTGTGTGAGTATTGCACTAGGTCATCTTCTGCTTTGCTAATAGCATGAGCAAAAGCTATGCGCTGTTTTTGCCAAGACCAAGGCCAGCGTGGCACTTCTGACGCTACCCCCACACTAGAGCCGGAGGAACCAGGAAAAGGGCCCTGGTTCTGGTTCTAAGAAAAAGAGGGCGACTGTGTGATGTGGCCTATCTTAAAGCTGGTAGAGGTACTCCACTGTCCAAACCTATATATTTCTATAGGAAAAAAGTTACTTTTGGATGTTTAACTTCAGCCAGTCTATTCTATAACCTCATTTTTTAAAACGTGCCCCTGATCCAAAAGAAGCTACTCCTATTTGAGAATTACCAGTGACAGAAACTACGCATACGCACCTCAAATGGAACAAAAATGTGAAAATTAAACAAACAAAATTGATCCTGCAGCAAAGCCAAAAGAAGCAGATGCCATTGGTTACGAAAACAGATGGCAGGGACCTTGTATCAGCTATCTGCAACTACTTCCCTACTACAGTTTTTTTAGGGAACTTCCCTACTACAGCTTTTTAAAAGAAAAACGCTAATGCACCCAAAATGAACATGATGTTTCCTTAAAATAAGAGAAAATTGCACGTGACTCCCCATACTATCACGGCTTTCTTACTTGACTCCCTCCACTGGTTTCTCTGCCACCAGGGTCCACCAACTATCACGACTTCCTCACTTGGCTACTTTCCACCATCAGACTAACAGACTTAGCTGAGGTGGATGCCGAGTCGTTGATGCCTCGGTTTCTCTCATCTGGATGTTGAGATGTACGCTGATGTTTTTCAACACATTTTTTTACTCTCGATATACTCCCTCTGGACCTGGTCCTTTAAAAGCTGTAGGTTTGGGCATCAACATGCTCTTCAAAATACAACTTGGGACATTAATTTCAAGAAAGAATCACTGATTTTTGGTTCTCGAATATCCTCCCTCCCACACATCAAGCATCTCATCTCTCTTCCCTCAAAAAGCATCTCATCTCTCTTGCAATGAAGCTTTACAACCTTAAATAATGGCTATAATTGTGATGCTAAGTGCATGCTAATTTAGGTTAACTCATCTTAATTTTGTCTCTGCGAAGCTAATTAAAAAAGGGCAACCTGGTGCATGTAGCTCCCGCTTGCGCAGGGTCCAGGGAAGGGTCCGACCACTTTGGGTCTATAGTACGCAGCCTTTCCCTACATTTCTGTAAGAGGCTGTTTCCAGGACTTGAACCCATGACCTCATGGTCACAAGGCAGCAGCTTTACCACTGCGCCAAGGCTCCCCTTCCTCTGCGAAGCTAATTGCATGCAAAAAAAAATCTAAGATCAATGATTTTGTAAATTAATGTCATGTGGGTCATAGCTGATTAACACTATCAGTTAGTTAGGTGATAAAGTTATTCTCAATGAGATATGCGCCTGCAGAGAATGTAAGTGTAGAGGGAGTTGTCAATATTCATCTAAGCATCAAGTGCAATTGATAGTTTAGGGACCATGGCCGCGGAGAAACCAGTCGAGGGAGCCAAGTCGGAAAGTCATGATAGTTTGATAAGTTCAAGTGCAATTTTCACTAAAATGAATACCTTCATGTGTAAAGTGAGATTAAAATTTACGTATAATGTGTTGCCGTGTCCAGTCCTGGATGCTCTGGGGCAAACAGCAACCATCTTGAGGCACAAAAGGCCAGAGGCAACATGAGATGCACTATGGACATATATGATATATCCACAGTTCATTTCATTCACCATGTACCAAGTTTTAAGCAGGTAACCTGTAGCGTCCATGAACTTGGCTCACAGGTTTATTTTAGTCCAAACAAAGGCACTTCGGGCTAATCATGCCTACATGCCGACACACGCTGGCAAATCAGTCACGTGCGCGACATGTGATGAAGTCAAACCAACTCAGCACCATTTTGAAATTAGGTCTCTATGTTTTCCCCGATCCTCTTCTCTGTTCCTAAACCTGCTTGTTTACCTCGAGGTATTTGAGCAGCTGAAGAGCAGGACAAGAGAGTGACCTCACCCTGCAGCTCCACTCCGTGTCCCGCGCGCGAGGTGCTAGCCGCAAACAGGCTCACAGAAGCCGAACTCATGCCGACAAGGCTCCCACAAAGGAGATACAAGCCCCGTGATATCCGGATCAGGCAGTGACGCTGTGAGTCATCACATGTGGTAGCTCCACATGGGCCATCACATGTGGTAGCCCCACATGGTGCTCAACACTGGCAGTGAAGTCACCTGGCTGAATTGCCAGCCCAGCGACGACTGGTACAACCAATTCGACCCAGTCTATGACCTCTTCCTCTTCTCCAATGTTACCTGCAACTGCCTGCGCAGCCACAACCTCAGACACTGCCCCTGCCTCAGCAGTACCTGGACCTAGTTTTATGAGGTGGCCTGCGGTGACGGCTCCTGCACTGCCGACAACTTCATTAGGTGTGGCCACAACAAGAAGGGACTCTTTGTGGACGCACTAGACTAATGGCACGCTATGACGACCCGCTCTCCTTCCCAGTGGCGGAGGACGGGAAATTTTTAAGTAGGGGCGGATCCTTCACCGGCAACCACCCGGTAACGAACACCAGCAACGCCGCCGCTGCTCACCTGCGGCCGTGCCTATGCCCACGGCTAAGCCCTGTCTAGCTTCCGCTGCTCCCGTTGTCCACCTACCCGCCGCGTGAAGTAGCCACTAGCGCTAGGGTTGGTCGCTCGCTCGAGTGTTTTTTAGGGGTGCTCGCTCGAGTGGTGTGCGTGGTAGCTGCGCTAGATGCCTCTCCGTTTCGGTCCATAGGCTGCTATCACCGCCGGCCGATCGAAGCCTCTTCCGTTCGGTCAACTAGCGAATGATGACTAGGCAAGTAGCATGACCAGGCCCAAGATAGCATGCCTAGGTCAATCGATGCCTCATCCGTTCGGTCCATAGGATGCACAATGATGCCTTTTTCTTCCTCTTTTCGCAGCCATTCAGCGGGATGCATGATGCGTACACAGCGATGCTCACTAGTATAAAAAATTCTTCGCCAAATCAAGGTAGGGCGGAGGCCCAACCTCGCCCTACCGAGTCCTCCGCGAGTGCTCCTTCCCATCCGAGATCTCAATCACCTCCTCCCACCACCTCGTCAGCAACGACTCCCACAGAACAGGTTTTTTATGTGATTTTAGTAAATCTTGGTCTTTGTTTGCAAAATGAACACACAAGTCAAGTTCGTGGACTACTGTGCATCCACGCGCCAAGTCCGTGTACCTTCACTGCAATTTTCTTTGTAAACCACAA
Organism: Triticum dicoccoides; assembly: GCF_002162155.2. Lineage (NCBI taxonomy): Eukaryota > Viridiplantae > Streptophyta > Magnoliopsida > Poales > Poaceae > Triticum > Triticum dicoccoides. The sequence goes on along the minus strand of NC_041382.1, from coordinate 451,582,786 downwards.
CCATTTCAACCATCAGATTTGCAACATTGCGTCGAATTTAACCATATAACTTAAGACTTCTTTTATCAGATCTAATGAAAGCACAAGCTCATCCAGTTAACACAGTTCCCTAAAAGAACATTGTGTTGTCTTTCTAAAATACTTTGTTCTTTAGGGAGTGTTCGGTTCCTCTCCGCTCCTCTAACTCCGCTCCCGGAGCGGACCAAACTTCAGCTCACTTTGCCGGAGCTGCCAAAACCAAGCTCCACCAACTCTGCGGAGTGGAGAGATTCCGAACAGGGCCTTAATCTTGACAATGCAAAATGTCACCATTCAAGATTGGTGAATTGTGTGCAGAAACTAAGTAGTCAATGTGTCTTGCTGGAAGGAGTACAAAGTATATAAATGGCGAACGCAGTTTTCGTACATCATTAAGTGAGCTATCTAGGTACGTCAATTCAAACATTTTGCACGCTGCAGCACGAAGCTCCTCCTTACTTTTGTAAATCCCGTTTCATTATCATTAGTAGAAAAATCAACATTAGTTTACTTAGAGAGAGCAATAGGAACAAAGCAGAAAAAAAAATCATAATTTACATAATTGGATTGCACACTTGTCAGGTTCGCTCGATTCAATATCTATGTATAGAATGATCTATTTTTCATGTAACCGAGATAAATGAATTTTTTAGATGACATTTGCGCATGAGAAATCTAAATACTTGTGTGCATATCAGTAGTTAATCTCTACTATTAAAGGGAGTTGGTATGTTTCCCTCACCTCCTCCCCCGTTCCCCTACCTTGGTTTTTTCCTCTCCACGTCCCCCCTCCCCCCACCGGCCCACCCTGGTTTGGGATTATCTAAACCAAATCAGAACTTAAATTTCCTTGTCCTACTGGAAACCATGTCCTGCATTAACTCAATCAAATCTACCAACGCCATGTCTTGCATTAACTAAATCAAATCAAATCTTACCAAAACCTCAACTAAATCAAAACTTCCCTTGCCTTCCCCTACCCATACCCAAACCAAATTTTACAAAATCTCAACTAAATAAAAAACTTTCCTTGCCTTCATGTACCCATACTCAAATCAAATCAAATCTTACCAAAATCTAGAATATGGTGGATGTAAGTTATATGTCAGGCATGATTGGTGTTGAAACACCCCCGTTGCAACGCACGGGCAATTAGCTACTGTTTTAAAAATGGACAGTGCATACTTTAAAAAGACGGACAAAGGGAATACCACAGAACCACAAGTCTTACAGTACTTGATATTTTAAGAACTCTTGATGGTAAATATAAGAAATTCTGAAGTAGCCCATATGCTAGTATACTAAAAAAATGTTAACGAGTCACAGAAAAAATCAAACAGATGAAACGCCGATCATTCAATTACCTCTTCCTGTTTCAGGACTTCTGAAAGAGCGAGCTCCAACATAACCAATCCGATGAGCATTTCCTGACCTATGAGAGAGAGAAGGGTGTGATGAGTGCAAATTGAAACCATACTTCTGCTAATTGATATAAGCCACAATAATAGCCAGAATATAACTGCCTCTGTATACTGGTGTGCCAAGTGACAAATCAAAGAGAATGATAATAAAACGAACCAGTAATCCTTCTGCATTTGAATTAATCGTGCTTCAAGTCTTGCTAGAAGAGTTGTGCGCTCAAAGTCCTGCTTATCATGAGCTGGCTCTATGAAGTTAGCCTCAAGTACACCTGCAGATTAAATTGATTACTTCTCCAGCCGCTAATAAAATTAAAGTGATAACAACATACCAGAGTGACCTACCTATAACACCACGCCCACCACTTCCCGCAGCAGTCCACACTCTCCAGAAAGGCTAGAAGGAACAAATAAAATCTTAATGTGATAATAAAACAATCAAGCGATATAAAATAGAGAACGAGAATACTTCCTACTTCATTCATAAAGGTCAATGATATTTCCTAAGATCATTCAATTGCTAGTATAACTGGAAGTGAACAGACTAATAGTATCAACACCAACAAATAAACATCATCTGCTAAGTAGACGTGTACAAAATATTCATAACTAATCAAGCTTAAAAGCATGATCTGCAGGACCCACCAATGATCAATGTGTGACAAAATACACTAGTAGTCTGAGAAAGCAATAATTATAATAGCTAGATTAGGAAGAAATGGACTGAAACCTCACAACCAAGAAAAAGGGTATGCATAGAAAGAACCTTTATCAGACGGTTCCTGTGATATACATTAAATCCTTGGACGTCAATATGGAATTTTGCATCCTTAACAAAGCCAATCGTCACATCAGCTACCATCTGAGACACAGAAGATCAAATTTGGTGAGTAATGAGCTACTGATATGTCATCAGGATTCAGGAAAAGGTCAAGAAGAAGAGGTTATAGTTTTCTACATTTGAATCTTTTGGAAGTCCATTAGTTGCAACCGGCCTGTATGTAACCTCTTTCTTCAGCATCATGTCAGTCACAATATTATGGTGCTCAATCTCTTTTCCACGTAAAAAAATTTGGAAAGCATCCGAAAGTCGGAGATACAAAATAGATGCATAACTCTGCAAAGGGAGATTACACAAGTCATCCTCAGCAACACGTCTAGCAGCGATAGTGCAAACTAGGACCAAAAAAATAGAAACATAATCAAAATAATGTGGCACAGAGACACAGATTCTAGTTTCTAAAACAAAAGAACAATTTCAATGTTGCAAATGAACCTATATACAACTACAAGCATTAGGTACTCTTGACAAAAATCACACACATCAACAGCTCAGCAGGCTCACGCAGTTTATAAGAAATCCAGGTGAGACATAAAAGATTCAGCTATTACTATTCAGTTTTTTTAGCAAGCAGCAGTTATCATTTTTGTCGCTGCATCAATGACGTCCGGCCCCGTGGTCGCAAACGTTCCAATGCAAATAAGATATTGGTCAATCTAAAAATGGAGACAATATAATGGCCTAATACCAAAGTTCTCATGATTATTGATTAGACTAACATTTTAAGAACAATGTCGAGTATCGACCATAAGTCAATCCCAACACATTATTGTGAACTTACCCTCAATGAATGCCTATATGTAAGGAAATGCTTGGAGTTAGGAAACCGCTTGGCCATCTCGATATTTTTCTCGTATCGACCATAAGTCAATCCCAACACATTATTGTGAACTTACCCTCAATGAATGCCTATATGTAAGGAAATGCTTGGAGTTAGGAAACCGCTTAGCCATCTCGATATTTTTCTCATCACGGTTACCACCTCTGAGTTGAATATCCTGTCCCCCTCAAACATCGTTAGAAACCAAGTTTGCTGATAAACCAAAATATGGTGGCACAGCGTCAGCTATTCAAACTTACATTTACATCAGCATCAAAGTCGAGTTCCAAATCTCCTTGGTCATCTTCCCAAAGATTGTAAATGATAACTCGAGTCCCCTGTTCCTTTATAGAACTAAACTGCAAATGTAGTGTACAGCAACTTTTAACACGAGATAATCTTATTGTCCTTGCAAAAATATGACATGCTGTAAATTCTTCATTTCTAAATCTAAATTAGATAGAAAACAAAACATATATACAACTCCATGTCACACATAGTACCAAATTTACAATATTTTTCTTGTCAGCAATCATATCAAGAGTTTTCGATTTTAAGCTGCCAGATATTTGACGATTTTTGGTTTTGCAACATTAATCATGAAATAAAGGGTATCTTCGTTGTGTCACAGGTCACAACTCACAAGTCACAAACTCACAATGCATAAGTGATGCAGCATAAGCTATACCTGTTCAAGTAGTTCTGCTTCAGTTCCATAAGGCGACCATGTAATGATAGTCTGTAGGCTTGTATTCCAATCAGCAAATGTACTCCGCAGCTTTCTTGTCCAATTCAGTCCATTTTTTTCATAATCAATCTGCAAAGTTTCACGAACATTGGAAATTCTAGAATTAAAATATTAAACACTTCACATAATAGATTTCCAGCAACTTAATCTTCATATAAACTGCAATGAACAAACATAATTCATTCTTTTTTTTTCAAATAAGCATTTGCAAAAATTACAGTAAAAATGTACATGATACAGTATATTAGAAATTGAGACTACCAATTTTGACAGAGCAATGATCCTACCATTGGAACAACAATATCCTCTTTACCAGTGCTCCTCAAAAAGGTATAAGATAGCATGCCAATGCTTTGTGTAGGCCTTCATGCAAATCGAAAACAATAGATCTCAGTTTCTTGGTAAGGAAAAAAAACTCAAAATGTGTAGAAATAGAAAGTCCACATGCAGCTCATATAACTATGTAACTGAAAATAAAAACTAAATTGCGATGGTCACATAGTACATTATGAGAATCACAACTAGTAAAAACACAAGGTACCTCCTCCCACAATACTATGTGCTGCTACAAACTACTCCATTCTTTCCTCCAAGCAATGTCTTATTTTACCTTTCAATATTTAAACAACAACAACAACAAAGCCTTTAGTCCCAAACAAGTTGGGGTAGGCTAGAGGTGAAACCCATAAGATCTCGCAACCAACTCATGGCTCTGGCACATGGATAGCAAGCTTCCACGCACCCCTGTCCATAGCTAGCTCTTTGGTGATACTCCAATCCTTCAGGTCTCTCTTAACGGACTCCTCCCATGTCAAATTCGGTGTACCCCGCCCTCTCTTGACATTCTCCGCACGCTTTAGCCGTCCGCTATGCACTGGAGCTTCTGGAGGCCTGCGCTGAATATGCCCAAACCATCTCAGACGATGTTGGACAAGCTTCTCGTCAATTGGTGCTACCCCAACTCTATCTCGTATATCATCATTCCGGACTCGATCCTTCCTCGTGTGGCCACACATCCATCTCAACATACGCATCATAATATGTTGGCAATACAAATTATAGAAGTAGTCGATGTACTAAACACTCACTTTGAATGATGAGGGAATAACACGACAAGGAAGACATTGCAGGTAAATTTGATTTATATGCTACCTCTATACTCTATACATTATACCAGGAGATATCAATTTTTATCTGGTATCTAAACTGAACTGGTTTGATTTGTAAGGCTACACAATATTCATGGTAAAAACCAGAACATCAGCACCAAGTCTAAACTGAACTGATTTGATTTGATTTGATTTACTAAACAAATGTTGTTTAGATAGTTTGGTAAGGCTAGACAATATTCATGGTAAAAACCATCATCTAGATCAAGTTGCTACAGCCTACAGGGATGGGCAATATGTTGCGACAACCTTTTGCCTTCTTTTCCACGGCTACGGGAAAAGACCAGAACATCAGCACCAAGTCTCATTGTACTTGTCTTGAAACCATTTCCATCTGCAAGGCAGCAAAGCAAGGAAATGAAAAGCTTCATAGTTTGACCTGCATACTAAAACATTTCAATGCATCAACTGCAGGTGTTCAGGTAATTTACTCTTCCAACTTACATTGTCCAATGGTATTTGCAACTTGGCTCTTGGCCGAATAACCCAAGGACATGCACTGACGCATTTTATCTGGGTCCATTCCACCACCATTATCTAGGCAATAAGTTAAAAAAACTAACATAAATAAATATACAAAATTATGTCACTGTTGCTCCATTTGTATTTTCCATCTAAACCTGTTATCCTAACAAGGTATTGCACTTGAATTTGAAATAACATTGAATTGGATCGTATTCAGGAGCTGATCGAATAAGGGGCTTATAAACTTGTAAGGTTAGTCGGACTATTTTATCCATTAGGTTTTATTTTGTAAGGTTCTCTAAACTAAATTTGGCTCATCCGTCAAATAATTGGTAAGACAAAATACCATGTGTTTTATATGGCATACGGGATATGGCATCCTATACTAGAGTGTTGTATACTTATACTCCATTTAACATGCTATGTAAATACAAGAAAATAATTTTAGGGATCTCGGATCTGTCGAGGTGAAGTAAAAAAAGCTTATGTACTTAAGTGAGACAATAACAATTGTTAGGACGGTGATGCAGTTTGCTTTAGTTTAAACTGGTGGTAATCAGCCGTATAAGTTCATGTTTAGGTCTATCATGAGTCCAGCGGGAGATGTTTCTTTTGGTAACTTGATCCAGGTAAAGATATTCTTATTTTCAATATGTTTTCTAGTCAAATAACAAGAACGGAGTATATGTCGTCATCAGTATATAAATAAAGAGGACAGAAATCGCACCTTCAACAAGGAGCATTCTTGTTTTGTCTTTACTATTCTCCAACATGTCAATGTTCACAAACGTAGCTCCATTTCTAACCTAAAAAGGAAGCCAATCAGTAAACAGGCAAGGATTTGATTCTACAAACTAGAACAACTTAGGCCTCCTTTGGTTCATAGGATAGGAATAATATAGGAATAGGAAAATCATAGGAAGTGAGATGACATGCATCTCAAATCCTATAGAGAAAGAGATGTCATTTGATGCATAGGATAGGATTTTTTTCCATTGAGTCTAGGCTAATGTTTTTTTCCCTTTGAAATGTGAAGGATTGATTCCTATATACGTAGGAATAGGAATCCATTCCTTTAAACTGAAGGGCTTCAAAGGAATTTTTCCTACAAAGTTCCTATCCTTTGCAATTCCTACAATATTCCTATGAACCAAAGGAGGCCTTATATCTTCTTTAGCTTACTTCATCGAGTGAGTTGTCCAGAAGCTCAGCCAAAGCTGTAACATTGATCAAAGTATATATTAGCCAACTGACATGATCAAAGATTGAAGGGTGATGTGAACAAACAATGCATTGCTGATTGTTGTGTTTTCTTAAGTGTTTGTGTGAGGAAACAAGAAAGACAGAAACAAGGTGAAACGAAGATGAAGACCATACCCCCTAGAGCCCACTTGTGGCTTGTTGCATTTGAGTGCAAAAATTTAGGATGTACGCGGACATGTTCCAATCCAGATGCTGAAATAAGTAGTTGAGAATACAAAAAAACAAGAGTTACTATTTTTAGTGGTGAGGATAAAAAGCTAACAAGTTCCCAAGAAATTCTTTCCGTCCATTCAACAAGGCTCATCCCTATTGAAACACATAAGTTTCTAAGATAATAGCAAATATGCCAATTGAGCTGCTATCTTCCATCAGATAAATCCATGAAAAAAGCCAGGACATTGAATGAAATGAGAATGTTTACAGTCCACACAATTAGGAGTATAAAGGGGCAGCCCCAGTGCATGTAGCTCCCGCTTGCGCAGGGTCTGGGGAAGGGTCCGACCACTTTGGGTCTATTGTACGCAGCCTTTCCCTACATTTCTGCAAGAGGCTGTTTCCAGGACTTGAACCCGTGACCTCATGGTCACAAGGCAGCAGCTTTACCACTGCGCCAAGGCTCCCCTTCAGTCCACACAATTAGGAGTATATTGTATTTTATTACTTCACATATTCATAAGGTTGTTTTGAGAAGTATCAGCACAAAACTATGCAGATGTACAGTAGTATAAACATACGCTGGCCAAAATGCCCTGGCAGTAGACGGAAATAGTTTACAATGAAATCATGGACTGGGGCATCAAAAACATTTTCTATGCTAAGTGTAGTCTCGGTTTGGTCGAAGTTGATCCCATTCTTACAGGGATTCACCCCACAATGCAAACCCGGAATCGTATGTTTTGGTAATGATGACCGGTCCGGCGTTCATATGGGTAGGGTTTATTTGTGATATTTCTAAATAAATGCTCTCCATTCTATTCGCACATCATTTGTTGTAATAATCTCAAATGTCAGATCGCATGAGATTCCTCAGTAAAGAACCAAACCGCTCAGATTCTTAAAGCATTCGTGCACCGATCGACCTTCAGCGCGTGTAAAGATTAACAAGAAAAAGGGGGAACAGAAGAAACATTCGCTCTTGCATCCAATTAGCCATGTCTGACGGGAACACCGCATGCAAATAAAGCAATGAGAAGAGGCAGTGGCTTCACACGAATCGTAAGAAGATGAAATAATACCAGATGGCGGCGGCTCCGCACCCCCAGCCGGATTCCCGTCGTAGTCCCCGGCCTTCCAGAACTGCTTCGTCGTGCCCCTCGACGGCTGTGGAGGCGCCGGTAGCGGATCGAGGAAGCCTGGTGGCACGTCCACGCCGACCACGGGCCCCGCGGAAACCCTAGCCCGCTTCCCCGCGGCGCTGTCCCCTGCCGCGCTGTGGGACCTCTTTGCGCTGCCGCTGACGCCGCCGTCAGAGTCGGAGTCGCTGCTGCTGAGCTCTATGAACTGAACCGGGGCGCGCGGTCCGCCGCCGCCGGCGCCAGTCGCCGGCGGCGTGAGGCGCTCGTCGGCCGCCTCGGTTTTCACCACCCGGGGGTTCATGAGCGAAACAGAAAGGTGGAGGGGGCCGGTCCGTGAATCGGGGCCTCTTTCCTGATTTCTCGAATTAATTGTTTTGCCCTTTACATCGCCGAGGGGTTTTATAGTGCAACGCTGACCTGTGCCCCCATGATGACCACCTTGGTGGAGGCCACCCGTCAGTGGCGGTAGACGCGCCCAACTTTTGCAGGTGGATTTAAGAGCGATATGCCAGTGTGGTAAATGTAGCCCTGAAACCGCTACGTTCCGTTCTCCTTTGGGCATCTCCCAACAGTTATGAAATAGGTGTCGGTAAATTTGTCATCTAGAATATAGTAATGATGTGGCATGTATTAAATGTGAAGAGAGAGCAAAGTTGTATGTAGATTAACCAACAACAATTGCACAGGCTCCAAAATGAAATAGAGAGCAATCATATTTATTGTCTCATCATCTATTGAATAGCTTACATACAACCCATTGAAATAGTTGTATGATAGCTTATTGGTTGATGTCATGAACATTTTACCAATAAAACTAACATACAATTTGTTGGAGATGCCCTTACTGTTTCATCCGTGTCGTTCCCAGGTGGCCACACGCACGGAATTGTCGAAGCATCTACAGACTACAGCCCCTGTACGCCGCTCGGACGTCCGATACTTCTCCACTACAGCAAACACTAGCAGCCACGGGCATTTAAAAAAAATCTACTGGTTGCATATGTAAACATAACCGCGGAATGATCTGTGCATTTGTGTGGCTGGATTTTAGATGCACTACCATAAATGTCTTCATTTATACATGTCCTTAAATATATGATTTTGACTAATATTTTTTATATGAACATGCATTTGCAATATCATACTCCCTCCTTCCATCTATATAGGGCCTAATACGTTTTTTAAGGCTAGCTTTGACCAAATATTAGAGCAATAATATATGACATGCAACTTACACAAAGTACATTGTCAAATTCGTATGTGAAAGGAGTTTTCAATGATATAATTTTCACATTATGCATGTCATGTATTATTAATCTTGTCAGTTGTCACATCCCTAGTCTGGTATGACCCAGACTAGCTAGTCATTTGTGCATCATGTTTAAATTTCATTTAAATTTGAAATGAGGATTGGTGGAACCCTCAGAATCATTTTTGAAAATGACCCAAATAAAAATTTCTCCCAAAAGGGTCCAAGAAAATGCTCATGTTGCTCTCTGAAAATATTGGACAGAGATAAAAATCAATACAATATTTTTAGGAGCTCATGGATATTTATTTTGGCCATTTGGATTAATTCGATAAATATTTGCATTGGAAATATATTTCTATATATATGAAATATGGTCCAAAAATTATGCCAATTATAAAGGAGCTCTGAAATAATACCATTAGCCCCTACAAAAATTGGCATAAGCAAATAAATTGATTTAGTATTTTATTAAATCAAACAAATGTCAGAAAAAAATAGAAAAACAGAAATAAAAGAAGGAGGGGCTTACCTGGGGCTTCCCCTGTGCAGCCCAGCCGCAGCAGGCCGGCCCAGCCAGCAGGTGGCCCAGCCCACCTGGCTCCCCTCCTCTGTCGTCTTCCTTCCCGACAGGGGAACGGAGCGTGCCCGGCGCGCGCGCCACCGCGCCACGCCTCCTCCCTCCCTGCCTGCCTGTCCTCCCCCTCGCCGCTCTGGATGGTCCGGATCGTCGCCACGCAGCCGCCCCGGTCCTTTTCCCCTCCCTCTCGCTCTCCCTCCTCCCTGGTTCTCTCTTCCCCGAGCGCACCCGAGCGCAGCCGCCGCCATCGCTCGCCGTTGCCATGGCCACCGGCCTCCCCTCGCCTCCCTGACATGCTTCCCAGCTCCGCCACGACCCCCTCTACCTCCTCGTCAAGCCACGCACCTCCGGACGCGCTCCATCGCCGACGCTGTTGTCTTCTTCACCACCGACGCCGGAGATCGACCTCGCCGCCATCGCCGTCGATTCGCCGGACGCAGGACGTCCCCGAGCACACCGGCCTGCTCTGCGAGTCCGCCGTGAGCCCCTCTTCCTTTCCCCTCACCTCTCTCTCTCGCGCGTGCCCCGTAGCCGCTGCCCCGCGAGCGCCCGAAGCCGCCGTCCGCCATGGCCGGCGAGCTCCGTGCCCCCGAGCACCTCCGCCTCGCGTAGTAGCTCGATGTGCTCCTGCTGCCTCGTAGCTACCGCCTGTGCCCTCCGTTCACTCGAACGCGAGCTGCAGCCCCACGCCCGCGCTATCCCGAACTCCGGCCGCCGCCGTGAGCTTTGCTCCGGTGAGCTCCGGCGCCCCCGCAGCCCCCACCAGCTCCCCTGGATGCGGACGACGACGGGCTACGCCCCGGTGGTCTTCGCGCGACCAAACGCCGCTTGTAGCGCAAGTCCGGCGAGTCGCCGCCGCGTTATCGGTCGCCGCCGGCCAGAACTCCGGCGGGCTGACGTGGCTCCGTTAATTATGCACTAATCCCCACCTACTGACGCTGACGAGTGGGCCCCAGGGCTTAGTCAAAGCTAATCAGCCCAGGTTTGACTCGGGGTTAACCCCCCTGTCACTGACGTGTGGGTCCCACACGTCAGGTTTGACCCTGGACAGCCGCGTTGACCCGCTGATGTAGTGATGACGTCATGCTGGCGCAATAATATGATTTCTGGATTTAAATTAAATCAGGAAATTCCAGAAATTGATTTAAACTTCAAAAATTCATAGAAATTCAACCGTAGCTCAGATTGAAATAATTTATATATGAAAAATTATCAGAAAAATGCAATCTTTCCATCTGTACTAGTTTCATGCATGACAAACCAACTTATACATGCTGAATATGAGAAACACATTATGGCATATTAAGAGACTTATTTTGGAGTTGCATTTGAACCTTTTGTTCAAATGGACTTCATTCAATCGAATACTAGTTGCATTAGCTCAAACAGCATCACATCTACATGCCATGCTCATGCATCATATTGTTGCATATGATTGTGTTTTGATTGCCGGCACCGTTTCTTCTTGATAGGTCCTGCTCCGGAGACGTTCCAGAGTACCTGTCGGTGAAGCAGTGCCTCCCTTGTTGATTTACCAGGCAAGCAAACCCCCTTGTTCATTTCGATAAAACCCTACTCTCTCGCTCCTGCTCTCAGTTATTGCATTAGGACAACAACGATTCATCTGCTACTTTGTGCTGCGGTAGTTGAACCCATTCCTCTGCATGACCTGTCATTGCCACAGTAAATAGTTGAAACCCACTAGCATGTGTAGGAGTTGATTGAAGCCACTGATGTGCTCCTACCATGCTATGCCTGCTATTGCTTAGAGTTGTGTCAGGTCTGATTCATTGGGAATGAATTGGAGTGTTACGGTATGTTCTGGTGCTGAGAGTTAAGTGTGTGAACACGATTTGGTAAAGGTAGCGGTGAGAGGCCATGTAGGAGTACATGGTGGGTTGTCTCACTGGAATCGTCCTTAAGCACTGAGTTCTGTGTATGTTGTCCAATGACTCGATACTACCACACATTGGGTTCCGGTAACTCGACCCCTCTCGACTTATTAACCAACTTGATCTCGGTCCAGGAGTCGCAACTAGTTTCTGGCGTTTGTAGGTAGTGTTAGTAGTCTACCAAGTGGCACCCGGCCAGGTGGGCTTGGGACAGACTAGGCACCAGTGGCACGGTGTACCAAGCGTAGATCCATCCGGCGAGGTGGGCTTGGGAACCCTGCACACATCGTTTGGGGCCGTGAGTGAAACCCCGGCCGGATCTCCTTGCGGATGGAACCCGAATAGGCGATAAACCTGGATTAGAGTCTTGTGTGGTTAGTCAGGTCGTGGCCGACACCCTCGCCAGGCTTCCGCTTGAAGGTTGCCGAGATACATGACGTGTACACGGCGGTAAGTGGCGAGAGCGTGTGTGAAGAAGTACACCCCTGCAGGGTTAACATGATCTATTCGAATAGCCGGGTCCGCGGTTATGGACTTCTTGGATGCTTACATGGTACATAGACAACTTGAAGTGGATACTCCAAAATGCTCAAGACAAGTGTGAGTGCTATGGATGGCCTTCTCGTAGGGAGACGGGGATGAGTCCATAGTAGTGTATTGTGTGGTGATTAGTGGACTCGTGTACGTTGTTTCACCTCCAGAGTTTCTGGTAGTCGTAGAACAGGATAGCCACAGAGTCAAAGCTGGCTTGCTGCAACTAAACCCCACATTACCCTCTTGATGCAAATGCATGTATGATAGGATCTGATGTAAGTCTTGCTGAGTACCTTTGTACTCATGTTGCTTTATTTATGTTTTTGCAGCGGAGACTTCGGTCTTACTAGTGTTCTCGTGGACTTCGACTAGTAGCTAGTACCTCAGCTACGATCTTGATCGGATGTTGTAGATAGTCAGGCTCTTCAGCCTTTTTCATTTGTAGATGTCTGTACCCAGACATGTAATGCTTCCGCTTGTTGCTTGTATGCTCTGTATGATGGGTCTTGTGACCCCTGTTTGCAATAATTGCTATGACGGCTCCTCTGAGCCTTTATCTATATGAGTTGTTGAGTTATGCTGTGATGCCATGTTGTACAGCACATACTTGCATGTTATGCGTACGTGTAATGTGTATTGCTATGTGTGGGATCTGACTATCTAGTTGTTTATTCTTAGTAGCCTCCCTTACCGGGAAATGTCTCCTAGTGCTTCCACTGAGCCCTGGTAGCTTGCTACTGCTCCGGAACACTTAGGCAGGCCGACATGTGTCCTTCTTCGATCCTGTGTCTGTCCCTTCGGGGAAATGTCACGCGATGAATACTGGAGTCCTGTTAGCCCAGTGCTACAGCCTGGATTCACTCGCTGATGACCGACACGTTCGATGCTGGGTCATGAATGCCTGTCCCTGTAAGTTAGTGCCACTTTGGGTTTACGACTAGCCATGTCAGCCCGGGCTCTTTATCATATGGATGCTAGCGACACCATCATATACGTGTGCCAAAATGCGCAAACGGTCCCGGACAAAGGTAAGGCGACACCCGTGGGGATACCGTGCGTGAGGCCGCAAAGCGATATGAGGTGTTACATGCTAGATCGATGTGGCATCGAGTCGGGGTCCTGACAGCGTTGGTATCAGAGCCTGACTGCCTGTAGGATTACCAAGCCAAACCGGTCGAAGTTGAGTCTAGAAATTCTTTAGTTATGTAAGGGAATTGATTGTGGGTTGGAACGTAAGGCTCTTTTACTCCTTTACCTCATGGCCTTCTGATCTGAGTCATCCTATCTTTCCGACGGGATTAAGGAACTAGGCTTTCTCTTCCGTCTATCAGGATCACGTGTTACTACTTCGTAGTCCCATAGGATTGATTGATCAGAGTCATACCCCAGTTTCGAGTACTTCCGGTGTAGTCTGTTTAGTATGATCTCATAACCTTGGGTAATGCTGATGAGTATGTTACCACCCCATTCTTAGTAGGATGTCTCGTTCTGAGCAGTTTACTACCGTTATGCTGCCGGAATTTTCCTAGGAGTTCGAGAGATACTAAATTCTTGTCCTACATTCTATAGTCCATAGTTGATGCTGATTCCGTCCTTGGTTCGTTTCTCAGGATGTCATCAGCTAAGCGAAGTTCTGTTGCTCATGGCCAGAACCACGGAGATGGTAGGGATGAGGATCCTCCCGACCAGCCTTCGTTGACAGAGTTCATGCTAGAGATGGAGAGGAACAAGCGTGAGTCCAACCGCTTGTTGGCACGTATCGAGGAGAACACCGCACATCAGTCCAATAAGTCTGTGACCATTCATGACTTCATTCGCTTGCACCCACCTACCTTTCATCATTCCATCGAGCCACTCGATGCAGATGACTGGCTCCGTAGCATCACTCATAAGCTGCATTCCGCGAGCGTAGCCAAAAGTGACAAGGTCACCTATGCTGCACACCACCTGGAAGGTCCTGCTAGTCTTTGGTGGCAGAACTATGAGGCTATGCTTCCAGCTGGCCAGACTTCCACCTGGAGGGATTTCGTTGAGGCTTTTCGCGAGCATCACATTCCTGAAGCCCTCATTGATCGCAAGAGAGAAGAGTTCTGTAGTTTCACCCAGGGTAAGATGGCTGTTGATGCCTATAGTAGAGAGTTTGAGAACCTCGCCCGTTATGCCACAGAAGAGGTGTCTACGGACGCCAAGAAGCAGGCTAGGTTCCGGAAGGGTCTCAACCCCAAGTTGCGTCGTGATCTCCACCTGCATCATTGTGGTACATTCCAAGTCCTTGTGAACAAGGCCATTAATGCAGAGACAGCTCAACTCACTTACGAGGAGTCTCGTAAGCACACTCGTGCTTTGGGATCTTCCTCCGGTTCTAGCTCTCAGAAGCGCCGGATTTGGGTTCCAAACTCCGCTCTTCCACCCAAATATGTATCGAGGCCATCTTATGTGGCACCTCATCCAGTTCAGCAGTATGCTCCACCCAGGCCTATTGGTGGACCGCCTTCCAATGCAGGTCCACATCCTACCTCCAAGATTTGTTACAAGTGCGGAGAGCCAGGCCACATTGCCCGTATTTGCACTCAGACCAGAGTTGCTCCACCCCAGCCCGAGAAGTCTATTGGCCATGGTAAGCCATCATGCAAGATGATCAGTGCCAAGTCAGCTCCCACTGAACATGGACGTGTGCATCACGTCTCAGCTAAAGCTGCTCATGATGATCCAGATGTCGTTCTTGGTACACTCCTTGTCAACTGTCATCTGGCATCGGTTTTGTTCGATACTGGAGCGTCTCATTCCTTCATTTCTGAAAGCTATGCCCGCTTGCATGACATGTCATTTTGTGATATGCCCTCCCCACTACTTATTCAAACTCCTGGATCCAAATGGCAAACTTCTAGGATAAGTTATGGCAATGAAATCCTTGTTGACAGACTTGTATTCCTTGCTTCCTTGATAACTCTCAAGTCTTTGGATATTAACATCATCTTGGGTATGGACTGGATGACAGCTCATCATGCCAAGATTGATTGTTTCTCCAGGTCTGTTCAGCTCACACACCCATCTGGCAAGATAGTCACTGTCTCCACTAGAGTTGCAAAGCGTCAGCTCTATTCCCTTAATGCCAGCCCTCCTCCAGACCTTGAAGATATCCCGGTAGTCCGTGACTTTCCGGATGTCTTTCCAGAGGAACTGCCAGGTGTTCCACCTGACAGAGATGTAGAGTTCGTCATAGATCTTATCCCAGGAACAGCTCCAATCTCCCGGAGACCTTACAAGATGGCACCCTTAGAACTAGCCGAGCTTAAGAAACAACTTGATGAGTCCTTGCAAAAGGGTTTCATCCGTCCTAGCTCTTCTCCTTGGGCTTGCCCCGTCCTCTTCGTCAAAAAGAAGGATGGTACGGATCGGATGGTTGTTGATTATCGTCCCGTTAATTTGGTCACGATAAAGAACAAGTATCCGCTCCCCAGGATCAACGACCTGTATGATCAGCTCGCTGGATCCTCAGTTTTTTCCAAGATGGATTTAAGGTTAGGATACCACCAAATCAAAATCAGAAACGGGGACATTCCCAAGACAGCTTTTGTCACTCGTTATGGTCAGTACGAGTACACCGTCATGTCCTTTGGCCTAACCAACGCCCCAGCCACATTCTCCCGCTTGATGAACTCGATCTTCGTGGAGTACTTAGATAAGTTCGTCGTGGTTTACCTCGATGATATTCTTATCTACTCGAAGAACGAGGAAGAGCATGCCGAACATCTTAGACTTGTGTTAGAAAAACTCAGAGAGCACCGCCTTTATGCCAAGTTCTCCAAGTGTGAATTTTGGTTGCCAGAAGTGACCTACCTAGGCCACGTAATCTCTGGTAAGGGCATTGCTGTCAATCCCGAGAGAGTTCAGGCTGTTCTCGATTGGACTCCACCTGAGATCGTTAAACAAGTTAGGAGTTTCCTTGGTCTAGCCAGCTATTGTCGCCGCTTTGTTGAAAACTTCTCCAAAGTAGCCAAACCCCTCACGGAACTTCTCAAGAAAGACAAAAAGTTTGAGTGGTCCCCACAGTGTGAACACAGTTTTCAGGAACTGAAAAGGCGCCTGACTTCTGCTCCCATACTTGTGCCACCGGATTTCACTAAAGACTTTATTATCTACTGCGATGCCTCACGACAGGGACTAGGTTGCATTCTTATGCAGGATCGTCATGTGATTGCCTATGCATCTCGACAGTTGCATCCACATGAGGATAATTATCCCACACATGATCTAGAGCTTGCAGCCGTAGTCTATGCACTCAAGACCTGGCGACATTACCTCCTTGGTAAACGTTGCGAGATCTACACCGATCACCAGAGTCTCAAGTATATCTTCACCCAACCAGATTTGAACCTTAGGCAAAGACGTTGTTTGGAGTTAATCACAGATTATGATCTAGGGATTACCTACACCCCAGGCAAAGCCAATGTCATGGCTGATGCTCTAAGCCGTAAATCCTATTGCAACAATCTCATGTTGCAGCAAGGTCAACCACTTCTCCATGAGGAATTCTGTAATCTTAATCTTCACATTGCTCCTCACGGATTCCTTTCTACCTTGGTGGCGAAACCTACCCTTGTGGATCTTATCATAGAAGCCCAGAAGCATGATACGGGGATTACCGGGATCAAGAGAAACATTGCCAAGGGTATTGCTGGTAGTTTCTCTATAGATGATCGAGGTGTTGTTTTCTTTGGGAACCGCCTGGTGGTCCCCAAGAAGCAACATCTTCGACAATTGATTCTTGAGGAGGCGCATGAATCTCCTCTCACAATTCATCCCGGTAGTACTAAGATGTATCAGGATCTACGCCAGAGGTTCTGGTGGACTAGGATGAAGAGAGAAATCGCTGAGTTCATTGCTAACTGTGACGTTTGTCGTCGCGTTAAGGCAGAGCATCAAAGGCCTGCTGGCACCCTTCAGCCTTTAGCTATTCCTGAGTGGAAATGGGATAAAGTTGGTATGGACTTCATTACCGGCTTTCCCAGGACCAAGAAAGGGAATAACGCTATCTTCGTAGTCGTTGATCGTCTTTCCAAAGTGGCTCACTTCCTTCCTGTTCGGGAAAGTATCACTGCTGGTCAGCTTGCTGACTTATATATTTCTCGAATAGTGTCACTTCATGGTGTTCCACTAGAGATCAACTCAGACCGTGGCAGTCTTTTCACTTCTCATTTCTGGGAGAGTTTCCAAACTGCCATGGGAACCCATCTTTCCTTCAGTACCGCTTTCCACCCTCAGTCGAGTGGTCAGGTGGAACGGGTCAATCAAATTCTCGAAGACATGCTCAGATCTTGCGTTATCTCATTCGGTATGGATTGGGAGAAATGTCTTCCTTTTGCCGAGTTTGCTTATAACAATAGCTACCAATCCAGCCTCAAGAAAGCTCCTTTTGAGGTTCTCTATGGACGAAGATGTCGAACACCTTTGAACTGGTCAGAAACCGGTGAAAGACAATTCTTTGGACCGGATATGATCCAGGAGGCAGAAGAGCAAGTTCGCATCATTCGTGAGAATTTGAAAACAGCCCAGTCTCGTCAAAAAAGTCAGTACGATCGTCGTCATAAGGATATGACTTATGAAATTGGCGACCAAGCTTACCTTCGGGTTACTCCTTTGAAGGGTACCCATCGTTTCGGTATCAAGGGCAAGTTGGCTCCTCGTTACATTGGTCCTTTTCGTATTCTCGCTAAACGAGGAGAGGTTGCCTACCAATAAGAACTACCCCCACATCTTTCTCGAGTTCATGATGTCTTCCACGTCTCTCAACTCAGGCGTTGCTTCTCGGATCCCATCCGCGGAGTGGACCACGAAACGCTTGATCTCCAAGATAACCTCACATATCGAGAGTACCCGGTTCGCATTCTTGATCAAGCAGAGCGTGTTACCCGACGTCAGAACATCAAGTTTCTCAAAGTTCAGTGGTCTCATCATTCCGAGAGAGAGGCTACTTGGGAGCGAGAAGATCGTCTTCGACTGGAGTACCCCGCTTTCTTTCCGTCGACCCCTGAATCTCGGGACGAGATTTTGTCAAGTGGGGGCGAGTTGTCACATCCCTAGTCTGGTATGACCCAGACTAGCTAGTCATTTGTGCATCATGTTTAAATTTCATTTAAATTTGAAATGAGGATTGGTGGAACCCTCAGAATCATTTTTGAAAATGACCCAAATAAAAATTTCTCCAAAAGGGTCCAAGAAAATGCTCATGTTGCTCTCTGAAAATATTGGACAGAGATAAAAATCAATACAATATTTTTAGGAGCTCATGGATATTTATTTTGGCCATTTGGATTAATTCGATAAATATTTGCATTGGAAATATATTTCTATATATATGAAATATGGTTCAAAAATTATGCCAATTATAAAGGAGCTCTGGAATAATACCATTAGCCCCTACAAAAATTGGCATAAGCAAATAAATTGATTTAGTATTTTATTAAATCAAACAAGTGTCAGAAAAAAATAGAAAAACAGAAATAAAAGAAGGAGGGGCTTACCTGGGGCTTCCCCTGTGCAGCCCAGCCGCAGCAGGCCGGCCCAGCCAGCAGGTGGCCCAGCCCACCTGGCTCCCCTCCTCTGTCGTCTTCCTTCCCGACAGGGGAACGGAGCGTGCCCGGCGCGCGCGCGCGCCACCGCGCCACGCCTCCTCCCTCCCTGCCTGCCTGTCCTCCCCCTCGCCGCTCTGGATGGTCCGGATCGTCGCCACGCAGCCGCCCCGGTCCTTTTCCCCTCCCTCTCGCTCTCCCTCCTCCCTGGTTCTCTCTTCCCCGAGCGCACCCGAGCGCAGCCGCCGCCATCGCTCGCCGTTGCCATGGCCACCGGCCTCCCCTCGCCTCCCTGACATGCTTCCCAGCTCCGCCACGACCCCCTCTACCTCCTCGTCAAGCCACGCACCTCCGGACGCGCTCCATCGCCGACGCCGTTGTCTTCTTCACCACCGACGCCGGAGATCGACCTCGCCGCCATCGCCGTCGATTCGCCGGACGCAGGACGTCCCCGAGCACACCGGCCTGCTCTGCGAGTCCGCCGTGAGCCCCTCTTCCTTTCCCCTCACCTCTCTCTCGCGCGCGTGCCCCATAGCCGCTGCCCCGCGAGCGCCCGAAGCCGCCGTCCGCCATGGCCGGCGAGCTCCGTGCCCCCGAGCACCTCCGCCTCGCGTAGTAGCTCGATGTGCTCCTGCTGCCTCGTAGCTACCGCCTGTGCCCTCCGTTCACTCGAACGCGAGCTGCAGCCCCACGCCCGCGCTATCCCGAACTCCGGCCGCCGCCGTGAGCTTTGCTCCGGTGAGCTCCGGCGCCCTCGCAGCCCCCACCAGCTCCCCTGGATGCGGACGACGACGGGCTACGCCTCGATGGTCTTCGCGCGACCAAACGTCGCTTGTAGCGCAAGTCCGGCGAGTCGCCGCCGCGTTATCGGTCGCCGCCGGCCAGAACTCCGGCGGGCTGACGTGGCTCCGTTAATTATGCACTAATCCCCACCTACTGACGCTGACGAGTGGGCCCCAGGGCTTAGTCAAAGCTAATCAGCCCAGGTTTGACTCGGGGTTAACCCCCCTGTCACTGACGTGTGGGTCCCACATGTCAGGTTTGACCCTGGACAGCCGCGTTGACCCGCTGATGTAGTGATGACGTCATGCTGGCGCAATAATATGATTTCTGGATTTAAATTAAATCAGGAAATTCCAGAAATTGATTTAAACTTCAAAAATTCATAGAAATTCAACCGTAGCTCAGATTGAAATAATTTATATATGAAAAATTATCAGAAAAATGCAATCTTTCCATCTGTACTAGTTTCATGCATGACAAACCAACTTATACATGCTGAATATGAGAAACACATTATGGCATATTAAGAGACTTATTTTGGAGTTGCATTTGAACCTTTTGTTCAAATGGACTTCATTCAATCGAATACTAGTTGCATTAGCTCAAACAGCATCACATCTACATGCCATGCTCATGCATCATATTGTTGCATATGATTGTGTTTTGATTGCCGGCACCGTTTCTTCTTGATAGGTCCTGCTCCGGAGATGTTCCAGAGTACCTGTCGGTGAAGCAGTGCCTCCCTTGTTGATTTACCAGGCAAGCAAACCCCCTTGTTCATTTCGATAAAACCCTACTCTCTCGCTCCTGCTCTCAGTTATTGCATTAGGACAACAACGATTCATCTGCTACTTTGTGCTGCGGTAGTTGAACCCATTCCTCTGCATGACCTGTCATTGCCACAGTAAATAGTTGAAACCCACTAGCATGTGTAGGAGTTGATTGAAGCCACTGATGTGCTCCTACCATGCTATGCCTGCTATTGCTTAGAGTTGTGTCAGGTCTGATTCATTGGGAATGAATTGGAGTGTTACGGTATGTTCTGGTGCTGAGAGTTAAGTGTGTGAACACGATTTGGTAAAGGTAGCGGTGAGAGGCCATGTAGGAGTACATGGTGGGTTGTCTCACTGGAATCGTCCTTAAGCACTGAGTTCTGTGTATGTTGTCCAATGACTCGATACTACCACACATTGGGTTCCGGTAACTCGACCCCTCTCGACTTATTAACCAACTTGATCTCGGTCCAGGAGTCGCAACTAGTTTCTGGCGTTTGTAGGTAGTGTTAGTAGTCTACCAAGTGGCACCCGGCCAGGTGGGCTTGGGACAGACTAGGCACCAGTGGCACGGTGTACCAAGCGTAGATCCATCCGGCGAGGTGGGCTTGGGAACCCTGCACACATCGTTTGGGGCCGTGAGTGAAACCCCGGCCGGATCTCCTTGCGGATGGAACCCGAATAGGCGATAAACCTGGATTAGAGTCTTGTGTGGTTAGTCAGGTCGTGGCCGACACCCTCGCCAGGCTTCCGCTTGAAGGTTGCCGAGATACATGACGTGTACACGGCGGTAAGTGGCGAGAGCGTGTGTGAAGAAGTACACCCCTGCAGGGTTAACATGATCTATTCGAATAGCCGGGTCCGCGGTTATGGACTTCTTGGATGCTTACATGGTACATAGACAACTTGAAGTGGATACTCCAAAATGCTCAAGACAAGTGTGAGTGCTATGGATGGCCTTCTCGTAGGGAGACGGGGATGAGTCCATAGTAGTGTATTGTGTGGTGATTAGTGGACTCGTGTACGTTGTTTCACCTCCAGAGTTTCTGGTAGTCGTAGAACAGGATAGCCACAGAGTCAAAGCTGGCTTGCTGCAACTAAACCCCACATTACCCTCTTGATGCAAATGCATGTATGATAGGATCTGATGTAAGTCTTGCTGAGTACCTTTGTACTCATGTTGCTTTATTTATGTTTTTGCAGCGGAGACTTCGGTCTTACTAGTGTTCTCGTGGACTTCGACTAGTAGCTAGTACCTCAGCTACGATCTTGATCGGATGTTGTAGATAGTCAGGCTCTTCAGCCTTTTTCATTTGTAGATGTCTGTACCCAGACATGTAATGCTTCCGCTTGTTGCTTGTATGCTCTGTATGATGGGTCTTGTGACCCCTGTTTGCAATAATTGCTATGACGGCTCCTCTGAGCCTTTATCTATATGAGTTGTTGAGTTATGCTGTGATGCCATGTTGTACAGCACATACTTGCATGTTATGCGTACGTGTAATGTGTATTGCTATGTGTGGGATCTGACTGTCTAGTTGTTTATTCTTAGTAGCCTCCCTTACCGGGAAATGTCTCCTAGTGCTTCCACTGAGCCCTGGTAGCTTGCTACTGCTCCGGAACACTTAGGCAGGCCGGCATGTGTCCTTCTTCGATCATGTGTCTGTCCCTTCGGGGAAATGTCACGCGATGAATACTGGAGTCCTGTTAGCCCAGTGCTACAGCCTGGATTCACTCGCTGATGACCGACACGTTCGATGCTGGGTCATGAATGCCTGTCCCTGTAAGTTAGTGCCACTTTGGGTTTACGACTAGCCATGTCAGCCCGGGCTCTTTATCATATGGATGCTAGCGACACCATCATATACGTGTGCCAAAATGCGCAAACGGTCCCGGACAAAGGTAAGGCGACACCCGTGGGGATACCGTGCGTGAGGCCGCAAAGCGATATGAGGTGTTACATGCTAGATCGATGTGGCATCGAGTCGGGGTCCTGACATCAATAGTCAAAGGATGTCTTAAAAACGCATTAGGCCCTATATAGATGAAAGGAGGGAGTAGTTTTTTTAAGTAAAAGGTTGACCATTATCTACCTTATGCATTCAAAATGAATCGAACCTGGATGACCGGTGGTCAATTACATGTGTAAGTTTGGGTGGGAGCTGAGTGCTAATATTTTTATATGAACATGCATTTGCAATATCATAGTTTTTTTAAGTAAAAGGTGTACCATTATCTACCTTATGTATTCAAAACAGATCGAACCCGTATGACCAATGGTCAATTACATGTGTAAGTTTGGGTGGGAGCTGGGCGCTCCCCCTCCTCTCTCAGGGCATTTCTAACTGATCCCCCCAATACGGCCATAAGGGAGTAAAATTTTCAGTTTACTCCCTTAAGGCGGATCTAGCCGATCCCCTAAAAACGTTAACGGAGTATAATTTCACTCCAACTCTCTATCCCCCTCCCCCAAGATTTCCCTAAATATACTCCATCGTGCCGCAACCGACTAAAACTCCCTCCCACCCTCCTGCCCCCGCCGCCGCCACCGATGACCTCTGAGCCGGCCGGAATGGATAGCCACCCCCCCCCGCTCACCCCGCCGACCCCCGGCGCCGGCTTTTCACCTCCGGAAACCACCCACGGACCGCCGTCGGTGCCAAAAAAAAGTGTGGGGATGACAAAGAACCGCACGGTCCAAGCTTAGCGTCCAATCGCGCCAATGGTGTCCGGGGTGGCCACCCGTCTTTGGCAACAGCACGTCGCCCTTTCGCTGCACCTACCAGAGGCAAACGGGCTCGAAAGCCGCCGCCGGCGGCGGCCGCCAAGAAGAAGACCACAGCGGCGCCTCGTCCAAAGCCTACGCCTCGTGCAGCAACTCCGGCTGCCCCTATGGCGACTGCTCCGGCGTGAATGGCGGCTGCAACCGGCAACAAAAAGTCAATGAAAATCGAAGCAGGAGGGCTCCATATCATATGCACCCTCATATGCGAGCGAATATGAGCCCGAATATGAGCCCGAATTTAGCTTTTGTTTCCACACAAGTGGGATTTTTTTTCCAGCAAGGGCAAGCAGGGATTTCTTGTCCAACCATATGCACCCTCATACCTTTTCTGCAACTTTGGAGTTCCTACTGTTTTCTACCTTGGGATATTTTGAAGCACTCTAATGGTAGTACCGCCCTAGGCAGCGGTAGTACCGCTTGTGCGGTACTTCCATAGTCTAGTGCCGCAGACATTACCGCTTACATTTGGACTACTCTCGTTGTATTTCATTTGCGGTAGTTTGGCGGTAGTACCTATCCAGCTGAAAGGATCGATATAGTTG
Organism: Triticum dicoccoides; assembly: GCF_002162155.2. Classification (NCBI taxonomy): domain Eukaryota; kingdom Viridiplantae; phylum Streptophyta; class Magnoliopsida; order Poales; family Poaceae; genus Triticum; species Triticum dicoccoides. The sequence goes on along the minus strand of NC_041382.1, from coordinate 451,559,039 downwards.
ACTAGAGGGGGGTGAATAGGCAACTAATAATTTTTAGCTTTTCTTTACCAAATTAAACTTTGCATCAAGTAGGTTGTCTAGATATGCAACTAGGTGGGCAACCTATATGATGCAACAAAAACAAGCACACAAGCAAGCAAGGTATATAACACAAATAAGTTTGCACAAGTAAATGGACGAGATAACCAAGAGTGGAGCCGGTGAAGACGAGGATGTGTTACCGAAGTTCCTTCCTTTTAAGGGGAAGTACGTCTTCGTTGGAGCGCTGTGGAGGCACAATGCTCCCCAAGAAGCCACTAGGGCCACTGTATTCTCCTCACGCCCTCACACAATGTGAGATGTCGTGATTTCACTATTGGTGCCCTTGGAGGCGGCAACCGGACCTTTACAAACAAGGTTGGGGCTCGCTCCACAACTTAATTGGAGGCTCCCAACGAAACCGCGGAGCTTCACCACAATGAAATGTGGCTCCGAGGTGACCTCAACCGTCTAGGGTGCTCAAACACCCAAGAGTAACAAAATCCACACAAGAAAGTATGAGAGAAGCAAATATCATTTGGTGGAAGTGTAGATCTAGGTCTCCTCCTTCAATCCCTAACAAATCAACTAGTTTGAGTGGTTAGAGAGAAAGATCGGGCAAGAGAGCTTGAGTAGCATTAATGGTGGAGTGAGAGAGGTCAAAAGGTAGGTGGAAGAAGCACCCTTATATAGCAACCCTAAAAATCCAACCGTTACTGCCTTTTCTGTACTGCAGCGGTACAACCGCTCCTTGTCCCGGTACAACCGGGACTCACGGTTTACGTGCAGAACCCTATCAGGTGGTACAACCGAGCGACCAGGCGGTAGTACCGGTTTAAGAGAACAACCGGACCAACCGCCCAGCCACCGCTCAACTACCGCATAGAAACAGTAGGGAGTCACCCCTGAGTGCGGTAATCGAGCGGTACAGGACCGGTGCAACCGCTTGGCCTTGAGCGCTCGGGGTGGCTAAGTCCTGAGCGGTAGAACCGCTTCGGGCACCGGTGGTACCGGTACGACCGGACCAACCGGGCCACCACCGCCCGAGTACCGCATCAAAACAGAAGTCTAACCGGTACTTGGGCGGTACTTGGCCAGAACAACCGCCCTATTTATTACTGAGCATGTTAGCGGTACCACCGCCCGGAAGCAGCGGTACAACCGCTCGAACTAAACTGGTAAGCGTCAAGAACTAGCGGTACAACCGCTGGGAAGCCATAGTAAGCAGTAGGGTAAGAAGGGAAGATCTCTCTCACACAACTAAGGAAGGCAAATAGAGGAGTGAGGAAAGTGTACGTGAAAAGATTCCCCCAACTCTTTCCAATGTGGATTCCCTCTTGATAGTACGGGTTCCCTACGACCAAAGAGATAGAAGGCGAAGAAAAACTCCGTCTTCGATCTTTTCCTTCTAAAGAGAATAGCTATCCAATGAAAGCCTAACCACTGAGAACCTGAATCACTTAGCACAAGATTAGACCAACAAAGGGTTGTCATCATCATCCAAAACACAAAGTAGGGAAATGCCCTTACAATCTCTCCCTTTTTGGTGGATGATGACAACAACACGATTTGCACGAGGGAAGTCTAGAAAATGTAGACGGGACTCCCCCTAGATGTGTGCCCCAATTTTGTCACCTATCAAGGGCGAGACTCCCCCTAGATTTTATAGACTCACCACTCCTACTCGACAAGAGGGAATGTGAAGATAAGCAATAAGCACATAATATGAAGGTAAAGATAGTAACGGAATAAACAACAATATCACCGATAATAAAGATGGATAGCTAGATAAGCACATGTCTTACACCATGCAAGATGAGATAAGCACCAAGGTTCACAAGCCAAAGTTTAACACCACGAACGAAAGGAAAACACAAACCCAAGCAAGGCAAAGACCCATGCAAATCCCGAGACCTATAAAACTCTCCCCCCCTTTGGCATCAAGACACCAAAAAGGGAAAGAGCGAAGCTAGCGCCCCAAAAGCTCAATCGTCCTCCTTTGACTCCTCGGTAGCATCTGGATCCTCATCATCGGCAGACTCATCATCATCGTCGTGATCGGATTCCTCCAAGATATCATCAGTTGCAGCAACGGAGGTGGAAGGCTGGCGAGGGACATCATCATCAGACCACGTGTTGTGTGCAGAGATCCAGCGCTCCTCCGGTATGATGCTCTTTTTGGAACCACTCTGGACAGGCATGTTGAGGTGCTTCATCATCGCAATCTGACGACGCCGTGCATGCTTCTCATTGACACGGGCCTCATACAACTTTTTCTGAATGTCAGTCTGGAGGCAGAAAGTCTTCTTCACCTTAGCTGTGAGCTTGGCCACCCAAGAGGGCTTGGCCCCTGGCTCCATCTCAAAGTCCTCATCGTCTGAGGTGGCATAGACATCCTCAGGAGCATTAGCAGGGAAGCGAGGCTCGGCATGTTTCTTCTTCTTGAGTAGCTTGACCTCATGAACAGTGAGATTATCGGGAGAGGTGAGAGTCTCTCCAGGACGCCGAACCTCCCAAACTGAGTTCAGAAAGCACATGACAAACAAAGCATAAATGGGGACCTTCCTGTAGATGACCATGTTGTACATCTCATGCCACAACCAATTGGACACATCAAACGTTTCCCCAGAACCCACCTTTGTCTTCATAGCAACCATCAAGTCAACAAGATAGCCATGGATTTCATCTTGATTTCCCACCTTGGGTAGAAGCACATTGCGAAACACATGATGCATGATGTCATAAGCCTTCACCAAATCCTTAGATTCTCCCATGATACCACGGCCCCGAATGTACAGTGGGGCAAGCCTCTCCTTAGGCATGGAATCAGGATGGTCATGAGGACGAATGCCACCCCTTCTTTCCAGACCGGTATCGTCATACCCAATAGCATTACAGAAAGCCCTCCAGGGCACTTGAAAGAGCTCATCACGACACATGAACATGAGAGTGCGAGCGTCATCTTCTCCAAAATGAACAGTGGCATAGAGCTGATGGATAAGTTGAGCATCAAAGTCACAGTTCACTAACATGAGCTTGACCAAATCAAATTCCTCACAGAGAGCCAAAGCCTCACCGAAATACTCCAAGTTGTTCCTCCAATGATCAAGATCGATGGTTGATGTCTACTACACAACCTTCTTCTTATAGACGTTGTTGGGCCTCCAAGTGCAGAGGTTTGTAGGACAGTAGCAAATTTCCCTCAAGTGGATGACCTAAGGTTTATCAATCTGTAGGAGGCGTAGGATGAAGATGGTCTCTCTCAAGCAATCCTGCAACCAAATAACAAAGAGTCTCTTGTGTCCCCAACACACCCAATACAATGGTAAATTGTATAGGTGCACTAGTTCGGCGAAGAGATAGTGAAACAAGTGGTATATGGATAGTAGACAATAGTTTTTGTAATCTGAAATAATAAAAACAGCAAGGTAGCAAGTGATAAAAGTGAGCGTAAACGGTATTGCAATGTGTGGAAATAAGGCCTAGGGTTCATACTTTCGCTAGTGTAAGTTCCCTCAACAATACTAACATAATTGGATCATAAAACTATCCCTCAACATGCAACAAAGAGTCACTCCAAAGTCACTAATAGCGGAGAACAAACAAAGAGATTATGGTAGGGTACAAAACCACCTCAAAGTTATTCTTTCCAATCAATTCGTTGGGCTATTCCTATAAGTGTCACAAACAGCCCTAGAGTTCGTACTAGAATAACACCTTAAGATACAAATCAACCAAAACCCTAATGTCACCTAGATACTACAATGTCACCTCAAGTATCCGTGGGCATGATTATACGATATGCATCACACAATCTCAATTCATCTATTCAACCAACACAAAGGACCTCAAAGAGTGCCCCAAAGATCTACCGGAGAATCACGACGAAAATGTGTGCCAACCCCTATGCATAGGTTCATGAACCCGCAAGTTGGTCACCTTAAACATACATCAAGTGGCACGCGGTATCCCATTGTCACCACAGATATCCATGGCAAGACATACATCAAGTGTTCTCAAATCTTTAAAGACTCAATCTGTCGGAGTAAGTGACCACGGGTAGCCTAGCCGGCTCCCCCTGGCCTTTCTGCGAAAATTACGAGCCGATCCGGCTCTCAAGAATCCAAGACATGGGGCCGCCTTCCCCTGGCCGGCTGTCTCCCAGGCCGGCTATTGGAAGGTGGCCCGACTTCAGCCCTCATGAAGAAAGCCGCGGGAGGGCCGGCTCCGAGGAGCCGGCTGCGAGAAGGCCGACTCCAAGGAGCCAACTCCCATAAAGCGGTCAAGACCGTACCCTCGAAGTCTGCATCCACATAACGGCAATGTGATGGGGCGTGGCTACAGTGAAGCCTGCCACCCCCGAATCCCGGAGCGCGCCTGGCACAGTGCGCCGTACGGGTGGCCATGACCCGTCCGGTGCAGCACTGTTGCCACGTTGACCCTGATGTCATCCATGATGGGCTACCAGTACGACCCACGGGCGGTGGGCCCCTTCAGGCAGAGAGACACCTGAAGGCGGCCAGACTTCCCCCAGTCGGCCCAAGATAGAGCCGGCTCCCCCCAGCCGGCTTGCCACCCCCCTCGAAGAAGACACCCCATTAAGGAGACAAGACGCGGTGAGGCTACAGTGGTCACCCGCTGGACGAGAGCACTGTAGCCACGCTTACCTCGGCGAAGCCCTCGTCACCAAGATTGAGCAACAGTAACCAGCCACCGACAAGGCCCTGGACAGTGGGGCCTGCCTGTCGACCAAGGAGCCGGTAGCCGGTGGGACCCACCAGCCGACGGGCCCCAGCAGCCGGCGCAGAAGCCGGAGAGCGAAGACACAGACGACTGGGCCCCACGCCTAGCCAGATTACCATTGTACCCCCGAGGGGTAGGCCTATATAAACCCCCCCGGGACACCCATGCAAAGGAGATGGATCCCTGCTAGTTTTAGACACCACGTAGGGAGGAGAAGAGAGCAAGCAGAGCCCTTCTTCCTCCTCTCGCCAAACAGCTCAAGGAGCATCGTGTAGCTACTTGTTCATCTAGTGACCATGCGGAGACCCCGCAGAGCAGCAGTAGGGGTGTTATCTCCACGGAGAGCCCCGAAGCTGGGTAAGATTCGCCGGCGTGCATGTCTTCACCTCATTCCGTTTCCAGGCACCGGCGACATCTTACTGGCTCCCACAATGATAAGCCACCCGTTGGCATATGTCGCACCTACCACCCGACATTTGGCGCCCACCGTGGGGCCAGGTGCACCGTTGTCCGGAGACCTATTCTATACGGGAACCCTCTTCCTCCCCCGCGAGCGTAGCCAACCCGGCACGCCCGATGGCGCTTGCCACGACGCGCTGCAAGGCGTCACCAACGCCTGCGCGGCGAGCAGCCTCGCTGATCTCCTCGACAAGACCCTCATCTCCGACGAGCTCGCCTCCGACGCGGGCACCGACCACCTCGTCAACCTCCTCGGCCGGCTCCACGTCTCCGGCGAGCCTGCTGTGGACTTAGAGTCGGTTGGCTCCACCGATCCGATGCCTGTCGACTCCGACACGGCCTCATTCGACACCTTCCCCACCAACGTCACGATCTACAACGACCCGCTTCGCCGAGCCGATGGCTGCGATGCTGTCACCACCGAGGTGATGGTCATCGGCCACGACGGCGCTGCTGACGAGAGCGCCCACGACGCCCCTCACGCGGCGGTCCACGACTTTTCCATCCCCCTCCCGGCCGACGCCGACGCTGAAGCACTGGAGGCTCGCCGCCTCGCCCTCCCCGCGGAGGGCCAAAAGTTGGTTTCCATAAGACGCCTCACTGAGGCCCACCGACGTGAGGCCCACCGTGCCGCCTTTGGCACGCCGCCCCCAGGCGGGCCCAGCCGGGTCGGCATTGTCAGACAGCGCGGCGCTGTCGTTGCCGACACGTTAGGAGTCGACCGCCCAGTCTACGCCACTCCACTCGAGAACCTGCACGCCGCCCAGGCGGCCGTAGACGAGCTAGACGGACTGGGGGCCGAAGAACTCCCCCACATGACCCGACGCATCCAGCAACTGATCAATGCAGCCGCGCAGCGGCACGAAGCCGACGCCCGCGTGGAAAGCCCTCCCCCGCGCCGAGATCACGGCGCGACGTCCCGGACGCCGATTGCGGGTAGAGACCGCGTGCAACGCGAGAAAGAGACGACTGCCAGCCGAAGCCAAACCCGGATCTCCATCGAGCGAGACGCAGAAGGCCACCCTCGGGCCATCGAGTGGCGGGGCAACCCGCCTCTGCCTCGGCCCCGTGGAGAGTGATATCCCACCCCTCCGCCTGTGGTGCATCCGACTCTCAGCGGCCGACTAGGTCGCCGCGAAGGAGTCGGCGAAAACGACGCCCGCCATCGGATCGACCGCCTGGCGCGATCCCTGGCGCTGGAAGAAGAAGACGATGTCGGTCCGCCTTACTTCGGCCCCCGCATCCGCGACGAGCCCTTCCCCAAAGGGTTCTCGCTCCCAAAAGACACGCCCAAGTACAACGGCTCCGTGAAGCCGGAAGATTGGTTGATCGACTACTCCACGACGGTTAGCATAGCCAACGGCAACCGGCGCGTTGCCGTGAAGTACGTACCCCTCATGCTGCAAGGCACGGCACGGACCTGGCTCAACAGCCTCAAACCACACAACATCAACAGCTGGCTAGATTTCACAGAAGCTTTCGTCCGCAACTTCACCAGCACCTACAAGCGGGCTCCCAAGCCCAGACAGCTCTCTTTGTGCGTACAAGGCCCCGCCGAGTCAACTCGCGACTACCTCATGCGTTGGGCTGAGCTCCGCAACTCTTGCGAAGGGGTGCACGAGGTGCAAGCCATAGAATACTTCACAGCCGGGTGCCGAGAAGGCACCCTCCTCAAGCACAAGCTTCTCTGCGACGAGCCGACTACCCTCGACGAGCTTCTGGACATAGCGGACAAGTACGCCACCGCCGACTCCTCAGTGAAGACCGAGCTCCGGGTAGACGTGTCCGGAAAAGTACTCAACCCGGCGCCCAAGACGCCGGCTGGGGATTCCGGCCGACGCCCACACTCGAACGACCACAAGCGCAAGGGCCCCGCGCCGCCTCCCACCAGTCGACAGGTGGCCACAGTCGAAGACGTGCCGCCCGAAGGGCGGCCCGCGCCCAAGAAACCCAAGGGCGGCAGGCCGGCTTGGCAGCCGGCCTTCTCCTACGAGCAAACTCTTGACGCCCCGTGCAAGTTCCACAGCGGCGCGAAGCCGTCCAACCACACAAACCCGGAAGTGCCATTGGCTCACCCGAATCTCCAAAGGCGAAGGGCTCGCGCCGCCTCCGCCTGCCGGCCCGCCGCCTCCGGTTCCGCCGCCGCCGGCCGCTCGGCCCGCAGTCGGAGCCGTGCATGATGAGTTCCCCGACGAGCATGCCGCCTATATCGTATTTACAAGCCAGCCCGAAGACCAGCGCAGCAAACGCCGAGAGAACTAGGAAGTCAGCATGGTTGCTGCCAACCCCGCCGGGCACATGCACTGGTCAGAAAAACCTATCAGCTGGAGCTGGGCCGACCACCCAGAGGTGATGCCATCTCCCGGCTCTTATGCGTTGGTTCTGGATGCCACCCTTGCAACGGACAGACGCGCCGCCCGCTTCTCCCGTGTGTTGATAGACGGCGGGAGCAACATCAACATCTTGTACCGCGACACCCTGGAGAAGCTGAACGTCAAGACAAAGCAACTCATGCCTACTCGGACAATGTTCCATGGCATCGTACCCGGCCTGTCCTGCGCCCCCATTGGCAAGATCAGGATTGATGTACTTTTGGGGGACAAGGAGCATTTCCACCGGGAAGCGATCTGGTTTGAAGTGGTGGACCTGGAGAGCCCTTACCATGCATTGCTTGGCCGACCTGCCTTGGCCAAATTCATGGCAGTTCCCCACTATGCATACCTCAAGATGAAGATACCAAGCACCAAAGCCGTCATCACCGTAGCCGGCGATTACAAGAAGTCCTCTGAGTGCGTAGCAGCCAGCAGCCGGCTGGCCGAGTCCCTTGTGATTGCCGAAGAAAAGAAGATGTTGGACCGAGTCGTGACCATAGGCAAGCAGTCGGCCTTATCCCCCGATCCCAAGGAGCATGATGCTCAAGGATCTTTCCAGCCGGCCAAGGAGACGAAGAAGATACCTCTTGACCCCGAGCACCCAGAGAGGTTTGCCGTCATCGGGACAAGCCTAAACAGCAAATAGGAAGGCGAGCTCACCGATTTCCTCCATGAGAATCAGGACATCTTTGCATGGTCCCCCAAGGACATGCCGGGCATTCCGAAGGAATTTGCCGAGCACAAACTACACGTCCGAGAAGACGCAAAGCCAGTCAAACAACCCATCCGCCGACTGTCATAGGAGAAACGCAGGATTGTGGGAGAGGAGATAGCCCGACTTCTGGCAGCCGGCTTCATTATGGAAGTTTTCTTTCCAGAGTGACTCGCCAACCCGGTCCTCGTGCTAAAGAAGAACAACAAGTGGCGCATGTGTATAGACTACACGAGCCTCAACAAGGCCTGCCCCAAAGATCCCTTTGCCCTGCCAAGGATTGACCAAGTGATAGACTCCACGGCCGGATGCGAGCTGTTGAGTTTCTTAGATGCTTACTCAGGGTATCACCAGATAAAGTTAGAGCCGGCAGACCGCCTGAAGACCGCCTTCATCACGCCATTCGGAGCCTTCTGCTACCTGACTATGACATTCGGCTTGAGAAATGCCGGTGCCACTTTTCAGCGTTGCATGCAGAAGTGCCTCCTCAAGCAACTCGGCAGAAATGCCCACGTCTACGTAGACGACATTGTGGTGAAGAAGGAGAAGCGCAGCACCTTGCTGGAAGATCTCAAGGAAACATTTGAGAACCTACGCTGGTTCCAAATCAAGCTTAACCCCGAGAAATGCGTGTTCGGAGTACCAGCCGGCCAGCTCCTAGGCTTCCTGGTCTCCGAACGCGGCATCGAATGCAACCCAGTAAAGATCAAGGCCATTGAGAGAATGGCGATTCCCACCAAGCTTCGAGACATCTAGAAGTTCACTGGGTGCTTGGCCTCCCTAAACCACTTCATCAGCTGGCTCGGAGAGAAAGCTCTCCCCCTCTACCGCCTCATGAAGAAGACCACTCACTTCGAGTGGAATGACCAAGCTGACCAAGCTTTCCACGAGCTGAAGAAGATGCTGGCCACACCACCAGTCCTGGCGGCGCCGACTGAGAAAGAGCCCATGCTCCTCTACATTGCCGCAACCAGCCGGGTGGTCAGCACCGTCATCGTAGTCCAACGCCCAGGAGAAGGCCGAGCCCAGCCGGTCCAGAGGCCGGTGTACTATTTGAGCGAAGTGCTGTCTACTTCGAAGCAGAACTACCCGCACTACCAGAAGATGTGCTACGGCGTGTACTTCGCCGCCAAGAAGCTGAAGCCCTACTTCCAAGAGCATCCCATCACGGTTGTATGCACCGCCCCGCTGGCCGAGATCATAGGCAGCCGGGATGCATCCGGCCGGGTGGCGAAATGGGCCATCGAGCTGGCCCCTTACGCGATCTTCTACCAGCCTCGCACCGCCATCAAATCCCAAGCATTGGCCGACTTCCTTGTCGACTGGGCCGAGACCTAGTACCTGCCGCCGGCTCCCGACTCCACTCATTGGCGCATGCACTTCGATGGGTCCAAGATGCGCACCGGCTTGGGAGCCGGCATCGTCCTCACCTCTCCCAAAGGCGACAAGCTCAGATACACGCTGCAAATCCACTTTGCCGCATCCAACAATGTAGCCGAGTACGAGGCGCTCATACACGGGCTCCGGCTTGCCAAAGAGCTCGGCATTCGCCGGATCCTATGTTATGGCGACTCGGACTTGGTGGTCCAGCAATCATCCGGCGACTGGGACGCCAAGGACGCAAATATGGCAAGCTACCGCTTCCTCGTTCAGCAGATCAGTGGGTATTTTGAAGGATGCGAGTTCCTCCATGTACCGCGAGCCGACAACGAGCCAGCTGATGCTCTGGCTCGAATAGGCTCCACCTGGCAAGCAATACCAATCGGCGTCTCTCTACAACGCCTCCTCAAGCCGTCTATCAAGCCGTCTCCAGAGACCGATTCCATCTTCGTGCCGCCTGACCCCGACGCGGTCGGGTCCGGCTCGAAGAACCAAGCAGGTGGCCCGGGGACTTCGATAGTCGGCTAGGGGGTATCAGCAGGCGGCTCGGGGACTTCCGTAGTTACGCCCGACCCGGGGACTGCCTCACCCGGCTCGGGGACTGCAGTAGTCGGCCTAGAGACTACACCAACACAACAGGCGGCGGCCGACTCCAGCATTTCACCGCCCAGCCCGCCCGCCCTGGTCGCAGTAGCCGTTTTGGCAATAGAAGAAGTCGCAGCTCCGTCATGGGCTCAATCCATCCTCAACTTCCTAATAAACCAAGATCTGCCGGCTGATGAAGTAGAGGCAAGACAAGTCCAACGCCGAGCCAGAGCATACACAATCGTCAACAGAGAGCTCGTCAAGCGCAGTGTCACTAGAGTCCTCCAGTGATGCGTCGAGCAAGAGAAGGCCATTGCAATCCTCAAAGACATCCACCAAGGAGAATGCGGCCACCATGCGGCCTCAAGATCACTCATCGCCAAAGCCTTCCGCCATGCTTTCTTTTGGCCGACTGCTTTGGATGATGCCAAGGAGTTAGTTAAACATTGCAACGGGTGCCAACTCTTCAGCTCCAAGCAACACATGCCGGCTTCAGCACTCAAGACTATTCCCCTCACTTGGCCCTTCGCCGTTTGGGGACTGGACATGGTGGGCCCATTCAAGACGGCGCGCGGCGGCATGACACATCTGCTTGTCGCCGTGGACAAATTCACCAAATGGATTGAAGCAAAGCCGATCAAGAAGCTGAATGGGCCGACTGCCGTCACATTTATCGCAGATATAACAACTCGGTACGGTGTTCCACACAGCATCATCACCGAAAATGGTACAAATTTTGCCAAGGGAGCCTTGGCACGTTTCTGCGCGACGCAAGGCATCCGGTTGGATCTAGCATCCGTCGCCCACCCGCAGTCAAACGGCCAGGTCGAGCGAGCCAACGGCCTCATCCTTTCCGGCATCAAGCCCCGACTGATCGTACCACTGGAGCGTTCAGCCGGCTGTTGGCTCGATGAGCTGCCGGCCGTCCTCTGGAGTCTGTGCACTACACCAAACAAGTCAACCGGCTTCACTCCTTTCTTCCTCGTGTATGGTGCCGAGGCGGTCATCCCAACTGACATCGAGTTCGACTCGCCTTGAGTAACCATGTACACGGAAGCGGAGGCCAAGGAAGCACGAGAAGACGGTGTCGACCTGCTGGAAGAAAGCCGGCTGTTAGCCCTCAGCCGGTCCGCCATCTATCAGCAGGGCCTGCGCTGCTACCACAGCCGGAAGGTCAAGCCAAGATCCTTCCAAGAGGGCGATCTTGTGCTCCGGCTGATCCAGCGAACAGCCGGCCAGCACAAGCTCTCGGCCCCTTGGGAGGGCCCCTTCGTCATCAGCAGAGCCTTAGGCAACGACTCCTACTACCTGATCGACGCGCAGAAGCCGAAGGCACGAAAGAGAGACGACTCCGGCAAGGAGCCGGAACGACCATGGAACGCCAACCTCCTCCGAAGGTTTTATAGCTGAAATGCAGTATGTATCATGCTAACTTTTGTACTAAGTACGAGACAATAGGGCCCCCGAGGAGAGCTCGGGGACTGCCATCTTTTGTCTATAAATGAAAAGTATCATGCTTATGGCCTTGTCATTGCATTCACTTTTTTCCGTCCGGCACCGGGTTCGACTAGTCGGTCCGGGGACTGGCCGCCTGGAGTTATATTAGAAGTCCTACCCGCAGTCAGACAAGTAGTGTGCCGGCTCCCAAGCCTTCTCTTGCCAAAAGTCGCAGTTCGAAGAACCGGCTGTACGGCTGGCAAGAGTTAAGGGCAGGAACGGGTGCCCACACGAAAAACGGCTAGGGACTAACGGACTAATATAACAAAAGCCGGTTTTTCTCCCACCGCCGACCGGCTACCAGAGTAGCCGGCCGGCCGGCTTCCATTCACCTCGCTCCAATCTAAGAAAGCTCGAATACTTGCCTTCCCAAAAGGGGAAGGCGACAAAGGAAACATCCTAAGGATAAAAAGCATACGTGAATGGAAACCAAACATGCACACGATAATATTTACATAAAAGACCTTCAAAAGGCCAGCATTCAACATAGTTTGGATACACCCCCAGTGGGTGGAACTGCGTAAGCTTAATAAAATTGTTCAGAAGGCAACAAGCAGGAAAAAACAAGGACGGCAGATTAAGCCGGCGGAGCGACTGACGAGCCAGGCAGGTCGGTGGAGACGACAGTGCCGGCTGGAGGAGTGGCCGGCTGGCGAACCTCGGCATGATCACCGCCTCCCGCAGAAGGCGCGCTTGCGCACGCCTCGTTGCTGGAGGCACGGTCAGGCTGAGGCTGGCTGGTTGTCCCACCGGCCGGCTCGACGTCTTCGCTTCCTCTCCTTCGTCATCTTCGCCTTCGTTGCTGGAGGCGATCTCTTCTACCGAGTCTTCACCCACCGCTGGGTCCAGCTCGAACCACTCCTCCGGCTGTGCAACGCCATCATCATTAATCTCGGGAGCGAAGACGCTGATGTAAGTACACTCGGCGATTGTCGATGCGCGCTGAGTGATAGCCGGCCGCACCTCCGCTAGCTCTTCGTCGGCCTCCAGCCGCCAGGTGCGCAGCTGGTCCAGGTTCAACCTCGGATACCAAGCTCGGACGAACTCCAGCGCCCGCCCAGCTCCAAGCCGGGCCGCCGATGCCTTCCAGGCCTCGAAGCGGCCAACCGCAACCTCTAGCCAGTCGGCAGTCTGACTCGGGGTGCGGGGAATCGTCTCGCTTGGCCAGAGGGCGGCCAACACCTGCGCTCCGGCGTGCTGGAGGCGGCGGAGCATACGATGAGCCGGCTGCAGCCGCGCTTGGACCGCCAAGAGTTGCTCTTCAAGCGACCGACTCGCGTTCGGCGCGACTTCAGCCCCCGCCTGCCGGCGTGCTTCGTGATGGGCCTCGATGGTTTGGGCGGCGAAGACGGAGTAGCCAGGAAAGTAGTCTGCTCAGAGAATAAAAAGCAGCTCAAGTCAGAACACAAGTCAGGCGGCAAGGGGCAGGCAAGGAGCGAGGAAGGCGGCTTACCATCGATCAAATCCTCAATATGGCCGAAGCCTTCATTCAGCGCTTGCCTGGTCTCAGCCCAGCCCGCCGCTTCAGTCTCGAACTCGGCCTTCAGGGCGGCTTCGTTATCCTGCGCCTTCTTCAGAGCCGCCTTGTGGCTCTCCTCCTGGTCAGCCAGCTTCTTGGACAGGCGGTCACGCTCCAGGACCAAGGCGTCGTACTCGGTTTCCTTGGCACGAAGGGCGGCCTGCGCCTCGCTGAGCTGCCCCCTTAAGTCGGCATTGGCTTCTGCGAGCACGAAAGACAAAAGAAAAACCAGTAAGGTGAAGTCGTCAGGAAAGATCCAACCCGACTGCTCAGCAGTCGGCCCGAATCTTGGGGACTACACCTAGTGGGTGCGCTGACGCGCCCCCATAGGAGATGAACGAAACCAAGTACATACTCCGGCTGCTGATCAGGTCTTCGGTTTTCCGACCCAGCTCCTGAGCCTGGGAGTTGAAGGCGGCAGCGCGGAGGTTATGATACTCCTGGAAGATTAGACAGGAGGCGAGAATAAGGTAGTCGTCCAGGAAGATCCGACCCAACTGCTCAGCAGTCGGCCCGAATCTCGGGGACTACACCCAGTGGGTGCGCTCACGCGCCCCCACGGAAGAAATCAAGAGAACAAAGCAACCAAAGATAGAAGACTCACCCGGATGACGGCCCGCGTCGCAAGGAACTCCTGGGTGTATTGCTGCAGCGAGGCGGCTTGGGCCTGAAGCCGGTTCCGAACCTCTTGGGCCGCCACATTCAGCTCGCCCATCCCACCGCTGGGAGTCCACTCGGACGTGCCGGTGCTGGCCGCCTCCAAGGCCTCCGCCGTCTGGCTGGCACCCGTAGCTCGGTGCGGCTCCGGCGCAGCGGTGCCTCCCCCTGCGTGCTGGCGCATTGCCGGCTGCACCTCGAGGCCGGCTCCTGCTTCTGGCTCACCCCCAGCCGGCTGCTCTGGCGCCGCAGCCGACTGGCCGCCTTGGCCCGCTCCGGTTGGCGCTGCCGGCGGCGCCCTCTCCACGAAGATCACGGAGTCCTCCCTCTGCTCCATCACCGGCGGTTCTTGGTCGACCTCCTCCAGCGAAGGCGTAGGAATGTTGGGGGCCACGGCACGGAGGGGAATGGCTAGCAGCGGAGGCTGGTTGTGCGAAGCCTCCGCCTCCGTCTCCGCAGCTGCCGCCTCCGCCCGGGCCTTGGCTGCTGCATCGGCCTGCTCCTTCGTCGCCTGGGCGGCCCTTCGCTCCGCCGCCTCCCGCTCCTCCCGTGCGTTCTGCTCCGTGGCCTCCTGAAGTCGGCGCGGGGATCCACGCGGCGGGAGCCTGAAGACCCTCCAATCGGCCCGACTACGGAGCCGCCCGGACCCCGCTCAAGGAAAAGCGGCACCCTGTCCGGCGAGCAAAGAAAGGTTTAGAAGAGTTTTCAATCGAAAAGAAGAACAACAAAAAATATGTATCCAAGCATTCGACGACTTACGCTGAGATCGCCTGCGGCTGCTTCACCGCCTTGCGAAAGCGGGCCGCCTTCGCGGCCGCCTCATCTCGCTTGGTCGCCGCTGTGGAAGCCTTGGACTTCTTCGGCCGGCTGCCGAAGAGGATCGACACGGCCCGGCGCTTCTGGGCGCCGCCGCCAGCAGCCGGCGCGGAGGACGAGCTCGCGCCTTGATGATCAGGCGCCGGCTGGCGGCGCGGGGCGACTTCAACCTCGGCATCATCCGGCCAGTCCTCGAAGCCGGCCGTGAGCCCCGCGCCTCCGGCCTCGTCGCCTTCCCCCACGATGGCGTCTTCCATGGCGGCCGCTCCCAGGTCCAGATCGTCGGTGTCGTCCACCGTGCGGTCGGGGAGGAGCTGGCGCTCTACCCCCGTTGCCCCGGCTGTCGGCGGGAGAAGAGTGTTCTACAAAAGGCAAACCAATTGATCAAAGAGTCGGCTATCATGAGGCTGGCTACAAAAAGGAAGAAAAGAAGAAAGAACTTACGACGGGCGGAGGGCTGGCGCGAGAGTACGGTCCCTTGCCGTACCGCCAATCCTCGGCGAGCTTGCAGTTGGAGATATAGTTCACCATGTAGGAGACCTCCGCATGAGGCATCTCCCTGGTGCTCAGCCGGCTTGGGTTGAAGCGGCCGCTCATCTGACAAACCATGTGAGGCCGGCTTTGGAGGGGAAGAACTCGGCGCTCCACGAAGGCGGCCACCAAGTCGGCTCCGGTCAGGCCCTCCGACTGGATCATCACCCGAAGCCGGGAGACGGCTGCGTTCCCGGCCTGAGACAACGACCTGGCACGGTAGCTCCACGAAGGTCGTCTCCCAGCCGGCGGGCCGGCTTCATAAGCCGGCAGGTTGACGTAGTCGCCTTGCTGCGCGACATTCTTCACGTAAAAGTATGACTTCTGCCAGAGCTTCACCGACTGGATCAGCGGGATGGGCGGGAACGGGTTGTTCTTGCTCGCCCGCCTCATGGCAATAAAGGCTCCGCAAGGGGCGGGCACGCCCACGATGACGGTGTCGAGCTTGCTTTGGAAGAATTCCGCCCAGAGCTCGAGCGTGGGGAGGACCCCAAGGAAGCCTTCGCACAGCGTGACGAAGGCCGACAGCAGCATCACCGCGTTGGGCGTGAGGTGATGCGGCTGGAGGTTGTAGAATTCGAGGAAGGCTCGGAGGAACCCGCTCGCCGGAAGGCCGAAGCCGCGCAGGCAGTGCGAGCGGAAGATCACCCGCTCGCCCTCCTCCGGTGCCGGCAAAATCTCCTTCTCCGGCGCTAGACAAACCCGAATGAAGTCCTCGTCGGGCAGGTGTCGCGTCTGGCGGAGGAACTCGACATGGTCCTCATGGACGTTGGAGCCATCCCACGAGCTTGATAGCGCCATGGGGCAGCACGGCGAGAAGCAAGACGATGCGGCGGCGGAACGGCGCGGCAAAGAGTTACTGCGGCGGCGGGAAGGAGAAGAAGGAAGACGAGAGGGGGCGGAGCGAGGGAGAGCGTGCGAGCCTCTGCCGCTCCCCCTCCCCCCTACTTATAGACCGCGCAGCGGAGCCGAGGAGGCGTGGTGTGGGGGAACGTGGGGATCAACTGTGCCCACTCCCCGCGATTATTACGGACTAATGGCGTAATAAAATCGCTGCGGGAAGGCGAGCGGTCCGCATGGGCCACAGAAGATCCATGCTCGGGCCGAGGCCTAGTAGTGGCGGGCCCGGGCCTGCGGCGGTGTCCCGTCGCGCGTGCGCACTGGCAGGGTTTCCTTGCCACGTGGCCCGCGGGATGGCCTGCGGACAGCTCGCAGGTCGACCGCGTTCCCGCCTACGAGAAATGGAGCTCTCCGAAGTCAGCGCGCACAAGCAAAGCCGGCCCCTCAGGATAGGAAGCTGACCAAGCTTCTCGTCCCTTTATCAGCCTCGAAGCTCGCTCAGCTTCGGGGACTACTATTGGAGTAAGTGACCACGGGTAGCCTAGCCGGCTCCCCCTGGCCTTTCTATGAAAATTACGAGCCGATCCGGCTCTCAAGAATCCAAGACATGGGGCCGCCTTCCCCTGGCCGGCTGTCTCCCAGGCCGGCTATTGGAAGGCAGCCCGACTTCAGCCCTCATGAAGAAAGCCGCGGGAGGGCCGGCTCCGAGGAGCCGGCTGCGAGAAGGCCGACTCCAAGGAGCCGACTCCCATAAAGCGGTCAAGACCGTACCCTCGAAGTCTGCATCCACATAACGGCGATGTGACGGGGCGTGGCTACAGTGAAGCCTGCCACCCCCGAATCCCGGAGCGCGCCTGGCACAGTGCGCCGTACGGGTGGCCATGACCCGTCCGACGCAGCACTGTTGCCATGTTGACCCTGATGTCATCCACGATGGGCTACCAGTACGGCCCACGGGCTGTGGGCCCCTTCAGGCAGAGAGACACCCGAAGGCGGCCAGACTTCCCCCAGTCGGCCCAAGATAGAGCTGGCTCCCCCCAGCCGGCTTGCCACCCCCCTCGAAGGAGACGCCCCATTAAGGAGATAAGATGCGGTGAGGCTACAGTGGTCACCCGCCGAATGGTAGCACTGTAGCCACGCTTACCTCGGCGAAGCCCTCGTTACCAAGATTGAGCAACAGTAACCAGCCACCGACAAGGCCCTGGACAGTGGGGCCTGCCTGTCGACCAAGGAGCCGGTAGCCGGCGGGACCCACCAGCCGGCGAGCCCCAGCAGCCGGCGCAGAAGCCGGAGAGCGAAGACACAGACGACTGGGCCCCACGCCCAGCCGGATTACCATTGTACCCCTAGGGGGTAGGCCTATATAAACCCCCCGGGACACCCATGCAAAGGAGATGGATCCCTGCTAGTTTTAGACACCACGTAGGGAGGAGAAGAGAGCAAGCAGAGCCCTTCTTCCTCCTCTTGCCAAACAGCTCAAGGAGCATCGTGTAGCTACTTGTTCATCTAGTGACCATGCGGA
The DNA here is from genome assembly GCF_002162155.2 of Triticum dicoccoides. Lineage (NCBI taxonomy): Eukaryota > Viridiplantae > Streptophyta > Magnoliopsida > Poales > Poaceae > Triticum > Triticum dicoccoides. Next base: position 451,541,388 of record NC_041382.1, on the reverse strand, counting down.
GACCCCGCAGAGCAGCAGTAGGGGTGTTATCTCCACGGAGAGCCCCGAAGCTGGGTAAGATTCGCCGGCGTGCATGTCTTTGCCTCATCCCGTTTCCAGGCACCGGCGACGTCTTACTGGCTCCCACAATGATAAGCCACCCGTTGGCATATGTCGCACCTACCACCCGACACAATCCGATAAGATTACTTCAAAGGGGAAACTCGATTCATTACAAGAGAGAAGAGGGGGGAAGAAACATCATAGGATCCAAATATAATAGCAAAGCTCGCGATACATCAAGATCGTATCATCTCAAGAACACAAGAGAGAGAGAGAGAGAGAGAGAGAGAGAGAGAGATCAAACACATAGCTACTGGTACATACCCTCAGCCCCGAGGGAGAACTACTGCCTCCTCATCATGGAGAGCACCGGGATGATGAAGATGGCCACCGGAGAAGGATTGCCCCCTCCGGCAGGGTGCCGGAACGGGTCTAGTTTGGTTTTCGGTGGCTACGGAGGCTTCTGGCGGCGGAACTCCCAATCTATGTTGCTCTCTGGAAGTTTTAGGTCACGTGGGTATATATGGGTGCAGAGAGGACGTCGGAGGAGCCACGGGGGTCCCACGAGACAGGGGGGCGCGCCCTAGGGGGGGCCCACCCTCATGAGCACCTCGTGTCTCCCCTGACGTGGGGTCCAAGTTCATTAGGTGTGTTTCTTTCCAAAAATAACTTCTCCAGTTGATTTCATTCCGTTTCGACTCCGTCTGATATTCCTTTTCTTCGAAACACTGAAATAGGCATAAAACAGCAAATTTGGGTTGGGCCTCTGGTTAATAGGTTAGTCCCAAAAATAATATAAAAGTGGATAATAAAGCCCAATATTGCCCAAAACAGTAGATAATATAGCATGGAGCAATAAAAAATTATAGATACGTTGGAGACGTATCAATGGTCCACTGCTTGGCATACCTGTTCTTGTTGTGCTCAAAGAGTTCATGAACCGTGCTTGCATCTCATTCCGAAACTGAACGGTGGTCCAACGAGGTGCAATAGGAATCTCATAAGGATTCTTTGAGCGGAAGGCTTCCCAATCCTTGGCTTTCCAATGGTGCAAGGGCATGACCACACGTTGCTTGGCAGCGGCAGACTTCTCACGGCGAGTGGGCTTGGTGGGAATCACCACTTCTTCATCAGACTCAGCCGGACGCGGGCATCTCCTAGCCCGCTTCTTGTTCTTGCGAGGAGCAAAGCGGGAACTAGAGCCACATGTACACAAGCACGAGGAGAACACAAGAAACCCAGCAAAGATGAGAGGATTGCACACACAAACAGAGGAAGGGATGGATTGCACAAACATAGAAAGCAGAACAGGGATATGTGGTGCAGATATCCCGGTTGAACCGGTTCTCCTACCGATAGTACCGCTCCAGCGATTGTACCGCCCGTAAAGGTGGTAGAACTGCTAAACAGTGGTACTACCAGTAAGAAATAGATCTAACCGCGAAATTTGAATCACACTAGCCATATTCTAATCTCTAAGAAGTGCAATCTAAGCAGGAGGCAAAAATAGATCTCTTCCACCCAATAGTTTAAACAATAAATGTGGAATGTCAAGTAATGCCCTATAAGTAGGGAGCAAACCCTAGAACGAAGAACGAAGGACATGGGGCATTACCGGCATCCATGGGAAGAAATCGGGAAGGAGGAGGCCTCCTTGGAGAGGATCCACGGAGACCCCACAGATCCGAAGCGCGAGAAGCACTTCGGGGCAGAGGCAATGGCGACCGTCGGCTAGGGCACAAGATGGGAAGGGTTAGGGAAGAAGGGAAAAAGAAATCTCCTCCAGCCCCGATGGGTATATATAGGCCCAAAGTCGTGCGGCGGTTGTACTGCTCAAGGAAGCGGTTGTACCGCTGCCTGGTATGAGCCTGTGGTTGCGGGCAGTGTCGTGGTTCTAAGTCTGACAATAATGTAGCTGGGTAGGTATGGAGAGGCAAGATCTTAGCTATGGAGTAGTTGTAAGCACACGAGGTTTACGAGTTCAGGCCCTTCTCGGAGGAAGTAATAGCCTTACGTCTCGGAGCCCAGAGGCGGTCGACTGGATTATGTGTGTATGAATTACAGGGGTGTGAACCCTTTACACTGAGGAGGGGGGTGGCTTATATAGAGTTCGCCAGACCCCTCCGATCCTCAGTTATGCAGGGTTTTAAGTACATTAAGGTCGGGCGTTACTGGTAACGCCCCTAATAAAGTGCTATGATGACCATAAAAGCTACTTAATGACCGACCGTTAGCGTGCGGAGTGACTTTAATTCTCCTGGCCGTCGAGTGGTTGCTTCTTGGTCGAGTGATTGCTTCTTGGTCGAGTGTCTTCGAGTCTGTCGAGTGGAACACCTCCAAGTCGATTGAAAGGTGATTTCTTCTAGAGATGTCCTTGGGTAGGGCAGTTAGGACAGGTACATGACCCTACCCTAGGTACATAGCTTCATCATTAGCCCCCGAATGGATCGAGGTTTGAGTGGGGAAGGAGTTGAGAACTTCTCCGACTCATTTTTCATGCCATGAGCATATCTTGTTTCGGATCAATGAACCTGAGTGACGACAGCAACTTCCTTTTCAGTCGCCTTGATCCATTCTAGTTTTTTGTCAAGTGAGTTTCTTTACTTGAAAAGCTCCGAGTGACGGTGTGGAGGAGATCTTCCGTCTGACAAGTTGTTCTGCTGCCCGCGGATTTTGCGGGATTCGAATTTTGGGAAGCGCACGGGACGGGGGAGGCCGCAGTAATCGGATGGGATAGGGCGGAGCCGCCTCGATCTCTGCGCCACCTTTTTTGCCACGTATCGCGCGCGCGATTGTTACGGGATTTGACAGGATCGTCCGGGCCTACCAGTCAGCCACTCAGAAGTGACCTCATATAAGGCATCGGACCGGGGTTTCTTGAACAGTGCGTTCTCATTTCCTCTTCTCTTTCTCCTGATCTCTCCGCCACTCTCGCTTCCGCCTTATCGCCGGACCTCCGTTCGAGCTCGATCCGCCACCATGGGGAAGGATAAGACGGCGGCGCTGGAACGCGCGAAGAAGGTGACCGCGAAGGCGAAGGGCAAGCGGACCACCCGGGGCGGATCCTCGTCGAGGTCCGGCCTGCCGGCGGGCTGGATCCAGGGCGACTGGATCCGCTCAGCAATCACGCAGGACGACCTCGACGACCTGGTGGAGGGGGGATTGATCCCCCACAAGTCGGCCCGGCTCCCGGGGGACGAAACCGAGCCACAACCCAGAGAGGGTGAGTGTGTCCTCCTAGCAACCCACGTAGATCGCGGATTCTCACTGCCTCCCCACCCTTTCTTCCGGGGTTTTTTGAACTTCTTTGGGGCTTAGCTCCACCATTTCACTCCGAACACCATAGTCTATCTGGCCGCTTTCGTGTCCATGTGCGAAAACTTCTTGGGCTGTCGACCGCACTGGGGGCTTTTCAAACACATCTTCACTTGCCATTCCCAGTCGGTCAAAAAGGCCAAGTCGAGTGACGAGAGGACGCGGGTGATCCAGATGTGCGGTGGTCTGGGGATCCAGATGAGGAGCAAAAGTACTTTCCCAGCGATGATCCTTCCTGACTCGGTCCGGGGCTGGCAGTCGACTTGGTTTTACTGCAAGGATCAGCCAACCCCTGGCTAGTCGACTGGACTTCCTCCTTTTTCCTTGGCTCAAGTGGAGAAGCCTGCTCCCTTGAAGGTAGTTCCAAAAGAGAAGGCGCAGGTCAAGGAGCTGGTTAAACGGGTCGTCCAGCTTGTCCGCGACGGAGTGACCGGGATGGATCTGCTGGAGGTCTTTCTCGGTCGATGCATCCAACCTCTTCAGGCGCGCGATCATCCGATGTGGATGTACTCTGGGCTCGAGGATACCACTCGGATCCACCCGGAGGAGGTTAGCGAGGATATCTGTAGGATCGAAGTATGTCTAGAGGGGGTGATTAGACTACTTGACCAAATAAAAAACTTGACCTTTTCCCAATTTTAGTTCTTGGCAGATTTTAGCTATTTTAGGACAAGTCAAGCAATCATCACACAATTCAAGCAAGCATGCAAAGAGTATATTGGCAGCGGAAAGTAAAGCATGCAACTTGCAAGAATGTAAAGGGAAGGGTTTGGAGAATTCAAACGCAATTGGAGACACGGATGTTTTTCCCGTGGTTCGGATAGGTGGTGCTATCCTACATCCACGTTGATGGAGACTTCAACCCACAAAGGGTAACGGTTGCGGGAGTCCACGGAGGGCTCCACCCACAAAGGGTAACGGTTGCGCGAGTCCACACAGGGCTCCACCCACGAAGGGTCCACGAAGAAGCAACCACCCACAAAGGGTCCACGAAGAAGCAACCTTGTCTATTCCACCATGGCCATCGCCCACACAGGACTTGCCTCACTAGCGGTAGATCTTCACGAAGTAGGCGATCTCCTTGCCCTTACAAACTTCTTGGTTCAACTCCACAATCTTGTCGGAGGCTCCCAAGTGACACCTAGCCAATCTAGGAGACACCACTCTCCAAGAAGTAACAAATGGTGTGTAGGTAATGAACTCCTTGCTCTTGTGCTTCAAATGATAGTCTCCCCAACACTCAACTCTCTCTCATAGGATTTGGATTTGGTGGAAAGAAGATTTGAGTGGAAAGCAACTTGGAGAGCCTAGAGATCAAGATTCATATGGTAGGAATGGAATTTCTTGGTCTCAACACATGAGTAGGTGGTTCTCTCTCAGAACATGTGAGTTGGAATGGTGTATGTGTTCTGATGGCTCTCTCTTCAAATGAAGAGGGGGTGGAGGGGTATATATAGCCTCCACACAAAATCCAACCGTTACACAGTTTTCCAATCCCGGTGGGACCGAATCACAAACTCGGTCGGACCGAAAATGTAAACCTAGTGACCGTTAGAGATTTTCGGTGGGACTGACATGCAACTCGGTAGTACCGATATGGTTAGGGTTTGGGCATAACGTAATCTCGGTGAGACCGATTACACAAACTCGGTGAGACCGAATTTGGTAATTAGCTAACCAGAGAGTTGGTCAGGCAAACTCGATGGGACCGATTTGCTCTTTCGGTGAGACCGAAAAGTTACAAAGGGGAAACACTGAATTTACATTGCAATCTTGGTGGGACCGATTCGCTCTTTCGGTGAGACCGAAAAGTTACGAAAGGGAAACAGAGAGTTTGCAATCCCATCTCGGTGAGACCGAGATCCCTATTGGTAGAACCGAATTGCTAGGGTTTGGCAGTGGCTAATGACAAGTGAAACTCGGTGGCGCCGGATAGGAAGAATCGGTAGGACCGAGTTTGGCTTAGGGTTTAGGTCAAATGTGGATATGGGAAAGTAGTTGAGGGTTTTTGGAGCATATCACTAAGCACATGAAGAAAGAGGCTCATTAAGCAACACCTCATCCCTCCTTGATAGTATTGGCTTTTCCTAAAGACTCAATGTGATCTTGGATCACTAAAATATAAAATGAAGAGTCTTGAGCTTTTGAGCTTGAGCCAATCCTTTTTCCTTAGCATTTTGAGGGTTCCACTTTCACATCCATGCCATGCCAATCATTGAGCTTTCCTGAAATAATCATCTTGGAAGAGCATTAGCTCAATGAGCTATATGTTGTTATGAATTACCAAAACCACCTAGGGATAGTTGCACTTTCAATATCTTGGAGAACTGGTTGAGGGGAATCACTGGCAACAAAGACAACCCTCGGGGATCCAGGAGGGTGATTCCATTCGACAACTCGCGCCAGCCGGAGCAGGTATATTTCTGTTTTATCAAGTATCTTTCCGATTCTCCACGTGATGTCCCGTTTGTGGTCGACTGAATGTCTTTTGATTGTCATCCTTTCAGGCCCTCATTGAAATGTACTCGATGCCCAATGGAGTGCAGGACCCTGGCGCTGAAGAAGAAGGGAGCGGGGGCGAGAGCGGCGAGGAGCATTCGGAAGCCGAGGAGGACGAGGAGAGCGATGAGTCGACCGATGAGGAAGAAGTCGACTCACCTCCTCATAGGGAGAGGAGGTCCAAGCACACTCATGACCCGGCATGCGCTCCGGACTTGGTGGCTGCGCCGATCGGGCAATCCTCGAAGCGCCCCAGGACGTCTTCCCCGACGCCTACTGAGAAGCCTCCAAAGCACTCCAAGGTCGCGCCGCTTCCAGCGCCGAAAGTGCCGAAAGCCATCTCTTCCAAACCGCCCAAAGCTTTGCCTCGGATCAAAGTGACCGTTCCTACTATCTTCGGGTAACCATCTGACTTGTCCTTTATGTGGATTCGATTAACTGGGTGTAACCGATTGAATGCGGGCCTTTGCAGTGCTGCTACGTCAGGGACCTCTTCATACCAGTACCAAGACGAGGAAATGGAGGATGCGGTAACCTCTAACCCAGGTATGAACTCTTGCGATTTCGATTCTTGATCCTTTCGGGCCAACGTCTAGGTGAGTAGACTTTCTGACTGTTCTTGTTCTCGAAAAATCTTCTTCTGCACAATCTCCCATTGTTCGCGTTGAATTAGAGCACCCACTGGGTGTTGCTATTGTTTTTGGTAGTTTCACTCTTCCACTCGGTCTGGGCGAGTGGGATCAGAACCGGTGGGGGCACGCCAAGTGCACCCACTTGGTGTAGTCCCCGAGACCGCGGTCGACTGCTAGCAGTCGACTGTGGTCTGAGTTATGTGGTCTGAGTTCTTTCTTGACGGCGCAATTGTTCTTTCTCTCTCTTTTTTTACTCCCTGCACTCGACTCCGGCGGGCCGGTCGAGTGGGATCAGAACCGGTGGGGGCACGCCAAGTGCACCCACTGGGTGTAGTCCCCGAGACCGCGGTCAACTGCTGGCAGTCGACTGGGGTCTGAACAGCTTGTTGTCCACTTCTTTAGGTTTTATTCACTCGAAAATGAACTGCCTTCGAACCTATCGATTGATCTGTCTCTTGCCTCCTGAAGAAGTCTTGTACTCTTATCTCCAAGTTTGCCGAACTCGAAGAGAAGCAGAGGCAACTCAACTTAGACTTGGAATTGGCTCAGCAAAATCTGAAAAAAGCTCAAGACGAGGCCGCTGGTATGGAAGGTAACTGATTGCCGATTGAACTTCAATATATATTTATTTGATCTCTTTTTTGATTCGATTATTTCTTTTGCAGAGAAAATGAAGTTGGCTCTGGACAAGAAGGACTCGGACCTCGCCGCCGCGCAAAAGGCAGCCCAAGACAAAATCGTTCTCATAGACAAGAAGCTTGCTTCAGTCGGAACGCTTGAAGGAGAGGTGACTAGACTAACATCTTGTCTTAATGAAGCTAACCGCGAAGTGACCAGCCTGAAGAAGGATAAGGTCATCCTGAACGAAAAGTTGGAGTCTGCGATCCGCAAGAGGAACGACACAGAAGCTTATCTGAGGACCCTCGCCAAGAAGCTTTATCTCATGCTGGGAGGTATTTCTTTTAATCCGACTATGTTGATGCTTGCCATCGGATTTTGATCGGTTGATTGAACTGACTTTTGGCTGCATAACTTTTTCAAGACTTTGACGAAGAAACTGGAAGGGTCGAGACGGGTCTAGACCCTATCGCTTCCCCGGTCTGCGACGAAACTGCGATGAACGTGCTCCGACTGGAGTCCCGTATTGCCAGCGCCACAAGCTACCTCGCACGCCTGAAGGAGGTTGTCTCTCGAATCGACTCGACACTTTGGCCAGGGGAGACGCTTCAGAATGATCTGGAATCTCTGATAACTCGACTGAACAAGATCCCTGACCGAGTGCAAGAATGGAAGAAATCCTCCGCCCGGTGTGGTGCTGATGTGGCGCTGTCCCTGGTGCGAGACCATTGCAAGGAGGCTCGTGAAGACAAGCTGGCTGCGATCAAAGTCGCTAACACCAAAAAGCACGACTTCCAGTCCTTCATGGAGACTTTCATTGCTGCCGCTACTCGGATCACTGATGTGATCGATCTGGACTCGTTCGTGGAGCCTGCCAGCCCTCCTCCGGCCGAGTGAACAATCTTATGAAACTTGGATACGCTTTAAATTTGCCTCGGAATGCTGAGTGGTTTCTGTAACCGTTAAACTCCTTCGGGCATGGTGCCCGAGTACCTTTGATTCGCTGCTTGGAACCTTTTAGTATTTATCTAAACTTGGTTTATCGTTGAATATCTTCATGAATTCTCTGTCGAGTGGAACTCGTTCTTCACTCGAGACAACTTTCGTATTTGTGGCGTAGCTCTGAAGGAGAAGGTAGGAGTCGACCTGCACCTCGTCGTCCTTGCGGATTGGGGTGTGTTTCGTACTTAGGTGAGTACTAGACTGCAGCTAAGCCTTCGAGTGGGAGGGTCGCTCTCCACTCGGTAGGATTTTTCAAACTTAGGCGAGTACTGGACTGCAGCTAAGCCCCCGAGTGGGAGGGTCGCTCTCCACTCGGTAGGATTTTTCAAACTTAGGTGAGTACTGACTGCAGCTAAGCCCCCGAGTGGGAGGGTTGCTCTCCACTCGGTAGGATTTTCAAACTTAGGCGTGTATTGGATTGCAGCTAAGCCCCCGAGTGGGAGGGTCGCTCTCCACTCGGTAGGATTTTTCAAACTTAGGTGAG
>NC_041382.1:451509594-451530835 GCF_002162155.2 Triticum dicoccoides | reverse complement strand
CCCGCCGCCGCCTTGCTCGGCTCCGGTCACCTTCGGCCGCTGCACCACCAGCTCCGGCGAGCTCGAGCCGCCGCCCGCCGCACCGGATCCCGCGCCGCGCGCCGCTGCCAAGCCACGTCGTCGCCGTCGCCCATCTCCGCCGCCTCGCCCTCGCTTTCCCCGGCCTGGATCCGGCCACCACGGCCCCTCCAGCGACCTCGCGCGGCTCCTCCGGCGAGATCCGCCGCCGCATCGGGTCGGGCGTGCGCCAGCTACAGTAAACCCTAGATCCGCGGGTGGTGAATTTCTTCTAAGTCCCCAAATTCTAGATGCATATGCTCCTATTCATGGCATCGTAACTCCTCATCCGTAGCTCCGTTTTGCGCATATAGCATATCAAAATGTTCGCCTCAGAGAGCACACCATTTCATTCCATTGTATCATTTTCATTTGAGTTCATCTTGATGCCCGAAATTCTGTTAGAAGAGGGCTACTTGAGATAATTGTCAGATCTGCTGCTCCATTTAGATATTTGTCATTTTTGACATGATTATTATGTGCAAGATATGCCCATGCGCTCTACATATGTTTTGTTAAGGGTTTTGGCATCTTTCCAGAGGTGCAACCCATGTAATTTTGTGATGTGTGTGGTGACTAGCACAAGCTGGCAAAGTGAGGCACTTGGTTATGCTGATTTCAGGGACTTAACATTTCACTAAGTCCTTGAGCTGTTTAGCTCATTTGGCCATATGTTCATGTTGTTTCCTAGTGATCCGTGCCTCTTTTGAGGATGATCAGTAAGGATGTTTTGTTAATCTTGTAGTGCTCTATCCATCCATGTCTTTGTTTAAAATTATGGAGCACCCTGGCTTGAGTCAATCGAGCTCTACTTTTGCTACTTCATGAATCTGGGCAGATTGTCTACTTGTTAGCGATTTTGCCGAGGATGTTGTAGTTGATCCGTGCATGCTATGTTATTGTTCTTGCCATGTCTAGCTTGCATTTTGTGTTTTCTTGATGGATGTATGCTTAGTTGGTCACGACTTGCTCCGTAGTAAATGCATCGAGCTCATAAACATGCCTACTTGATATCTGTTTTCAGCATGCTCCAGTTTTCACTAAGTCTGAGAACTGATTATGTTTTTGCCATGTTCACATGCTTGCAATTGTATTTTTTGATCCCTTTTGGCTCAAGGGCACTAAGGGACTTTTGTTAAGCTCTTTGAGTAGCTCCATGCCATGCTTTACTTTGCCATGTTCAGGTCCTGTAGCATATAGTTTTGTTGCTCCGAAGAGTGCTACCTGATCTGAAATCCAGACAAGTGTTAATTTCACTAAGTCTGAGATCTGTTTGCCATATGCATTTTTGCCATGCTTGTTTGATCCTCTTAATGGATGATTTGGCCGTAGCTCAGTGCTAGACTTTTGTTAAGCATCATGAATGCATCCCTGCCATGTATTTTGTTGTCATGTTTGGGTGCTGTAGCTTGTTCATCTCTTTGCATTTAGATGGCTACTTGCTGTAAATCGCAGACCGGTGTCATATTTGAATCGCTTGCCATTTCCAAACCGTAACTCCGATTCCGACGTTCTTTATATCGTTTTCAAGAGATTTCATCTCATCTTTCCAGTGGAACACTTGGATTTCCAAGTTGAGGTCAGGTTCATGCATTCCTTGTCACATCTTGCATATGCATCCCGCATAGCATACCATCCTTGCATCATATTGTTTGATCCTTGCACGTGGTTGATTGTGTCCTTGTTGCTTGTTTGTCTTGTTTGGGTAGAGCCGGGAGACGAGTTCGATAACGAGGAGCCCGTTGAGTTTGCTTTTGAGGATCCAGTCAACTCTGACAACTTTGCAGGCAAGATGATCATACCCTCGAAATCACTACTATCTTTGCTATGCTAGATTGCTCGCTCTTTTGCTATGCCAATGCTACGATGCCTACCACTTGCTTTCAAGCCTCCCAAATTGCCATGTCAAACCTCTAACCCACCATGTCCTAGCAAACCGTTGATTGGCTATGTTACCGCTTTGCTCAGCCCCTCTTATAGCGTTGCTAGTTGCAGGTGAAGATTGGAGACCGTTCCTTGTTGGAACCCTATTTACTTGTTGGGATATCATTATATTGCCATGTTATCTTAATTCATCTATACACTTGGTAAAGGGTGGAATGCTCGGCCTCTCGCCTAGTGTTTTGTTCCACTCTTGCCGCCCTAGTTTCCGTCATATCGGTGTTATGTTCCCGGATTGTGCGTTCCTTACACAGTTGGGTTATAATGGGAACCCCTTGATAGTTCGCCTTGATTAAAGCTTTTCCAGCAATGCCCAACCTTAGTTTTACCATTTTCCACCTAGCCTCTTTTTCCCTTGGGTTTCCGGAGCCCGAGGGTCATCTTATTTAAACCCCTCCCGGGCCAGTGCTCCTCTGAGTGTTGGTCCGACTGAGCTGCCTGCGGGGCCACCTCGGGGAAACTTGAGGGTTGGTTTTACTCGTAGCTAGTCTCATCTGAGTGTGCCCTGAGAACGAGATATGTGCAGCTCCTATCGGGATTTGTCGGCACATTCGGGCGGTGTTGCTGGTCTTGTTTTAACCTGTCGAAGTGTCTTGAAGAACCGAGATACTGAGTCTGATCGGAACATCTCGGGAGGAGGTCTATTCCTTCGTTGACCGTGAGAGCTTGTCATGGGCTAAGTTGGGACTCCCCTGCAGGGATTTGAACTTTCGAAAGCCGTGGCCGCGGTTATGGGTAGATCGGAATTTGTTAATGTCCGGTTGTAGATAGCTTGAACCTTAATTTAATTAAAATGAATCAACTGAGTGTGTTACCATGATGGTCTCTTCTCGGCGGAGTCCCGGAAGTGGACACGGTGTTGGAGTAATGTTTGCCGCAGGATTTGCTCTCTAGTTTCTCGCTCGCGCTTTGCCTCCTCTTCTCGCTCTCTTTGCGAACATGATAGCCACCATATTTGCTAGTCGCTTGCTGCAGCTCCACATATTTACCTTGCCTTACCTATAAGCTTAAATAGTCTTGATCGCGAGGGTGCGAGATTGCTGAGTCCCTGTGGCTCATAGATTACTATTACACCCGATGCAGGGCCTGATTATTCCGCTCCAGGTGACGCGCTTGAGCTCAAGTGGGAGTTCGACGAGGACTCTCAACAATACTATGTTTCCTTTCCTGATGATCAGTAGTGGTGCCTAGTTGGGGGTGATCGGGACCGTGCCGCTTGTTGGGTTATCTTTCATTTTGGCGCCGTAGTCAGGCCATGAGTGTTTGGATGATGTAATGTTATTTATGTACTTGATTGACATGGCGAGTGTAAGCCAACTATGTTATCTCCCCTTTTATTATCTATATATTACATGGGATGTTGTGAAGATTGCCTAACTTGCGACATATGCCTTCAATGCGATTATGTCTCTAAGTCGTGCCTCGACACGTGGGAGCTATAGTCGCATCGAGGGTGTTACAAGTTGGTAATCAGAGCCTTCCCCGACCTTAGGAGCCATATTGCTTGATCGTTTTTAGCAGCCGAGTTGTGTCTAGAAAAATGTTTTGAGTCATTTAGGAATTATATATCGGAGAGTTTAGGAATTCTTTTTACTTCCCAGTCTCCTCATTGCTCTGGTAAGGCATCCTGACGTAGAGTTTTGACTCTTCTCTTCTCAAATTTCACTAATTTTTTTTTAGGATCACGCGGGTATCTTGGAATTGTTCCGATGGTTTTATGATGAGAACATTGTCTTGGTGCCTCCTGTCAGGGGTTTTGTGGAAGTGTCCTGGGGAGTTGAGCTCTGAGGTGTTGTCGTCATAATTTTATCGTTGCAGTTCTGGAATACCTAAGTTTAGTACGCCGACATCGAAAATCTCTTTTATGCAGTTCGTTGGTGAGATAACCTCGACGCCACCCAGTACTGGGGCAGGAGTTCAGGAGTATCGCCATAACTTGTATAACGGATGCTTTTCGAAGGTTGAGGTAGATGGTTTCCGAAGTTTTTCTCGGTTATGTGTTGAAGGATGGATACAGCTGGATGTAGGATTTGCTAGATTTGGGTGAGATATTATGCTTCCCCTGTATCCCCAACACCTGATTGCATAACCGAAAAGGTTCGGGAGTTTCATAGGTGGGAATTCTAGTAGCTCTAGTTCTTCTTCCACGGATATTTGGTTTGAGATTGGGATTTCTTACCGAGTATTTGTTCTTGATCCGTACCTTGTTGATTTATTTCTCTACCTTAATTCTAAGTGGCTTCTCAATTTATGGATATGTGACCATTTCAAGAGGAATGCATTCGTTCATTTTGTTCGGATGTGAAGACTATATGTTGCAATTTTCATTCCGTTGGATTCAGCTTCAATATTTGTCTATCAATGTGCTAATGGATGTCAACCTCTTCAGGATGGCTCCTCCAATGCGCATGACTCCGAATCCTGATCCGCCACCACCTCCACCTCCTCTGGAGGCATGGCAAGCTGTGATGGCCGCAACCAATGCAAACACACAGTTGATCATGCAAATTCTTCAAGAGCGCAATCAAGGCAACCAAGGGAACCAAGGCAACAATCAGAATCACTTTGCTACACTCAACCAGTTCCTTGCTAACGGGCCAAAGACTTTCAGCAATTGTGTTGAGGCAACCGATGCTGACGATTGGCTTGTGGATCTGTGCAAGCATTTCGAGTGCAGTAAAGTTAGGCCTGAGGACTTTTTCAAGTTCGCTTCCTTCCAACTCAAAGATCAAGCTGCAGAATGGTTCCAGCAGTACAAGGATTCTAGAGGTGGACGTGTTATCACTTGGGATGAATTCCGTCAAGATTTCAGAGCTCACCATATCCCTTAGAGCGTGGTTGAAAGCAAGCATGAGGAATTCCGCAACCTGAAGCAAGGCTCTTTGTCTGTCTATGACTACAACACGTTGTTTCAGAAGCTCGCCCGCTTTGCCAAGCAGGACATCCCTGATGAGAAGAGCATGATATACCAGTTCAGGGGTGGTCTCAGAGAAGAAATTCAGCTAGCTCTTGTCCTCTTTGAGCCCGTGAGGTACGATGAGTTCTACAACATGGCATTGAAGCAAGAGGCCGCTCAACTGAGGTGTGATGCTTCCAAGAAGCGAGTCAGAGATGCTACTCCTTCTTCCTCTACTCAAGTGGCCAAGCAGCAGAAGTATTGGCTTCCTCCTCCTCCGTTCTGTTAGCCGTATTAGCAGAAGAGCAAAGGTGGCAGTGGATCTTCCCACCCACCCAACCCTGGCTTTCTGAACAAGACTTCGTCTCAACCTCCAAGATCGAGTGCTCCGTATCACCGTCCGCTTTCAGAGGTCACGTGCAACAAGTGCCAACAGAAGGGTCACTATGCCAACAAGTGTCTCAACCAGAGGCGTCTTCCTTCTCCTCCTCCTGTGAGATCGGCAAGTACAACTGTGGTCAAGCATAACCCCAAGCATGCCAAGGTCAACTTGATGAATGCAGCTCAGGCAGAGGACTCGTCAGATGTCATCATGGGTAACCTTCCAGTTAACGATATTGCAGCTAAAGTTCTTTTTGACACTGGTGCATCACATTGTTTCATCTCGAGACCGTTTACATCTAGGCATGAATTGGTTTCGCAAGTTTTGCCTAGTCCATTAGCAGTTGTCTCTCCCGGTAAGCGCATGCATGCTAACTCCATCGTTCCGGATGTTACTATCACCTTGGGTGACTACAAGTTTCTGGCTTCTCCAACGGTTCTTGGTGACTCAGATATTGATCTTATTCTCGGAATGGATTGGCTTTCTAAGCACAAGGCTCAGCTTGATTGTGTAGCCAGGCAGATTCAATTGACTCATTCGTCTGAGGATGTAATTGTGTTTGCCGGTCGTGATGATACCATCCGTCTGTTTTCTCTCAATGAGAAGGGTGAACTCGATGCCATCTCGCAAATTCCAGTCGTTTGCGAATATCAAGATGTCTTTCCAGAAGAGCTTCTAGGAATGCCTCCGCATCGGCCAGTTGAATTCGTTATTGATCTTGAGCCTCGCACGGAACCAGTGTGCAAGCGTCCTTACAAGCTCGGACCTGAAGAGTTGAAGGAGCTGAAGAAGCAACTCGATATTCAAGAGAGAATGGGTCTCATCCAGCCTAGTTCTTCTCCGTGGGGTTGTGGTGTTCTTTTTGTGAAGAAGAAGGATGGAACAGACCGACTTTGTGTTGATTACCGTCCATTGAACAAGAAGACCATCAAGAACAAATACCCACTTCCCAACATCAATGAGCTGTTCGAACAACTCAAAGGTGCCCAAGTATTCTCCAAGCTTGATCTCCGTATGGGTTATCATCAGATTCGAATCCATGAGCAAGATATTCTCAAGACGGCTTTCAGGACAAGCTATGGTTCATATGAATACACTGTCATGTCTTTTGGCCTCGTCAACGCTCCTCCGATGTTCTCTCGCATGATGAACTTCATCTTCAACGCCTACAACAATGACTTTGTTTTGGTCTATCTCGACGACATTCTGGTTTTCTCGAAGAACAAGGAAGATCATGCCAAGCACTTGCGTTTGGTACTCGATAAGCTGAGGGAACACAAGTTCTACGCCAAGTTCTCCAAGTGCGAATTTTGGCTCGATGAGGTTCTTTATCTTGGTCATATCATCTCTGCCAAGGGCATTGCGGTGAATCCTGAGAAGGTGTCTGCAATTGTGAATTGGGAACCTCCTCAGAACGTGAAGCAACTCCGTAGCTTCCTCGGTCTCGCAAGCTACTGTCGAAGATTCGTTGAAAACTTTTCTAAGATCGCGAAGCCCCTCTCAAATCTTCTCCAGAAGCACGTCAAGTACGTTTGGTCTCCGGAGTGTGACATTGCTTTCAACACTTTGAAAGAGAAATTGATCACTGCTCCAGTTCTGACTCCGCCTGATGAATCCAAGCCGTACGAGGTCTTTTGTGATGCTTCTCTCCAAGGTCTTGGCGCAGTGTTGATGCAAGAGAAGAAAGTTGTTGCTTATACCTCTGCCAGTTGAAGCCTAATGAGAAGAACTACCCCACTCATGATCTCGAGTTGGCGGCAGTTGTGCACACTCTTTTTGACTTGGAGACATCTCTTATTGGGAAGAAAAGTGGACATCTTCACTGACCACAAGAGTCTCAAGTACATCTTCACTCAGCCTAATCTCAACCTCAGGCAAACTCGATGGGTCGAAATGATTCAAGAGTATAATCCGAGTATCGAGTATACTCCAGGCAAGGCCAATGCGATTGCTGACACATTGAGCAGAAAGGCTTATTGCAACAGTCTGATTCTCAAGCCTTATCAACCCGAGCTTTGTGAAGCTTTCCGCAAACTTAATCTGCAAGTTGTTCCTCAAGGTTTCCTCGCCAACCTTCAAGTCTCTCCTACCTTGGAAGACCAGATTCGCCAAGCCCAGCTTCTCGATGCTATGGTGAAAAAGGTGAAGATTGGGATTGCCAAGAGTCAGCCCAAGTACAAGTGCTACCGCCTTGACGACAAGAATACTCTCTTCTTCGAGGATCGTATTGTCGTGCCGAAAGGTGACCTCCGTAAAGTGATCATGAACGAGGCTCACAATTCTCTCCTCTCCATCCACCCTGGGAGTATGAAGATGTATCAGGACCTCAAGCAGGCTTATTGGTGGACTCGAATGAAGCGAGAGATTGCTCAATTCGTGAATGAATGTGATGTCTGCAGAAGAGTGAAGGCAGAACACCAAAGGCCAGCGGGTCTCCTCCAACCTCTTGCCATTCCAGAATGGAAGTTTGACCATATTGAGATGGACTTCATGACTGGGTTTCCAAAGTCCAAGCGTGGCAATGATGCCATATTCGTTGTCATCGACAAACTCACCAAAGTGGCTCACTTTCTGCCTATCAGAGAGTCAATCACTGCAGCTCAATTGGCGGAACTCTATACCTCTCGAATTGTCTCTCTGCACGGTATTCCAAAAGTGATCTCTTCAGACTGTGGCAACATCTTTACCTCCAAGTTTTGGGATTCTTTTCAGAAGGCCATGGGCACCAACATCCGCTTCAGTACAGCTTTCCATCCTCAAACTAGCGGTCAAGTCGAGCGTGTCAACCAGATTCTTGAAGATATGCTCAGGGCTTGTGTGATCTCCTTCGGCATGAAGTGGGAGGATTGTCTTTCTTATGCTGAATTCTCCTACAACAACAGTTTTCAAGCAAGTTCGGGCAAGGCCCCATTTGAAATTCTGTATGGCAGGAAGTGCCGTACCCCTCTCAACTGGTCCGAAACTGGTGAACGTCAGCTTTTGGGTAATGACTTAATCACAGAGGCAGAGGAAATGTGCAAAGTCATTCGAGATAACCTCAAAGCAGCCCAATCCCGCCAGAAGAGCTACTATGATAGTAAGCACCGTGATTTGGCTTTCGAGATCAGAGATCATGTTTACCTCCGCGTCTCTCCTATGAAAGGTACTCGCCGCTTTGGTATCAAAGGGAAGCTTGCCCCTAGATACGTGGGACCTTTCAAGATTATCAGCAAGAGAGGCGATCTCGCCTATCAACTCGAGCTTCCTTCAAACTTTGCAAATGTTCATGATGTGTTCCATGTCTCTCAGCTTCGAAAGTGCTTCAAGACTCCTGACCGCACCGTCAACTTCGAGGACATTGAGCTCCAAGAAGATCTCTCCTATCGCGAGCACCCCGTTGCTATTCTTGAAGAGACTGAACGCAAGACTCGCAACAAGTCAATCAAATTCCTCAAAGTCAAGTGGTCACACCATTCCGACCGTGAAGCTACCTGGGAACGCGAAGATCACCTCCGTTCTGAATACCCGGCGTTTAGATCTGGAGTGTTGTAACACCCTGGATATGACTTTCCTAATTTGTACTCCAACTCTTGTCGTTTCCGGCATTAAGTTATTTTATTTTCTCGGGTTCGGGTCTTTGTCTCCGTGTGTTGTTATCGTTGTCATGCATCTCATATCATGTCATCATGTGCATTGCATTTGCATACGTGTTCTTCTCATGCATTCGAGCATTTTCCCCGTTGTCCGTTTTGCATTCCGGCGCTTCGTTCTCCTCTGGTGGTCATTTCTATCTTTCTTTCATGTGTGGGGATTAAACATTTCTGGACCGGACCGAGACTTGCCAAGCGGCCTTGGTTTACTACCGGTAGACCGCCTGTTAAGTTTCCTACCATTTGGACTTCGTTTGATGCTCCAACGGTTAACCGAGGGACCGAAAAGGCCTCGTATGTGTTGCAGCCCAACACCCCTCCAATTTGGCCCAAAACCCACCAAAATCCTCTCCATCATCTAGAGCGTTCGATCACGGTCGCGTGGCCGAAAACCGCACCTCATTTGGACTCTCGTAGCTCCTCCTATGCCTATTTAAAGATCCCCCGACAATCTCCTTCTCCCCCCCGAAACCCTAAACTCCGCGCTCTGCCGACCGGACATGTCCGTTTCCGGCTGGACGAAGCCGCCGCTGCCGTCCGCACCAACCGGCGCTTGACACCTGTCCCACGGGTCCCCAGTTCGTCGCCGGCCCGCCCGGGCCCAAGGCCGGCCCCCTCCTCCCGCGACCGGGCCCGAGCCGCCCCGCTCCCTCCTGCCGCCGCCTTGCTCAGCTCCGGTCACCTCCGGCCGCCGCACCACCAGCTCCGGCGAGCTCGAGCCGCCGCCCGCCACACCGGATCCCGCGCCGCGCGCCGCTGCCAAGCCACGTCATTGCCGGCGCCCATCTCCGCCGCCTCGCCCTCGCTTTCCCCGGCCCGGATCCAGCCACCACGGCCCCTTCGGCGACCTCGCGCGGCTCCTCCGGCGAGATCCGCCGCCGCATCGGGTCGGGCGTGCGCCAGCTATAGTAAACCCTAGATCCGCGGGTGGTGAATTTCTTTGAAGTCCCCAAATTCTAGATCCATATGCTCCTGTTCATGGCATCGTAACTCCTCATCCGTAGCTCCGTTTTGCGCATATAGCATATCAAAATGTTCGCCTCAGAGAGAACATCATTTCATTCCATTGCATCATTTTCATTTGAGTTCATCTTGATGCCCTAAATGCTGTTAGAAGAGGGCTACTTGAGATCATTGTCAGATCTGCTGCACCATTTAGATATTTGTCATTTTTGCCATGATTATTGTGTGCATGATATGCCCATGAGCTCTACATATGTTTTGTTAAGGGTTTTGGCATCTTTCCAAGGGTGCAACCCATGTAATTTTGTGATGTGTGTGGTGACTAGCACAAGCTTGCAAAGTGAGGCACTTGGTTATGCTGATTTTAGGGACTTAGCATTTCCACTAAGTCCTTGAGCTGTTTAGCTCATTTGGCCATATGTTCATGTTGTTTCCTAGTGATCCGTGCCTCTTTTGAGGATGATCCGTAAGGATGTTTTGTTAATCTTGTAGTGCTCTATCCATCCATGTCTTTGTTTGCAATTATGGAGCACCCTGGCTTGAGTCCATCGAGCTCTACTTTTGCTACTTCGTGAATCTGGGCAGATTGTCTACTTGTTAGTGATTTTGCCGAGGATGTTGTAGTTGATCCGTGCATGCTATGTTATTGTTCTTGCCATGTCTAGCTTGCGTTTTGTGTTTTCTTGATGGATGTATGCTTAGTTGGTCACGACTTGCTCCGTAGTGAGTGCATCGAGCTCGTAAACATGCCTACTGGATATCTGTTTTCAGCATGCTCCAGTTTTCACTAAGTCTGAGAACTGATTATGTTTTTGCCATGTTCACATGCTTGCAATTGTATTTTCTGATCCCTTTTGGCTCAAGGTCACTAAGGGACTTTTGTTAAGCTCTTTGAGTAGCTATATTCCATGCTTTACTTTGCCATGTTCAGGTCCTGTAGCATATAGTTTTGTTGCTCCGAAGAGTGCTACCTGATCTGAAATTCTAGACAAGTGTTAATTTCACTAAGTCTGAGATCTGTTTGCCATATGTATTTTTGCCATGCTTGTTTGATCCTGTTAATGGATGATTTGGCCGTAGCTCAGTGCTAGACTTTTGTTAAGCATCATGAATGCATCCCTGCCATGTATTTTGTTGTCATGTTTGGGTGCTGTAGCTTGTTCATCTCTTTGCATTTAGATAGCTACTTGCTGTAAATCGCAGACCGGTGTCATATTTGAATCGCTTGCCATTTCCAAACCGTAACTCCGATTCCGACGTTCTTTATATCGTTTTCAAGAGATTTCATCTCATATTTCCAATGGCACACTTGGATTTCCAAGTTGAGGCCATGTTCATGCATTCCTTGTCACATCTTGCATATGCATCCTGCATCGCATCCCGCATAGCATACCATCCTTGCATCATATTGTTTGATCCTTGCACGTGGTTGATTGTGTCCTTGTTGCTTGTTTGTCTTGTTTGGGTAGAGCCAGGAGATGAGTTCGATAACGAGGAGCCCGTTGAGTTTGCTTTCGAGGATCCAGTCAACTCTGACAACTTTGCAGGCAAGATGATCATACCCTCGAAATCACTACTATCTTTGCTATGCTAGATTGCTCGCTCTTTTGCTATGCCAATGCTATAATGCCTACCACTTGCTTTCAAGCCTCCCAAATTGCCATGTCAAACCTCTAACCCACCATGTCCTAGCAAACCGTTGATTGGCTATGTTACCGCTTTGCTCAGCCCCTCTTATAGCATTGCTAGTTGCAGGTGAAGATTGGAGACCGTTCCTTGTTGGAACCCTATTTACTTGTTGGGATATCATTATATTGCCATGTTATCTTAATGCATCTATACACTTGGTAAAGGGTGGAAGGCTCGGCCTCGCGCCTAGTGTTTTGTTCCACTCTTGCCGCCCTAGTTTCCGTCATATCAGTGTTATGTTCCCGGATTTTGCGTTCCTTATGCGGTTGGGTTATAATGGGAACCCCTTGATAGTTCGCCTTGATTAAAGCTTTTCCAGCAATGCCCAACCTTGGTTTTACCATTTGCCACCTAGCCTCTTTTTCCCTTGGGTTTCCGGAGCCCAAGGGTCATCTTATTTAAACCCCCCCGGGCCAGTGCTCCTCTGAGTGTTGGTCCGACTGAGCTGCCTGCGGGGCCACCTCGGGGAAACTTGAGGGTTGGTTTTACTCGTAGCTAGTCTCATCTGAGTGTGCCCTGAGAATGAGATATGTGCAGCTCCTATCGGGATTTGTCAGCACATTCGGGCAGTGTTGCTGGTCTTGTTTTAACCTGTCGAAGTGTCTGGAAGAACCGAGATACCGAGTCTGATCGGAACATCTCGGGAGGAGGTCTATTCCTTCGTTGACTATGAGAGCTTGTCATGGGCTAAGTTGGGACTCCCCTGCAGGGATTTGAACTTTCGAAAGCCGTGTCCGCGGTCATGAGCAGATGGGAATTTGTGAATGTCCGGTTGTAGATAACTTGAACCTTAATTTAATTAAAATGAATCAACTGAGTGTGTTACCGTGATGGTCTCTTCTCGGCGGAGTCTGGGAAGTGGACACTGTGTTGGAGTAATGTTTGCCGCAGGATTTGCTCTCTAGTTTCTCGCTCGCGCTTTGCCTCCTCTTCTCGCTCTCTTTTGCGAACAGGATAGCCACCCTATTTGCTAGTCGCTTGCTGCAGCTACACATATTTACCTTGCCTTACCTATAAGCTTAAATAGTCTTGATCGCGAGGGTGCGAGATTGCTAAGTCCCTGTGGCTCACATATTACTATTACACCAGATGCAGGGCCTGATGATTCCGCTCCAGGTGACGCGCTTGAGCTCAAGTGGGAGTTCAACGAGGACTCTCAATGATACTATGTTTCCTTTCCTGATGATCAGTAGTGGTGCCCAGTTGGGGGTGATCGGGACCGTGTTGCTTGTTGGGTTATCTTTCATTTTGGCACCGTAGTCGGGCCATGAGTGTTTGGATGATGTAATGTTATTTATGTACTTGATTGATGTGGCGAGTGTAAGCTAACTATGTTATCTCCCCTTTTATTATCTAAATATTACATGGAATGTTGTGAAGATTGCCTAACTTGCGACATATGCCTTCAATGCGATTATGTCTCTAAGTCGGGCCTCGACACGTGGGAGCTATAGTCGCATCGAGGGTGTTACAGCAGCTAAGCCCCCGAGTGGGAGGCTGGCTCACCACTCGGTAGTATTTTCAAACACTTAGGCGAAACGGGTTCGCAGCTAAGCCTCCGAGTGAGAAGCTGTCTCACCACTCGGTAGGAAATTATTTTTGCAAACTTAGGCGAAACGGATTCGCAGCTAAGCCACCCACTGGGGGATTTCTCACGCAAACAAAAACAATAACAATCACTGCGAAAATTATAGCGCTCTTGTCTTTGATAAATAAACTACAGAAGTTTTTCTTATTACATCTCATCCGAGTGAGAATTCAAGTATAAAAGGGGCGGAGCAGTTCTGCATTCCAGGCTCGTGGCTCATCAATCTGGCGATCGACATTATAAAGGTGGTACGCTCCATTGTGGAGGACTCTGGTGACTATGAAGGGACCTTCCCAAGTAGGAGCGAGTTTGTGTGGTTTCTGCTGATCCACTCGGAGGACCAAGTCTCCTTCTTGGAAGGCTCGACTCTTCACATTTCTGGCATGGAATCGACGCAAGTCTTGCTGATAGATGGTCGATCGGATCATGGCCATTTCTCTCTCTTCTTCCAGGAGGTCGACTGGGTCCTGCCGGGCTTGTTCTGCTTCATCTTCAGAGTAGAGCTCGACTCGGGGTGTGTTGTGAAGCAGGTCACTCGGCAAAACTGCTTCGGCTCCGTAGACCAGAAAGAATGGGGTTCTTCCAGTCGATCGATTCGGGGTTGTCCTCAATCCCCAAAGGACTGATGGAAGCTCATCGACCCATGCACCTGCTGCGTGCTTGAGATCGCGCATCAGTCAGGGTTTCAGTCCTTTGAGAATTAAGCAATTTGCTCTTTCTGCTTGTCCATTCGACTGGGGGTGAGCGACTGAAGCGTAGTCGACTCGTGTGCCTTGAGAGGCGCAAAGGCTCTGAATTTGTCAGAATCAAAGTTTGACCCATTGTTAGTCATGATGCTGTGCAGAACTCCATATCTGAATATCAACTCTCTGATGAAACTGATAGCAGTGCAAGCATCAAGATTCTTGATAGGCTTAGCTTCTATCCATTTGGTGAACTTGTCGACTGCTACTAGCACATGAGTGAAGCCGCTCCTGCCCGTTCTCAGTGGTCCAACCATGTCCAGTCCCCAAACAGTGAAGGGCCAGATGAGTGGAATGGTTTTCAGGGCTGACGCGGGTTTGTGCGACATATTGGAGTAAAACTGACATCCTTCACATTTGTCGACTATCTCTTTCGCCATTTCATTCGCCCTTGTCCAGTAGAATCCCGCTCGGTATGCTTTAGCCACAATGCTCCGAGAGGACACATGATGACCACAGGTTCCCAAGTGGATATCATCAAGGATTATCTGACCTTCTTCTGGTGTTATACACTTCTGACTGACTCCAGTCGCGCTTTCTCTATACAACTGTCCCTTTATGACTGTAAAGGCCTTGGATCGACGGACGATCTGTCGAGCCTCTTCTTCGTCCTCTGGGAGTTCTTTCCTTAGGATGTACGCGATGTACGGTACCGTCCAGTTGGGAGTGATGACCAAAACTTCCATGATCAGGTTGACCACAGCTGGAACTTCAACTTCAAGCGGATCCGTGGCACTTTTTGGCTGCGGGGCTTCTTCAGTGAAGGGATCCTCCTGAACTGATGGTGTGTGGATGTGTTCCAAAAACACATTGCTGGGAATGGCTTCTCTTTTGGAACCTATTTTCGCCAAATCATCAGCTGCTTGATTTTTCAGTCGGGGTATGTGATGAAGTTCTAACCCCTCGAATTTCTTCTCCAGCCTTCTCACTGCATTGCAATAACCAGTCATGGCTGGACTTCTGACGTCCCACTCCTTCATCACTTGATTAACCACCAAATCCGAGTCGCCATAGACCATGAGGCGACGGACGCCGAGTGAAATGGCCATGCGCAACCCATATAAAAGTGCTTCATATTCTGCCTCGTTATTGGAGGAATCAAAGTGGATTTGAAGAACATATATGAGCTTATCTCCTCGGGGGGAGACCAATACTACCCCGGCACCAGAACCATTCAGCATTTTGGAACCGTCGAAGAACATGGTCCAATGCTCCGAGTGAACCTGAGTCGGCAGTTGTTGTTCAATCCACTCGGCGACGAAATCTGCTATTTCTTGGGACTTGATAGCTTTCTTTGCCTCAAATTTGATATCTAGAGGAAGGAGTTCAATCGCCCATTTGCCACTCGACCAGTTGCATCTCTGTTGTGCAGGATCTCTGACAATGGAGCGTCGCTGACGACTGTAATGGAATGATCAGAGAAGTAGAGAGCAACCTTCTTTGTGGTCATATAAATCCCGTATACAAACTTCTGATAATGAGGATATCTTTGCTTCGACGGGGTCAAAACTTCAGAAACATAATATGCTGGGCGCTGAACTTTGAAGGCTTTTCCTTCTTCTTCCTGCTCGACCGTAAGTACCGTACTGACGACTTGTCCCGTGGTTATGATGTAAAGCAGCAAAGGGTCTTTGCTGATTGGAGCAGCAAGCACCGGCTGGGTGGAGAGCAGAGCTTTGAGCTCTGCAAACGCTGCATCAGCTTCAGGAGTCCACTCGAAATTGTCTGACTTCTTCATCAATCGGTAAAGAGGCAATGCCTTTTCACCGAGACGAGAGATGAATTGACTTAAAGCGGCCAAGCAACCAGTAAGCTTCTGGACGTCGTGCACTCGCACAGGACGTTTCATCCGGAGTATAGTACCGACTTTTTCTGGATTGGCGTCGATTCCTCGTTCGTAAACGAGAAAACCGAGTAACTTTCCGCCAGGAACTCCGAATGTGCACTTTGATGGATTAAGCTTGATATAATACCTCCTGAGGTTGGCAAAGGTTTCAGCAAGGTCAGTCAGCAGGTCAGAACCCTCCCGTGACTTGACCACAATAGAATCCATGTATGCTTCCACATTCCGACTGATTTGAGTGAGCAAACACTTCTGAATCATCCTCATGAATGTGGCTCCAGCATTCTTGAGGCCGAATGGCATGGTAACATAACAGAAGCACCCGAATGGAGTGATGAAAGCTGTTTTGATCTCGTCAGGTCATACAGACGGATCTGATGGTACCCGGAATAGGCGTCTAAAAAAGACAGTCGCTCACATCCCACAGTGGAGTCGACTATCTGGTCGATGCGGGGGAGAGAAAATGATCTTTCGGACAGGCCCGATTGATATGTTTAAAGTCAATGCACATGCGAAGTGACTTGTCCTTCTTGGGGACCATGACAACGTTGGCGAGCCACTCGGAGTGGTAAATCTCTCGGATGAACTCCGCTGCTAAGAGCTGAGCCACCTCCTCACCAATAGCCTTTCTCTTCTGGACGGCGGACCGTCGGAGATGTTCTTTGACAGGTTTCACTTTTGAGTCGACTCGTAGGCGGTGCTCAGCCAGCCCCCTGGGGACACCCGGCATGTCAGAAGGCTTCCATGCGAAGATGTCCCAGTTCTCACGGAGGAACTGGATGAGCGCTTCTTCCTATTTGGAGTCGAGTGTTGTTGAGATATGAGTCAGAGCAGCACTAGGATTGGTCGGGTGAATGTGAACCGGCTTTGTTTCACCAGACGACTGAAAAGCTGGTTCTGTAGCGGGCTTCTTGGCTCGCAACAAATCACTCGGGTCTGCAATCTTCTGGTACTCCTGCAGCTCCACCACTGCCATCTGAGCATCAACGATCTTTGAGCCTTTCTGAAAACACTCTTCTGCTTTCTTCCGATTTCTCGTAACAGTGATCACACCTTTGGGACCAGGCATCTTCAATTTGAGATACACATAACATGGTCGAGCCATGAAGCGTGCATAAGCTGGCCTGCCCAAAATAGCGTGATAAGCACTCTGGAAATCCACAACTTCGAACGTCAACTTTTCTTTGCGGTAATTCTTGGAATCACCAAAAACCACATCAAGAGCAATTTGGCCGAGTGACTCAGCCTTCTTCCCAGGAATGACTCCATGGAAACTCATGTTGCTGGTACTGAGTCTGGACATCGGAATGCCCATCCCTTTCAACATCTCAGCATACAGTATGTTCAAACCACTACCACCATCCATCAAGACTTTGGTCAGTCGAGTGCCTTCAACAACTGGGTCGACCACCAAAGCTTGCCTCCCAGGGCTGGCAATGTGCGTTGGGTGATCGGACTGGTCAAATGTGATGGCAGTCTGAGACCACTTCAGATAACTGGGTGTCGTTGGAGCAACCATATTCACCTCACGGTTGATAACTTTCAGTCGACTTTTGCTTTCAACATCAGCAAAAATCATCAAGGTGGAATTGACCTGGGGGTATCCATCATCACTGTCTTCCTTGTCCTCAACTTTGTCTGACCCCTTTTCCTTATCTTTGGGTTGTTTGCCCTGGAACTGCTGGATCAAGAGCCGACACTGTCGAGTGGTATGTTTCGGGTAAATGAGCTTACCCTCTTCATCTTTCTTGGTGTGGATGTGACATGGCAAATCCAACACATCATTTCCGTCTTGGTCTTTAACTTTCTTGGGGTTCCAAGGCCCTTTGGGTTTCCCCTTAAACTTTCCTTGAGTTACAGCCAAGGCTTCCCCAGGAGCAGCTGGCTTGGCTTTCCGCTTCTGTTTCCGATTGGAATTTCCTCCTCCGGTTTCTTGAGCGACTGACTTGTGCTTGCCACTCTGGAGTCGATCCTCATCTTCACCATTAGCGTACTTGGTGGCAATCTCCATCATCCGATTCAGAGACATGTCTCCGGTTCGACCGAATTTCAGATTCAGTTCTTTGTACTTGATGCCTTCTTTGAAGGCACAAACTGCTTGGTGATCAGGCACATTCTCTACCGTGTGATGTAACATCATCCATCTCTGGATGTAATCCCTCAAAGTTTCATTCGGCTTCTGCACGCAAGACAGCAGTTCCGTCAGCCCTGCCGGTCGCTTGCATGTTCCTTCAAATGTGGTGACAAACACTCGGGCGAGATCTTCCCAAGTGTAAATGTTGCTGGGTGCTAACTGATTCAGCCACACTTTGGCCGAGCCCTCCAACATGAGAGGCAGGTGCTTCATGGCCACTTCATCATTGCCACCGCCAATCTGGACAGCCACTCGGTAGTCTTCAAGCCAAGTATCGGGCTTGGACTCACCAGTGAACTTACTGACTCCAGTCGCCAACCTGAAGTTGGGAGGAATCACAGCGGCCCTGATGGCTCTACTAAAGCACTCTAGCCCCGAAACATGTACTCTGCTGCTGGTAGGTGCATCTCTGTCGTGACCTTCTCGGTGAGCTCTGTTCCTGTCGACCAAACCTTGAACGAGAATGGATCTTGCATCAAAGCCTGGTTCCCTGGGGTCGACTGGAATCCTTCGCCCAACACTATGAAGGTGCCTGTCATCCTACTGTCGAGGCACATACGATCCACTCCTCAGGGGAGGGGTGAGCACTCGACTTCAATCATCACGATCGAATTGGTGATCATACTGCTCACAGTTCCCGTACTGATCACGCCGGTCCCCACGTCCCTCATGCCTCGGGGGCGATCTTGGGCTATGAGCTGACTGGACTGTGTCTGCAGCAATGGATCTGCTATGAATCCTGTTCCGCGACTAAGAAACAACGGAATTCTGGTCTCCCGCTGCCCGGAGTAACGCTCTGATCTGCAGCAAGCCTCTGCCAGCCTCTGACTGGGAAGGCTGAATCGACTCTGCTATACGGGCTGCAGCTGCGAAATTCTAAATCGGAGTTCGATATACCTGCGGGGGCGGAAAGAGCTAACGTCGACTGGATTCTAGAACCCGTTGTCGCGCACGCTCATCGAGTGCTCGCTGGAGGTTCTCCAGTCGAGTGCGCTCAGCCAAGTTTGCCAGGCACGCGTCCTCCAAGGCACGAGCCTCGAGGGTTTCTCCAATGATAGGAGTGTGCAGTGCATCCATGTTCTGGCGACGAAGTTCTTCTCTCTGCAGCGATGTGAGAGGCTCGGGGAGATATTCCTCATGGGGATGCGACGGGTCGCCTCCACCTGCGCCTCCGTCGGTGCGGGGAAAACTGGGAGGACTGTGCGGTCCATCGACCATCAGAACCTCCGCCGCCGGATCACTGCTGTCGCACTCGGATGTGGTCTCTGCGGAGCCAGTCGACAGGTCGAACATGCCATAGAGGGATTCGTCGGGATTGATCGCCGCGACTTGAGGGGTGGCCGACTGGCGTGCCACCGCGTGTCTCACCCACCGCTGAAGTCTCGACCGACCGGAGCGCTTGCGCCGGCGGGAAACAGGGAGGGAGACAACACAGGGGCCGACCGATAATGGGTCGACGGTTGCCGCAAGAGGACGCCGCGGACGCACGCGCGAAAGTGCGTTGCCCTGCGGACAGGGAGTGCGTCGACGTCGAGCGGAGCCTCCTAAAGCCAAGCGGAGTCGTCGGTGATGAACGTGAGCGCGCCGAGACGGATCTCACGGCCTTCCACCAAAACTCCGCCAGAAACAATGATGATTTGGATCAGAAAAGATCGCAACTCCTCCAACAAATCGCTAAGACACCCGCCCCATGGTGGGCGCCAACTGTCATGGTTCTAAGTCTGACAGTAATGTAGGGGGGTAGGTATGGAGAGGCAAGATCTTAGCTATGGAGTAGTTGTAAGCACACGAGGTTTACAAGTTCAGGCCCTTCTCGGAGGAAGTAATAGCCTTACGTCTCGGAGCCCGGAGGCGGTCGACTGGATTATGTGTGTATGAATTACAGGGGTGCGAACCCTTTACAGCGAGGAGGGGGTGGCTTATATAGAGTTCGCCAGACCCCTCCGGTCCTCAGTTATGCAGGGTTTTAAGTACATTAAGGTCGGGCATTACTGGTAACGCCCCTAATAAAGTGCTATGATGACCATAAAAGCTACTTAATGACCGACCGTTAGCGTGCGGAGTGACTTTAGGTCTCCTGGCTGTCGAGTGGTTGCTTCTTGGTCGAGTGATTGCTTATTGGTCGAGTGTCTTCGAGTCTGTCGAGTGGAACACCTCCAAGTCGATTGAAAGGTGATTTCTTCTAGAGATGTCCTTGGGTAGGGCAGTTAGGACAGGTCCATGACCCTACCCTAGGTACATAGCTTCATTAGGCGGTACTTCCGTCGCCAAGAGGCAGCGGTAGTACCGCCGTAACCAACCGGTAGTACCGGCCAGACGGGCATCCTAGTGGTTGAGCGGTGGAACCGCTCAAGCACCGCTAGGAGACCTCCTGGGGCGGGACAGCCCGAGTGCACCAGCGGTAGAACCGCCTGTGACCCCGGTTGTACCACGCGGTCACCATCACCTAAGCCAAGATCAAGTGTGTGCAATTGGACTAGATGGTTCAAAGAAAGGGAAGGCTTGGGATAGAGAGGACAATGATGAAAAAAAGAGAGAGGGTCTCCAAGAGCCTAAAAGGAAAGCACGAAAGAAACCACACTTGGAGACCCCAACACCTAGAGCCTAAGAAAACAAACTAAGGCAAGGACAAGAAGTACAAACACAAAGCACAAACTCTACCAAGGGGGGTCGATGGCCGTAGCCACCTATGTATGAGTCAATGGGTATGGCACCGTGAAGAATTATCCTTGGGCCCATGTAACACCCCAGATGTAACTTTCCCAATTTGTACTCCAACTCTTGCCGTTTCCGGCGTTAAGTTATTTTATTTTCTCGGGTTCGGGTTTTTGTCTCCGTGTGTTGTTATTGTTGTCATGCATCTCTTATCATGTCATCATGTGCATTGCATTT
Organism: Triticum dicoccoides; assembly: GCF_002162155.2. Lineage (NCBI taxonomy): Eukaryota > Viridiplantae > Streptophyta > Magnoliopsida > Poales > Poaceae > Triticum > Triticum dicoccoides. The sequence goes on along the minus strand of NC_041382.1, from coordinate 451,510,078 downwards.
GCATACGTGTTCATCTCATACATTCGAGCATTTTCCCCATTGTCCGTTTTGCATTCCGGCGCTTCGTTCTCCTCCGGTGGTCATTTCTAGGTTTTTTTTCGTGTGTGGGGATTAAACATTTCCGGATTGGACCGAGACTTTCCAAGCGGCCTTGTTTTACTACCGGTAGACCGCCTGTCAAGTTTCGTATCATTTGGACTTCGTTTGATACTCCAACGGTTAACCGAGGGACCGAAAAGGCATCGTGTGTGTTGCAGCCCAACACCCTTCCAATGGCCCAAAACCCACCTAAACCCTCTCCATCATCTAGAGCGTTCGATCACGATCGCATGGCCGAAAACCGCACCTCATTTGGACTCTCCTAGCTCTTCCTATGCCTATTTAAAGACCCCCCCCCTCCAAGATTCTCCTTCTCCTCCCCCCGAAACCCTAGCCCCCTTCGTCTCCACGCGCCGGCGGACGATTTTCGTCCGACCGGACACGT
>NC_041382.1:451432960-451509257 GCF_002162155.2 Triticum dicoccoides | reverse complement strand
GGACCGGATCCGGCCGTCCCCGACCTTCCCGGCCATCCACCGGCGCCGCCCCGCCGCCACATCACCGGCGAAGCCACCGGCGTCGCCGTTGACCTCAAACCCCAGATCTGGAGGTCGAATTCTACTAAGTCCCCGATTTTTCCAGTTTCAAGTGCCTATGTTCATCATGCCGTAACTTTGCATCCGTAGCTCCGTTTTGGGCATATAGCATATCGAAATGTTCATCTTAGAGAGTAAATTATTTCATTCCATTGCATCATTTTCATTTGAGTTCACCTTGATGCCCGAAATGCTGTTAGAAGAGGGCTACTTGAGATAATTGTCAGATATGCTACTCCTTTTAGATATTTGTCATTTTTGCCATGATTATTGTGTGCATGTTATGCCCGTGAGCTCTACATATGTTTTGTTAAGGGTTTTGTCACCTTTCCAGAGGTGCAACCCATGTATTTTTGTGATGTGTGTGGTGACTAGCACAAGCTTGCAAAGTGAGGCACTTGGTAATTCTGATTTCAGGGACTTAGCATTTCCACTAAGTCCTTGATCTGTTTATCTCATATGGCCATATGTTCATGTTGTTTCCTAGTGATCCGTGCCTCTTTTGAGGATGGTCAGTAAGGATGTTTTGTTAATCTTGTAGTGCTCTACCCATCCATGTCTTTGTTTGCAATTATGGAGCACCCTAGCTTGAGTCAATCGAGCTATACTTTTGCTACTTCGTGAATCTGGGCAGATTGTCAACTTGTTTGCAATTTTGCCGATGATGTTGTAGTTGATCCGTGCATGCTATGCTATTGTTCTTGCCATGTCTAGCTTGATTTTTGTGTATTATTGATGGGTGTATGCTTAGCTTGTCATGACTTTCTCCGTTTTGAGTGCATTGAGCTCATAAACATGCCTACTTGAGATATGTTTCAGCATGTGCCAGTTTTCACTAAGTCTGAAAACTGATTATGTTTTTGCTATGTTCACATGCTTGCAATTGTATTTTCTGATCCCTTTTGGCTCAAGGTCACTAAGGTAATTTTGTTAAGCTCTTTGAGTAGCTCCATGCCATGCTCTACTTTGACATGTTCAGTTCCTGTAGCATGTAGTTTTGTTGCTCCGAAGTGTGCTACCTGATCTGAAATTCCAGACAAGTGTTAATTTCACTAAGTCTGAAATCTGTTTGCCATATGCATTTTTGCCATGCTTGTTTGAACCTGTTAATGGATGAATTGGCCGTAGCTCAGTGCTAGACTTTTGTTAAGCATCTTGAATGCATCCCTGCCATGTATTTTGTTGTCATGTTTGGGTGCTGTAGCTCGTTCATCTCATTGCATTTAGATGGCAACTTGCTGTAAATCGCAGACCGGTGTCATATTTGAATCGCTGCCATTTCCAAACCGTAACTCCGATTCCGTCGTTCTTTATATCGTTTTCAAGCGATTTCATCTCATCTTTCCAGTGGCACACTTGGATTCCCAAGTTGAGGCCAGGTTCATGCATTCCTTGTCAAATCTTGCATATGCATCCCGCATCGCATCCCACATAGCATACCATCTTTGCATCATGTTGTTTGATCCTTGCACGTGGTTGATTGTGTCCTTGTTGCTTGTTTGTCTTGTTTGGGTAGAGCCGGGAGACAAGTCCGCTAACGAGGAGCCCGTTGAGTTTGCTTTCGAGGATCCAGTTAACTCTGACAACTGTGCAGGCAAGATGATCATACCCTCGAAATCACTACTATCTTTGCTATGCTAGATTGCTTGCTCTTTTGCTATGCCAATGCTATGATGCCTACCACTTGTTTTCAAGCCTCCCAAATTGCCTTGTCAAACCTCTGACCCACCTTGTCCTAGCAAACCATTGATTCTCTATGTTACCGCTTTGCTCAGCCCCTCTTATAGCATTGCTAGTTGCAGGTGAAGATTGAAGGCCGTTCCTTGTTGGAACATTTATTTACTTGTTGGGATATCATTATATTATCTTGTTATCTTAATGCATCTATATACTTGGTAAAGGGTGGAAGGCCCGGCCTCTCGCCTAGTGTTTTGTTCCACTCTTGCCGCCCTAGTTTCCGTCATATTGGTGTTATGTTCCCGGATTTTGCGTTCCTTACGCGGTTGGGTTATAATGGGAACCCCTTGATAGTTCGCCTTGATTAAAGCTTTTCCAGCAATGCCCAACCTTGGTTTTAACATTTTCCTCCTAGACTCTTTTTCCCTTGGGTTTCCGGAGCCCGAGGGTCATCTTATTTTAACCCCCTCGGGCCAGTGCTCCTCTGAGTGTTGGTCCAACTCGTCAGCCGCCGGTGGCTACCAGGGGTAACTCTGGGCTGGCCTACCGGAAGTTTAGGCAATCTGAGTGTGCCCTGAGAAAGAGATATGTGCAGCTCCTATCGGGATTTGTTGGCACATTCGGGCGGTGTTGCTGGTCTTGTTTTAACCTGTCGAAGTGTCTTGAAGATCCGAGATACCGAGTCTGATCGGAACGTCTTGGGAGGAGGTCTATTCCTTCGTTGACCGTGAGAGCTTGTGATGGGCTAAGTTGGGACTCCCCTACAGGGTTTTGAACTTTCGAAAGCCGTGCCCGCGGTTATGGGCAGATGGGAATTTGTTAATGTCCGGTTGTAGATAACTTGAACCTTAACTTAACTAAAATGAATCAACTGAGTGTGTTACCGTGATGGCCTCTTCTCGGAGGAGTCCGGGAAGTGGAAACGGTGTTGGAGTAATGTTTGCGCAAGTTGCTCTCTAGTTTCTCGCTCGCGCTTTGCCTCCTCTTCTCGCTCTCTTTTGCGAACAGGATAGCCACCATATTTTGCTAGTCGCTTGCTGCAGCTCCACATATATTTGTACCTTGCCTCACCTATAAGCTTAAATAGTCTTGATCGCGAGGGTGCAAGATTGCTGAGTCCCTGTGGCTCACAGATTACTATTACACCAGATGCAGGGCCTGATGATTCCGCTCTAGGTGACGCGCTTGAGCTCAAATGGGAGTTCGACGAGGACTCTCAATGTTACTATGTTGCCTTTCCTGATGATCAGTAGTGGTGCCCAGTTGGGGGTGATCGGGACCGTGTCGCATGTTGGGTTCTCTTTTATTTTGGCGCCGTAGTCGGGCCATGAGTGTTTGGATGATGTAATGTTATTTATGTACCTTGATTGACGTGGCGAGTGTAAGCCAACTATGTTATCTCCCCTTTTATTATCCATATTACATGGGATGTGGTGAAGACTGCCTAACTTGCGACATATGCCTTCAATGCGATTATGCCTCTAAGTCGTGCCTCGACACGTGGGAGATATAGTCGCATCGAGGGTGTTACAGCTCATGACCAAAACTCGTCTGTAAAGCACAAGTACCATCAACAATGGCTAATGTGAAAGAGTTGATCAATTTATGCATAATGGGGGGAGGGAGAGTTCATTGAGAGAACAACACTCCCCCTATGTCCATGCCTACATCTAAACAAGATAACAAGTTGAGTATGATGGGGTGTGCAAGGGTTCAAGCAACATTGCTCGAATCAATGATATTTAGCTCATGCCTTAACTCGCGAAATCTTGCTTTATCCAAGGGCTTCGTGAAAATATCTGCAAGGTTATCATGAGTGTTGACGTAGTTGAGCTCGATTTCCCCTCGGCTAATGTGATCCCAGATGAAGTGATACCGAATCTCAATATGCTTCATCTTGAAGTGTTGCACCGGGTTGAGAGAAATCTTGATGGCACTTTCATTGTCACACCAAAGAGGCACTTTGTCACAAATGACATCGTAATCCTTTAAAGTTTGCCTCATCCATAAGAGTTGTGCACAAAAATTACCAGCTGCCACATACTCCGCTTCGGTGGACGAGAGAGACACACAACTTTGCTTCTTGGAAGACCAACTAACCAAAGAGCAACCAAGAAATTGGCACCTCCGAAAGTGGACTTCCTATCCACTTTGCCTCCCGCCCAATCCGAGTCTGAATGACCTACAAGCTTGAAGTTTGCTCCTCTTGGGTACCATAAGACAAAGTTTGGGGTATGAGCCAAATATCGAAAGATTTGCTTGACCGCCACGAAGTTACTTTCCTTAGGTGCGGCTTGAAACCGTGCACAAAGTCCCACACTCAACATGATATCCGGTCTAGATGCACAAAGGTAAAGCAAGGAGCCAATCATGGAGCGATATACCTTTTGACCCACCACTTTACCATTGGGATCTATGTCAAGTTGGCATTTGACGGGCATAGGAGTGGACGCCGGCTTGACATCACTTAGCTTGAATCTCTTGAGCATATCTTGAGTGTATTTGGCTTGGTTGATGAAGGTTCCTTCTCTTTGTTGCTTGACTCCGAACCCAGAAAGAACTTCAACTCTCCCATCATGGACATCTTGAACTTGGAGGTCATGAGCGCGGCAACTTCCTCATTGAAAGCTTTGTTAGGGGAACCAAAGATAATATCATCAACATATAGTTGTCACACAAACAACTCCCCTTTGACCTTCTTAGTAAAAAGAGTGGGGTCGATTTTCCCAATTTCGAAACCACGATCTTGCAACAACTCGGTAAGGTGGTCATACCACGCACGTGGGGCTTGCTTAAGGCCATAGAGTGCCTTATCGAGTTGATACACATGATCGGGAAAGTAGGGATCCTCGAACCTGGGGGGTTGCTTGACATATACCAACTCATTAATAGGACCATTAAAAAAAGCACTCTTCACATCCATTTGTTGTAACTTAAAGTTATGATGAGAAGCATATGCAATTAACATGCGAATGGATTCAAGGCGAGCAATGGGAGCAAAGGTTTCACCATAGTCGATACCCTCGACTTGGAAGTAGCCTTGTGCTACCAAACGAGCCTTGTTGCGAATGATAATCCCATAAGCATCTTGCTTATTCTTGAATATCCACTTGGTTCCAATGACATTATGGTTCCTCGTTGGCCTTGGCAACAATCTCCACACCTTGTTGTGCTCGAAGTTCTTGAGTTCTTCATGCATGGCATTGAGCCAATCCGGATCTTCGAGCGCCTCATAGACCTTTTGGGGTTCAACACAAGAGACAAACGCGTGATGTTCACAATAGTTTGCTAATTTTCTACGAGTGCTTACCCCCTTTATTAAGCTTCCAAGCACATTTGTCATGAGATGATCTTTGGTGGAGAGCTTGTAAGCAATCTTGGCACCACGACGCTCCAATTCCTCCTCGGGCTGAGTTGAGGAGCGGTCACTTGATCATCTTGAGCACCGTCTTGAGCTTGTTCTTGATTTCGAGGAAGCTCTTGATCTTGAACTTGCTCGGAGGAGAGAACTTGACCTTGGGCATCACTTGATGTTACAACACCATCTTGAGATTGACCTTGCCCTTGGTCTTGTTCTTGTGATTGAGGGCCTTCACTTTGTTCTTCAGAAGTGTGTGGGCCTTGGGTTGGTGATGGCTCCACTTGAGTGGAGCATTGTCCTTCTCCTTCGACCACAAGGGGTTCCTCAATGGGTAAGATAAAACTAACAACCATTCTTCTTATGGCTTGGGGAGGAATTTCATCACCTATATCACAAGTGCCACTTTGCTCCACTTGGGAATCGTTATTCTCATCAAACTCCATGTTACATGTCTCCTCAATAAGTCTCGTGGACTTACTGAGGACACGGTGTAACGCCCCGAGACCGATGTGCCAGGTGTCCTCCAGTTATTCGCTGTTGTTGCCTTGTCATTGCTTGCGTGTCATGCATGTCATATCATGTCATCATGTGCATTTCATTTGCATACATATTCGTCTCATGCATCCAAGCATTTTCCACATTGTCCGCTTTGCAATCCGGCGCTCTTATGTCACCCGGTGGCCCTTTCTACCTCTTTTCGTGTGTGGGTGTTAAACATTTTTGGATTGGATCGAGACTTGTCATGTGGCCTTGATTTACTACCGGTAGACCGCCTGTCAAGTTTCGTACCATTTGAACTTCGTTTGATACTCCAACGGTTAACCGAGGAACCGAGAAGGCCTCGTGTGTGTTGCAGCCCAACACCCCACCAAAGTGGCCCAAAACCCACCTAAACCTCCTCCATCATCTAGAGTGTTCGATCACGATCGCGTGGCCGCAAACCGCACCTCATTTGGACTCTCCTAGCTCCCTCTACCTATAAATATGTGATCCCCTCCAAAATTCGCGGACGAAACCCTAGTCTACCATCTCTCCGCGCCGCCGGACATTTCTTCCCCGCCGATGGACATGTCCGCGCCGCCCGCCGCAGCCAACCACGGCATGCCACGTCACCACCGCCGCCCTCTCTCTCCTCCAGCCCCACCGCCGGCCCGCGCGACCCGGATCGGGACCGCGGGGCCCATCTCGTCGCACCGCCGCCCACGGGCGCCCGAGCCCCGCGTCGCCGCCTGTCTTCAGCGACGGACGCCGCGTGCCGCCCACCGACGCTTCGCCTCTGCTGTGAATCCCGCCGGCGCCCCGCACCCTCGCTGCTGCGTTCGCTACCGGCCGCTGCTTCGCGCCGCGCTCCACTGCCGAGCCGCCCGCCGCCTCCTCGCCGCTGCGTCGCTCGCCGGCGTCGCCTCGCTCCGGCAAGCCGCCGGACACCGCCGCCGCCATCCGCACCTCCCACGCCGGCAACCTCCCCCTTCGTCTCCGGCAACCGAGCGGCCCAACTCCGCCGATCCTCGGGAAGTGCGCCACCTCAGATCCAGATCCAGATTTGGATTAGGTTAACTTTTTGCCCTATTCTTCGTAATTTTTGGCATTCTTCATAGCATCATAACTTCATCACTGTGGCTCCGTTTCGCGCGTGTAGCATATCAAAATGTTCGCCTCAACGAGTACATCATTTCATCTCATTGCGTCATTTTCATTTGAGCTCATCTTGATGCCCGAAATGCTGTTGGAAGAGGGCTATGTGATGATAGTTTCAGATCTGTTTCAGCAAATGCCCTTTTGTCATTTTTGCCATGATTAATGTGTGCATGCTATGACCCTGAGCTCTACATGTGTTTTGTTATATGCCATGCCATCTTTACAGGGGTGTATGCCATGTATTTTGGTGATCTTTGTGGTGACTAGCACAAGCATGCAAAGTAGCTTACCCAATGATGCTGATTTCAGGGACTTAGAATTTCACTAAGTCCTTGTCCTGTTATTGTTTTTATGCCATATGTTCATGTTGTTTCCTAGTGATCCGTGCCTCTTTTGAGGATGATCAGTAAGGATGTTTTCCTAATAATGTGGTGCTCTATCCATCCATGTATTTGTTTGCAATTATGGAGCACCCTAGCTTGAGTCAATCGAGCTATACTTTTGCTATAAAATGTTCGTGGCAGATTGTTAACATGTTTATCAATTTTGCCAAGCTTATTGTTGTTGATCCATGCATGCTATGTTGTTGTTCTTGCCATGTCTAGCTTCTATGCCATGTCTTCTTGATGGGTGTATGCTTAGTTTGTCATGCAATGCCTCGTAGTGAGTGCATCGAGCTTGTAAACATGCCTAATTGTTAATCTATTTTGCATGCTCCAGTTTTTCACTAAGTCTGAATCTGTTTATGTTTTTGCTATGTTCACATGCTTGTAATTGTATTTTTTGATCCCTTTTGGCTCATGGTCACTAAGGGACTTTTGCTATATGCTTAGAGTAGCTTCATGCCATGATATGTTCCTGTAGCTTGTAGTTATCGTGCTCTAAACATTGCTTCCTGATGATAAATTCCTGACATGCTGTTAATTTCACCAAGTCTGAAACCTGTTATCTTTTGCTCTTTTGCCATGCTTGTTTGAGCCTGTTAATGAGTGAATTAGCCATAGCTCAGTGTTCATATTTTGTCAAGCATCATGAGTGGATCCCTGCCATGTATTTTTTTGTCATGTTTGAGTGTTGTAGCATATTTATCTTGATACATTTAGTTGGTCACTTGCTGTTTATCGCAAACCGGTGCCATATTTGTTTTGCTTGTCATTTCCAAATCGTGCATCGGATTCCAGTGATCTTTATATCGATTTCAACCGAAATCAACTCAACTTTCAAGTGGCACTCTTGGATTTCCAAGTTGAGGCCAGGTTCAATCATTCCTTTCCAAATCATGCATATGCATCGCATACCGCATCCCACATATCATGCCATGTTCATGTGTTGGTTGTTTACTATGTTGTGTGCTTCTTTCCGGTGTTGCTTCTTCGGGTTGGTTCCGTTAACGTCGCGTTTGTGAGGAACCATTCGACTACGTCCGTTTGTCTTCTTCATGGACTCGTTCTTCTTCCTTGCGGGATTTCAGGCAAGATGACCATACCCTCGAAATCACTTCTATCTTTGCTTGCTGGTTGCTCGCTCTTTTGCTATGCCTATGCTGCGCTACCTACCACTTTCTTATCATGCCTCCCATATTGCTAAGCCAAGCCTCTAACCCACCTTGTCCTAGCAAACCGTTGTTTGGCCATGTTACCGCTTTGCTCAGCCCCTCTTATAGCGTTGTTAGTTGCAGGTGAAGATTGGAGTTTGTTCCTTGTTGGAACATGATTATTGTTGGGATATCACAATATCTCTTATTTAATTAATGCATCTATATACTTGGTAAAGGGTAGAAGGCTCGGCCTTATGCCTGGTGTTTTGTTCCACTCTTGCCGCCCTAGTTTCCGTCATATCGGTGTTATGTTCCCGGATTTTGCGTTCCTTACATGGTTGGGTTATAATGGGAACCCCTTGACAGTTCGCTTTGAATAAAACTCCTCCAGCAAGGCCCAACCTTGGTTTTACCATTCGCCACCTAGCCTCTCTTTCCCTTGGGTTAGGCCAGCCCAAGGGTCATCTTTATTTTAACCCCCCCGGGCCAGTGCTTGTCTAAGTGTTGGTCCGAAACAGAGCCACTTGCGGCGCCACCTCGAGGAAACTTGAGGGCTGGTTTTAGCTGTACGTAGTGTTCATCCGGTGTTGCCCTGAGAACGAGATATGTGAAGCTCCTATCGGTATGTCGGCGCATCGGGTGGTCTTGTTGGACTTGTTTTACCATTGTCGAGGATGTCTTCTAACCGGGATGCCGAGTCTGATCGGATTGTCTTGTGAGAAGGAATATCCTTTGTTGACCGTGAGAGCTTGTGATGGGCTAAGTTGGGACACCCCTGCAGGGATTTGAACTTTCGGAAGTCGTGCCTGCGGTTATGGGCAGATGGGAATTTGTTAATGTCCGGTTGTAGAAAACCTGAAGTTGACCTTAATTAAAATACATCAACCGCGTGTGTAACCGTGACGGTCTCTTCTCGGCGGAGTCTGGGAAGTGAACACGGTGTTGGAGTAATGCTTGACGTAGGTTGTTCTAGGATCACTTCTTGATCATAGTTGTTCGACCGTGCTTTTGCCTTCTCTTCTCGCTCTCATTTGCGTATGTTAGCCACCATATATGCTAGTCGCTTGCTGCAACTCCACCTCATACCTTTTTACCTTACCTATAAGCTTAAATAGTCTTGATCGCGAGGGTGTGAGATTGCTGAGTCCCCGTGACTCACAGATACTTCCAAAACCAGCTTGCAGGTGTCGTTGAACCGTGCAGGTGACGCAACCAAGCTCAAGGAGGAGCTCGATGAAGATCTTGTCCTTTGTGTTGTTTCGTTCTAGTTGATCAATAGTGGAGCCCAGCCAGGACGATCAGGGATCTGTGTAGCATTTGGGGTAGTCTTCTTTTATTTTGGTTCCGTAGTCGGACCTTGATTGTATTTGGATGAATGTAATGCTTTATTCATGTATTGTGTGAAGTGGTGATTGTAAGCCAACTATGTATCTCTTTCCCTTATGTATTACATGGGTTGTGTGAAGATTACCTCACTTGCGACATTGCTTTCAATGCGGTTATGCCTCTAAGTCATGCTTCGACACGTAGGACATATAGCCACATCGAGGGCGTTACAAGTTGGTAATCAGAGCCTTCCCCGACTTAGGAGTCCCCCTGCTTGATCGAATCGCTTGCGTTGTTGAGTCTAGAAAAATGTTTTGAGTCATTTAGGATTATATATATATCGGAGAGTAGGACTTCTTTTTACTCCTCAGTCCCTTCGTCGCTCTGGTGAGGCATCCTGACGCAGAGTTTTGACTCTTCTCTTCTCAAATTTCACTAAAAAAAAATTAGGATCACGCGGGTATCTTGGAATCGTTCCGATGGTTTTGTGACGAGAACATTGTTCTTGGTGCCTCCTGACATTTAGGGGTTGTGGCAGTGTCCCAGGGAGTTGAGCTCTGAGGTGTTGTCGTCACAATTTTATCATTGCAGTTCTGGAATACCTGAGTTCACCGACATCGAAAATCTCTTTTATGCAGTTGTTGGTGAGATAACCTCAACGCCACCCAGTACTGGGGCAGGAGTTCGGGAATATTTCCATAACTCGTATAACGGATGCTTTTGGAAGGTTGAGGTAAACGATTTTCGAAGGTATCTTGGTTATGTGTTGAAGGATGGATACAGCTGGATGTAGGATTTGTTAGTTTTGGGTGAGATATTATGCTTCCCCTGTATCCCCAACACCTGATTGCATAACCGGAAAGTTTCGGGAGTTTATAAGTGGGAATTCAAGTAGCTCTTAGGATATCTTTCCGACAGATGTATGATATGAAATTGGGGTTCGACGTCTAGTGGTCCGCCTATCCACGGTTGGTTTTACAGTGGTCTTGTTGTGTCTTAAAGAGTCCTTGGCTATGTCATGTGCACTGCCTTGTACATGATGGTGCTGTACCATCAAGCCCGTGTAGGCCCCACCACGAAAACTTCGGACGAAATCTCTATCATATGTTTGTTCCAGCTTATTTTGCAAGCCAACCCTTTGTTTTGTTTTGAGTTGTGGTATTCGAGTTGCTTCGAAGTCAAGTGTTGATTCCATACCTTCTCATACTCCGATGTGAATACTAATCCATCCTAATAATCAAGTCTGTCATGTCAATCCTTTTCAACCGGTGTGTCTCTCTTCAAGTGGGTCCGATCACTTCAACATTCGCAAGATCAATTATCAGTTCTTCTCAACAGTGTTTGTTTCTTCCGTCTCCAAGTTGCCTTTGTTTTTCCCGCCCACCCACCCTTTTTCTTCAAGGACTAAGATTTCTTTATCAAGTATCCTTTTATTCTTGTGAAGTCTCTCCATTCTTTTCCGTCAATGTTCTTACCCGGTGATGCTCATGAATATTTTAACGGAGCTTCTAGTTCACCATTATTCGTTCCTTTTCTTCTCCGGTGGATTCAATTCAAGTTTTCGGTGTTGACCATATCCTTTTTCCTCGTTTCAAATACCTTCTCATGCCGGTGCACCTCATAATCATCCACTTCTCGCTATTCATTTGTTCTAGAGTGATCAAGATATCTCAATAGGCTCGTCTTGTCATTCAAGATCTGTTCAACTTATTTCAATGTTGTTATCTCATTTAAGACGTTTAATTCAACCGGTGCAATCTTTCTTTAAATCGTTCAACGGTGTATCTTTTGAGTGGGCCCTAACCCACAAGTCTTTTTGCAGGATCTTACCTGACTCTTCTTATTTTCCCAAAGTTACTCCCAAATTCTTTTCGAAGTTTGACGTAAGAATGATTTACCATCAGTCAAATGTCTTTCTCCAAGATCGGTTAAATTCTTTTCATCGTTGGTTCAACCTTTCTAATTTTCATCCCGGAGTATCTCAATAATTCATGGTGGTGTTTCTCGTCGTCATTCTCAGATTGGAAGACCGAAGAAGAGTTTCTCTTCAATCTTATCCATTCTCTCGAAGATTCATGGTGCTAACCTTATGCCATCCTCTCATAATTGTTTTCGGTCGTGATAATTCTTTTCACCTATCCGGAGCAATTCAGGAGTCTTTTCAGTTTGATTATCCGGCGTCCATCAATTCAGGTTTATTCATTCTCAAATTTTAGTTATCATTCTCCGACCTTACCGGTGCATCGTTCAAGTGATCTCTAATCAGTTCGTGATCCCTTCGTCTCATGTATCTTGATTCTCTCAAGTATCTTCATTCGTTCCCTAATTCTTCCCGGTGTTTCTTTATCTTTTCTTCGTTCATTTCAATCCTTATGGTGGTTCTTCCAAGATTCTTCTTCCTTCGTTTATCATATCAATTCATTCATTCTTCCCAATCCTACCGGTGGTTCGCAGAAGACCTTCTCAAGTTTATGTTATATCTCTCTTAATCTTTTCTACGAGAATAAGTAATATGACAAATCCGTTGATTGTCATCAATTTAATTGGTGAAGGATAAGCATAATGGAATTCTTATCCTTGTTTCATCTAGTAAATTCAATTTCTTATTCTGGAGGCTCGTCAACTTCTTGGTTTTGTTGCTTTATCTTTCTTTTCCTGGAGTTCCAAGTTCTCTCAATTACTTCATCGCAGAGATCCATCTAATAATTGCGAGGCTTCACCTTGTGTTTTCAACCTCTCTTTCTTCCGTTTGACCATCCTTTTTGTTATCGGAGTTCTTCATGAAGGTTCTACATGATGGGTTCATCTAGGATTTAATTCCTTCTCGAAATGTTCATGATGATTCTTTTCAAAGGAGCTCAAGTTTCTTCATCTTGCAATACGGAGTGCAATTCTTTCTTCCATATCATTGGAGGTGGTATTATGTCATTCTTGATAATTAGAGTTCATGTTTCATGTTTCACAAGTTATCAAGAATGAGTTATTTTAAATCCATCAATCTCGTCATTGGAGTTATCTTGGGTTATATTTCACCTAAAACCTTCCCTAAGGATCGTTGCTATTTATGGTGCTCATATATGATCCAGGTTCTTCATTTATCCTCCAGGTGATATAAGCTTCTCGTCTCCTTGTTGATATCAACCCAATCTATCGTTTCCGTCAGTGGCAGAATTTCAACTCAGTTTTGAGATGTTTTCCATAAGCCCACAACAAGCTTACTCTTTTCGTTGTTGGTGTTCCAACAACTCTGTTCGACCCTCCTCCTAAGGAAGCCATTCTAGCTCTTTTGTGGCAAAAGTTGGCATTTTCTTCTCCATTCTCATGTTTCAATTATTATCGTCTATTGTTTTGTTCTGGAGGCAGTATGTTGTGATTTCATCAAGTATCTCCTCATCTTACCAAGTTCATATTCTTTTTCTTGCTTATCCCTTCTAAACCGGAGTGCTACTCGAATCGGTTCTTTCTTTTCCTCTTTCTTAACGGAGTGCTTTCAACTTCGTTCATCTCCATTGTATTCTTGCTCGTAATGGCTTAACCTTTTCAAGGTTCTTTGGTTTCACTCATTTCTCAAAGAAGCAACTTAGACTTACCTCTTCTCTTTCTCTTCTGTTTTCCATCCGGTGCCATTCTAGATCTCGGGACGAGATCCTCTCGTAGTGGTGGAGTGTTGTAACACCCCGAGACCGATGTGCCAGGTGTCCTCCAGTTATTCGCTGTTGTTGCCTTGTCATTGCTTGCGTGTCGGGCATGTCATATCATGTCATCATGTGCATTTCATTTGCATACATGTTTGTCTCATGCATCCGAGAATTTTCCTCGTTGTCCGTTTTGCAATCCGGTGCTCCTATGTCACCCGGTGTCCCTTTCTACCTCTTTTCGTGTGTGGGTGTTAAACGTTTTCGGATTGGACCGAGACTTGTCATGCGGCCTTTGTTTACTACCGGTAGACCGCCTGTCAAGTTTCGTACCATTTGGACTTCGTTTGATACTCCAACGGTTAACCGAGGAACCGAGAAGGCCTCGTGTGTGTTGCAGCCATACACCCCTCCAAAGTGGCACAAAACCCACCTAAACCTCCTCCATCATCTAGAGCGTTCGATCACGATCGCGTGGCCGCAAACCGCACCTCATTTGGACTCTCCTAGCTCCCTCTACCTATAAATATGTGATCCCCTCCGAAATTCGTGAACGAAACCCTAGTCTACCATCTCTCCGCGCCGACGGACATGTCCGCACCGCCCGCCGCAGCCAACCATGACGTGCCACGTCACCACCGCCGCCCTCTCTCCTTCAGCCCCGCCGCCGGCCCGCGCGGCCTGGATCGGGCCCACGGGGCCCATCTCGTCGCGCCGCCGCCCACGGGCGCCCGAGCCCCGCGCCGCCGCCTGCCTTCAACGCCGGACGCCGCGCGCCGAACACCGCCGCTTCGCCTCCGCCGCGAATCCCACTGGTGACCCCACACCCTCGACGCTGAGTTCGCCACCGGCCGCCACTTCGCACCGCGCTCCACTGCCGAGCCGCCCGCCGCCTCCTCGCTGCTGCGTCGCTCGCCGGCGTTGACTCACTCCGGCAAGCCGCCGGATACCGCCGCCGCCATCCGCGCCTCCCTCGCCGGCGACCTCCCCCTTCGTCTCCGGCAACCGCGCGGCCCAACTTTGTCGATCCTCGGGAAGCGCGCCACCTAAGATCCAGATCCAGATTTGGATTAGGGTTGACTTTTTGCCCTATTCTCCATAATTTTTGGCATTCTTCATAGCATCATAACTTCATCACCGTGGCTCTGTTTCGCGCGTGTAGCATATCAAAATGTTCGTCTCGACGAGGACATCATTTCATCTCATTGCATCATTTTCATTTGAGCTCATCTTGATGCCTGAAATGCTGTTGGAAGAGGGCTATTTGATGATAGTTTCAGATCTATTTCAGCAAATGCCCTTTTGTCATTTTTGCCATGATTAATGTGTGCATGCTATGACCCTGAGCTCTACATGTGTTTTGTTATATGCCATGCCATCTTTACAGGGGTGTATGCCATGTATTTTGGTGATCTTTGTGGTGACTAGCACAAGCATCCAAAGTAGCTTACCTAATGATGCTGATTTCAGGGACTTAGAATTTCACTAAGTCCTTGTCCTGTTATTGTTTTTATGCCATATGTTCAAGTTGTTTCCTAGTGATCCGTGCCTCTTTTGAGGATGATCAGTAAGGAAGTTTTGTTAATAATGTGGTGCTCTATCCATCCATGTCTTTGTTTGCAATTATGGAGCACCCTAGCTTGAGTCAGTCGAGCTATACTTTTGCTATAAAATGTTCCTGGAAGATTGTTAACATGTTTAGCAATTTTGCCAAGCTTATTGTTGTTGATCCATGCATGATATGTTGTTGTTCTTGCCATGTCTAGCTTCTATGCCATGTCTTCTTGATGGGTGTATGCTTAGTTTGTCATGCAATGCCTCGTAGTGAGTGCATCGAGCTCGTAAACATGCCTATTTGTTAATTTGTTTTGCATGCTCCAGTTTTTCACTAAGTCTGAATCTGTTTATGTTTTTGCTATGTTCACATGCTTGTAATTGTATTTTCTGATCCCTTTTGGCTCATGGTCACTAAGGGACTTTTGTTATATGCTTAGAGTAGCTTCATGCCATGATATGTTCCTCTAGCTTGTAGTTATCATGCTCTAAACATTGCTTCCTGATGATAAATTTCTGACATGCTGTTAATTTCACCAAGTCTAAAACCTGTTATATTTTGCTCTTTTGCCATGCTTGTTTGAGCCTGTTAATGAGTGAATTAGTCGTAGCTCAGTGTTCATATTTTGTCAAGCATCATGAGTGGATCCCTGCCATGTATTTTTTTCATGTTCGAGTGTTGTAGCATATTTATCTTGATGCATTTAGTTGGTCACTTGTTGTTTATCGCAAACCGGTGCCATATTTGTTTTGCTTGTCATTTCCAAACCGTGCATCCGATTCCGGTGATCTTTATATCGATTTCAACCGAAATCAACTCACCTTTCCAGTGGCACTCCTAGATTTCCATGTTGAGGCCAGGTTCAATCATTCCTTTCCAAATCATGCATATGCATCGCATATCGCATCCCGCATATCATGCCATGTTCATGTGTTGGTTGTTTACTATGTTGTGTGCTTCTTTCCGGTGTTGCTTCTTCGGGTTGGTTCCGTTAACGTCGCGTTTGTGAGGAACCGTTCGACTATGTCTGTTTGTCTTCTTCATGGACTCGTTCTTCTTCGTTGCGGGATTTCAGGCAAGATGACCATACCCTCGAAATTACTTCTATCTTTGCTTGCTAGTTGCTCGCTCTTTTGCTATGCCTATGCTGCGATACCTACCACTTGCTTATCATGCCTCCCGTATTGCTAAGCCAAGCCTCTAACCCACCTTGTCCTAGCAAACCATTGTTTGGCTATGTTACCGCTTTACTCAGCCCCTCTTATAGCGTTGTTAGTTGCAGGTGAAGATTGGAGTTTGTTCCTTGTTGAAACATGATTATTGTTGGGATATCACAATATCTCTTATTTAATTAATGCATCTATATACTTGGTAAAGGGTGGAAGGCTCGGCCTTATGCCTGGTGTTTTGTTCCACTCTTGCCACCCTAGTTTCCGTCATATCGGTGTTATGTTCCCGGATTTTGCGTTCCTTACACGGTTGGGTTATAATGGGAACCCCTTGACAGTTCGCTTTGAATAAAACTCCTCCAGCAAGGCCCAACCTTGGTTTTACCATTCGCCACCTAGCCTCTTTTTCCCTTGGGTTAGACCAGCCCAAGGGTCATCTTTATTTTAACCCCCCCGGGCCAGTGCTTGTCTAAGTGTTGGTCCGAAATAGAGCCACTTGCGGTGCCACCTCGAGGAAACTTGAGGGATAGTTTTAGCTGTACGTAGTGTTCATCCGGTGTTGCCCTGAGAACGAGATATGTGAAGCTCCTATCAGGATGTCGGCGCATCGGGTGGTCTTGCTGGACTTGTTTTACCATTGTCGAGGATGTCTTGTAACCGGGATGCCGAGTCTGATCGGATTGTCTTGGGAGAAGGAATATCCTTCATTGACTGTGAGAGCTTGTGATGAGCTAAGTTGGGACACCCCTGCAGGGATTTGAACTTTTGAAAGCCGTGCCCGCGGTTATGGGCAGATGGGAATTTGTTAATGTCTGGTTGTAGAAAACCTGAAGTTGACCTTAATTAAAATACATCAACCGCGTGTGTAACCGTGACGGTCTCTTCTGGGCGGAGTCCAGGAAGTGAACACGATGTTGGAGTAATGCTTGACGTAGGTTGTTCTAGGATCACTTCTTGATTATAGTTGTTTGTCCATGCTTTTGCCTTCTTTTCTCGCTCTCATTTGCGTATGTTAGCCACCATATATGCTAGTCGCTTGCTGCAACTCCACCTCATACCTTTTTACCTTACCTATAAGCTTAAATAGTCTTGATCGCGAGGGTGTGAGATTGTTGAGTCCCCGTGACTCACAGATACTTCCAAAACCAGCTTGCAGGTGCCGTTGAACCGTGCAGGTGACGCAACCAAGCTGAAGGAGGAGTTCGATGAAGATCTTGTCCTTTGTGTTGTTTCTTTCTAGTTGATCAGTAGTGGAGCCCAGCCGGGACGATCAGGGATCTGTGTAGCATTTGGGGTAGTCTTCTTTTATTTTGGTTCCGTAGTCGGAGCTTGATTGTATTTGGATGAATGTAATGCTTTATTCATGTATTGTGTGAAGTGGCGATTGTAAGCCAACTATGTATCTCTTTCCCTTATGTATTACATGGGTTGTGTGAAGATTACCTCACTTGCGACATTGCTTTTAATGCGGTTATGCCTCTAAGTCGTGCTTCGACACGTAGGAGATATAGCCGCATCGAGGACGTTACACACGGTAAGCATGAGAGTTTGTAGCATAACCAACAAATATGCCCTCATGAGCTCTAGCCTCAAATTTAGACAAATGAACACCTTTCTTGAGAATGAGACACTTACACCTGAACACCTAGAAGTACTTGAGGTTGGGCTTGTTCCCGATGAGTATCTCATATGGAGTCTTGTTAAAGCCTTTACGAGGTAGAGCCGATTTGATGCATGACACGCGGTGTTGATGGCTTCGGCCCAAAGTTGTATGGAGACTTCAACTCCGCCATCATGGTCCTTGCCGCATCCATCAACGTCCGGTTCTTCCTCTCCGCTACACCATTTTGTTGAGGGGTGTAAGGTGCAGAATATTGATGCTTGATCCCCTCATCACTAAGAAACTCATCCAAGGTGTAGTTATTAAACTCGATGCCGTTGTCACTTCTTATTATCAATGTCTTTGCATTGTGTTGACGTTGAGCTTCATTTGCAAAGTCAATGACGGTTTGTTGGGTCTCACTCTTCCTCTTGAAGAAATATACCCAAGTGTATATTGAATAATCATCCACAATCACCAAGCAATACTTCCTACCCCAAGACTATCAAAATATGGAGGCCCAAAGAGATCCATGTGAAGGAGCTCCAAAGGCCTCTTCGAGTAAATGATAGTCGTGGGAGGGTGAACCTTTTCATGTAGCTTTCCTTTGATACAAGCACTGCAAACACGATCTTTGGCAAAACTAACATTTGTTAGTCCACGGACATGGTCCCCCTTGAGAAGACTTTGCAAAGATATCATATTGACATGGGTTAGACGGCGATGCCAAAGCCATCCCACGTCAACTTTAGCCATTAGGCATGTCGCGGTCTTAGTGAGTCGCTCCGAAAAGTTAATCACGTAGAGACCATTTTCGACATGCCCAACAAAGGTTACTTTAAGAGTCTTGCTCCACAAGAGGGCCACGGTATCAACATCAAAGAAGGTGGCAAAACCCATGAGTGCTAGTTGACGAACGGAAAGTAAATTGTATGCAAGGGACTCAACAAACATGACCTTCTCGATCGTAAGATCATGATAAATGACAACCTTATCGAGTCCCAATACCTTAGAGGACGAGGCGTCACCCCACTCGACGTTGGTGGGCATGGATATAATCTTTTGCACGTCCACCACCAAGTCCTTGCTTCCGGTCATATGATTAGTAGCTCCACTATCGAGCAACCATGATCCCCCACCGGAAGCAAATACCTACAAGAGATCAATGCTTGGTTTTAGGTACCCATTTTGTAATGGGTCCTTTGATGTTAGTAACAAGGGTCTTAGGAACCCAAATAGACCACTCAATGTACTCATAAGGAGAACCAACAAATTTGGCATAAACATGCCCATCACTAGCACAGCACAACACATAAGAAGGGTTAAAGTCGTCGGTTTTGTTGGGAAGGGAAGCGTTGCCCTTCTTGGCATCACTACCCCTCACGGTGTTCTTCTCCTTCTCCTTAGTAGCACCCTATCCCTCCTTCACAAAGGTTTGCTTGAGAGGAGGAGGTCGTTTGGCCTTGTCATTCTTCTTCTTGTTCTTGGACCTGGGCACGTACCCAATCCCTTCTTTGGCCACAACTTCCTTTTGGTTGCTCAAAAGGTTGTTGAGGTTCTTCTCGCCTTGTATGCAAGACACAAGACCTTTCTCAAGTTGCTCCTTCAACTTAGTGTTCTCCTCAACAAGATGCACATGCTCACAACATGGGTTAGTAGCATTTGCATTATCAATTAACATCATACGAGGAAAAGTGGCTTTCTCCTTGGTTAGCTTTACTTGAAGTTGATCATGAGACTCTTTGAGGCTAGCATGAGTACCCTTCAAGACCTTGTGAGCCTTGTCAAGTAGGTCAAACTCCTCTTTGAGTCTAGCAAGATCAACCCCAAGCTTGGCCTTCTCGGAGTTTAGCACACGAGAAACAACAATAGCATGATCAAGATCTTTCTTTAACTTAGCGTGATCATCGTTGTGTGACTCCTTAAGAGCCAAATGAAGACCATGCTCTTTCTCAAGAGCATTGGAGAGATCCGAAATCTCATTGGCATAGTCACGACTATGAACCTCCATCTTAGAGATGGCATCTTTGTGAGCTTCGATCATGTCATTGGCTTCACCAAGTTGTTCCAAGAGAGCAACGAAGTGCTTCTTGGATTTGCCCTTGAGTTTGCCCATAAAGGACTCAAACTCATTATCCTCCACATTAGGTCCATCATGTTCATCAATGCAATCCGTCAAATAAGGATTATTAATGATGGTAGTTTTGATGTTGGGAGTTACCTTGTTGGTGGCTTTAGCCATGAGGCACTTGGCGGTAATGCTCTCATTGGGTGAGTCAAAGAGAGACACTCGTGGAGTTGTTGCGATGGCAACAGAGGCCATGGCAACCAACTCATCCTCATCATCCTCATCATCATCATTGTACTCTTCTTGTACCACCAACGCTTTGGGAGGAGTCTTCTTGGTGAAGTTGCTCTTGTTTGGGAAAGACTTGGCTTTGTCCTTTCAGATGAGCTTGCCACTATTGTCTTCCCTCTTCTCACACAGGCACTCCGCAACAAAATGGCTCACATTGCCACAATTATTGCAAGTCCTCACACGTTGCTTGCCCTTCGTGCCACTTGAGTTGTTCATGTTGAAGTTGGGCCTTGAGTTTTTCTTGCTCCAAAATTGCCTTGAAGCAAGAGCCATGTGTTCATGATAGGCATACTTTGTATCTTCAGGGTTGCTCTCCTCTTCTTCTTCTTCGTCCTCTTCTTCCACACTAACCCTGGCCTTTAAAGCAAGGTTGGGCTTCTTTGCTATTTGAGAACGTAGCACCGCATTGTTGGCAGTCTTGTCCAAGATTCTCATGGCCACAAACTCATCCAACACTTCACTTGAGGACAAAGTGTGGAAGTCCAACCTCTGACGAATGACGGAGGACATGGCCTTGTCGTAAGGCATCATTGCCTTGAGGAATTTGCGCTTGATCCAATTGTCATCTGTGTCCTTGCTCCCATGATCTCGGAGTGAGACCGCGAGTTTGGTTACTCTCCGATAAAGCTCACGAGGTTCTTCATCTTCTTTCATTGCAAACTCATCGGCTTCATCTTAAACTACTTCATAGTTGGAGCGTTGAATGCTTGCGCTTCCTCGGTAGAGGGAGACAACACAAAGCCATGCATCTTTGGCCAAGGCGTAGGGCCGAAGATGAGGGAGATCTTCAGGTGGAATTGCATCTTGGATGATGAAGAGAGCATTCTCATTGAATTGATTATCCGCGGCTTTTCTAGAGGTGAAGTTGCTTGAGTCATGCGGATAGAAACCTTCTTTAATGATTCTTCAAAGATTAGTATTCACATGATTTAAATGACGCTTAAAGCGATAAACCCAAGAATCAAAGTCCTCATTTTTCACAATCTTAGGGGGAGGACCGGCATGATTCAAATGAGTAGAGGGAATCAGTCCACCATACACAAGTGGAGGTTCCACATGGGAAAAGATGTCGGTGCCATTCTTACCACTAGACAAAGGAGCTTTTTCACTAATAGCATCCCCCTTGTCGGAGTTAGCATCCATCACCTTGTTAATGGGATCACCCACTTTCAAAGGTGCGGTGGATAGTTTAAGCCCTTCTATGAATTTATTAAACATGATTTCAACCTCGGTCGTCATGGAGGTTTTCAATGTTTCCAAGGCCACATTGAATTTCTCACGAGAGACCGTGGTTTCCCCATCGCCCGTAGACGAGATCGGATTCACACCAGAGTGCTCCTCCACACCGTCTACAGTGTCAACCATACTCTTCGGACGGCAAACTCCTTAGTAAAGAGACGAGGCTCTGATACCAATTGAAAGGATCGATATAGTTGACTAGGGGGGGGGGTGAATAGGCAACTAACAATTTTTAGCTTTTCTTTACCAAATTAAACTTTGCATCAAGTAGGTTGTCTAGATATGCAACCAGGTGGGTAACCTATATGATGCAACAACAACAATCACACAAGCAAGCAAGGTATATAACACAAATAAGCTTGCACAAGTAAAGGGACGAGATAACCAAGAGTGGAGCCGGTGAAGACGAGGATGTGTTATCGAAGTTCCTTCCTTTTGAGGGGAAGTATGTCTTCGTTGGAGCGCTGTGGAGGCACAATGCTCCCCAAGAAGCCACTAGGGCCACCGTATTCTCCTCACGCCCTCACACAATGCGAGATGCCGTGATTCCACTATTGGTGCCTTTGGAGGCAGCAACCGGACCTTTACAAACAAGGTTGGGGCTCTCTCCGCAACTTAATTGGAGGCTCCCAATGAAACCGCGGAGCTTCACCACAATGGAATGTGGCTTCGAGGTGACCTCAACCGTCTAGGGTGCTCAAACACCCAAGAGTAACAAAATCCACACAAGAAAGTATGGGGGAAGCAAATATCCTTTGGTGGAAGTGTAGATCTAGGTCTCCTCCTTCAATCCCTAACAAATCAACAAGTTTGAGTGGCTGGAGAGGGAGATCGGGCAAGAGAGCTTGAGTAGCATTAATGGTGGAGTGAGATAGGTCAAAGGTAGGTGGAAGAAGCACCCTTTTATAGCAACCCTAAAAATCCAACCGTTACTACGTTTTCTATACTGCATCGGTACAACCGCTCCTTGTCCCGGTACAACCGGGACTCACGGTTTACGTGCAGAACCCTACCAGGCGGTACAACCGGGCGACCAAGCGGTGGTACCGGTTTAAGATAACAACCGGACCAACCGCCCCGCCACCGCTCAACTATAGCATAGAAACAGTAGGGAGTCACCCCTGAGTGCGGTAGTCGAGCGGTACAGGACCGGTGCAACCGCTTGGCCTTGAGCGCTCGGGGTGGCTAAGTGTTGGGGAATGTAGCAGAATTTTAAAATTTTATACGCATCACCAAGATCAATCTATGGAGTCATCTAGCAACGAGGGAGATAGGAGTGCATCTACATACCCTTGTAGATCGCATGCGGAAGCGTTCAAGAGAACGGGGTTGATGGAGTCGTACTCGACGTGATCCAAATCACCGATGACCAAGTGCCGAACGGACAACACCTCCGCGTTCAACACACATACGGTTGGGAGACGTCTCCTCCTTCTTGATCCAGCAAGGGGGAAGGAGAGGTTGATGAAGATCCAGCAGCACGACGGCGTGGTGGTGGATGCAGCAGGATCCCGGCAGGGCTTCGCCAAGCGCGGCGGGGAGGAGAGGTGTAACGGAGGGAGAGGGAAGCGCCAAGAGCAAGGTGCGGCTGCCCTCCCTCCCCCCTATTTATATAGGGGCCTTGGGGGGGGCGCCGGCCCTAGGAGATGGATCTCCAAGGGGGCGGCGGCCAAGGAGTGGCTTCCCCCCCAAGCCAAGTGGGGGGCGCCCCCACCCCTAGGGTTTCCCAACCGTAGGCGCAGGGGAGGCCCAAGGGGGGGCGCACCAGCCCACTAGGGGCTGGTTCCCCTCCCAACTGAGCCCATGGGGCCCTCCGGGATAGGTGGCCCCACCCGGTGGACCCCCGGGACCCTTCTGGTGGTCCCGGTACAATACCGATGACCCCCGAAACCTTCCCGATGGCCGAAACTGGACTTCCTATATATATATCTTTACCTCCGGACCATTCCGGAACTCCTCGTGACGTCCGGGATCTCATCCGGGACTCCGAACAACTTTCAGGTTACTGCATACTAATATCTCTACAACCCTAGCGTCACCGAACCTTAAGTGTGTAGACCCTATGGGTTCGGGAGACATGCAGACATGACCGAGACGCCTCTCCGGTCAATAACCAACAGCGGGATCTGGATACCCATGTTGGCTCCCACATGCTCCATGATGATCTCATCGGATGAACCACGATGTTGAGGATTCAATCAATCCATATACAATTCCCTTTGTCAATCGGTACGTTACTTGCCCGAGACTCGATCATCGGTATCCCAATACCTCGTTCAATCTTGTTACCGGCAAGTCACTTTACTCGTACCGTAATGCATGATCCCGTGATCAACCACTTGGTCACATTGAGCTCATTATGATGATGCATTACCGAGTGGGCACAGAGATACCTCTCCGTCATACGGAGTGACAAATCCCAGTCTCGATTTGTGCCAACCCAACAGATACTTTCGGAGATACCTATAGTGTACCTTTATAGTCACCCAGTTACGTTGTGACGTTTGGCACACCCAAAGCACTCCTATGGTATCCGGGAGTTGCACAATCTCATGGTCTAAGGAAATGATACTTGACATTCGGAAAAGCTACAGCAAACGAACTACACAATCTTTGAGCTATGCTTAGGATTGGGTCTTGTCCATCACATCATTCTCCTAATGATGTGATCCCGTTATCAATGACATCCAATGTCCATAGTCAGGAAACCATGACTATCTTTTGATCAACGAGCTAGTCAACTAGAGGCTCACTAGGGACGTGTTGTGGTCTATGTATTCACACATGTATTACGATTTCCGGATAACACAATTATAGCATGAATAATAGACAATTATCATGAACAAAGAAATATAATAATAACCATTTTATTATTGCCTCTAGGGCATATTTCCAACAGTCTCCCACTTGCACTAGAGTCAATATTCTAGTTACATTTTGATGAATCGAACACCCATGCAGTTCTGGTGTTGATCATGTTTTGCTCTAGGGAGAGGTTTAGTCAACGGATCTGCCACATTCAGGTCCGTATGTACTTTACAAATCCCTATGTCTCCATTTTGAACACTTTCACGAATGGAGTTGAAGCGACGCTTGATATGCCTGGTCTTCCTGTGAAACCTGGCTCCTTGGCAAGGGCAATAGCTCTAGTGTTGTCACAGAATAGAGTCATCGGGCCCATCGCATTGGGTATGACTCCTAGGTCGGTAATGAACTCCTTCACCCAGACTGCTTCTTGTGCTGCCTCCGAGGCTGCCATGTAGTCCGCTTCACATGTAGATCCCGCCACAACACTTTGCTTGCAACTGCACCAGCTTACTGCCCCACCATTCAAAATATACATGTATCCGGTTTGTGACTTAGAGTCATCCAGATTTGTGTCGAAGCTAGCATCGACGTAACCCTTTACGACGAGCTCTTCGTCACCTCCATAAATGAGAAACATTTCCTTAGTCCTTTTCAGGTACTTCAGGATATTCTTGACCGCTGTCCAGTGTTCCATGCCGGGATTACTTTGGTACCTTCCTACCAAACTTACGGCAAGGTTTACATCAGGTCTGGTACACATCATAGCATACATGATAGACCCTATGGCCGAGGCATAGGGGACGACACTCATCTTTTCTCTATCTTCTGCCGTGGTCGGGCATTGAGCCGTTCTCAATCTCGTACCTTGCAATACAGGCAATAACCCCTTCTTTGACTGATCCATTTTGAACTTCTTCAATATCTTGTCAAGGTACATACTCTGTGAAAGACCAATGAGGCGTCTCGATCTATCTCTATAGATCTTGATGCCTAATATATAAGCAGCTTCTCCAAGGTCCTTCATTGAAAAACACTTGTTCAAGTAGGCCTTGATGCTTTCCAAGAATTCTATATCATTTCCCATCAACAGTATGTCATCCACATACAATATGAGAAATGCTACAGAGCTCCCACTCACTTTCTCGTAAATGCAGGCTTCTCCATAAGTCTGCGTAAACCCAAACGCTTTGATCATCTCATCAAAACAAATGTTCCAACTCCAAGATGCTTGCACTAGCCCATAAATCGAGCGTTGGAGCTTGCACACCTTGTCAGCATTCTTAGGGTCGACAAAACCTTCTGGCTGCATCATATATAGTTCTTCCTTAAGGAAACCATTAAGGAATGTCGTTTTGACGTCCATTTGCCATATCTCATAATCATAGAATGCGGCATTTGCTAACATGATTCGGACGGACTTCAGCTTCGCTACAGGTGAGAAAGTCTCATCGTAGTCAACCCCTTGAACTTGTCGATAACCCTTAGTGACAAGCCGAGCTTTATAGATGGTCACATTACCATCCGCGTCTGTCTTCTTCTTAAAGATCCATTTATTTTCTATGGCTCGCCGATCATCGGGCAAGTCAGTCAAAGTCCATACTTCATTTTCATACATGGATCCTATCTCGGATTTCATGGCTTCCAGCCATTTGTCAGAATCCGGGCCCGCCATCGCTTCTTCATAGTTCGAAGGTTCACCGTTGTCTAACAACATGATTTCCAAGACAGGGTTGTCATACCACTCTTGTCATGGTTTTGTCACGGCAGATGTCCTAGAGAAAGGACTTAGTCGTGGAGCCATTGCGACGGGTTAACTTAAAGGGGTTAAAGCGGACACAGGGAGGCAAGAGAGTTTATACTAGTTCGGCCCCTTCTATGAAGGTAAAAGCCTACATCTAGTTGTGATGGGATTGATGGGGTTTCGATGACTAGGGAGCAAACAAGCTTCGCCTATGTCTCGAGTTGTTGTCTGTTGTCCTTGAACCGCCGCCGGGTCGTCCACTTATATACACGGGTGACGCCCATCGGTTCACAGAGTCCCAATACCGGCTCATACATGTGTCCGGTTTGGTCTCTACTTATTCCTAACTTACAGTACAAGTTAAATACCGACACCGGTTTATGGCTACAGGCCTTGAACCGACTATGGGCCTTGAGCCCTCATCTGCCTTCTTGGGCTTTAACATACTTAACTACTGACGAAGTTAACCCAGCCCAGATAGGCCGGTTTACGCCCAGTAGTGATATCCCCAACAACTCTGGTGCGGAACGTGTCCTCATGGACCTACGAAGTTCAGTAGCAACTTGATCTGAAGTTTCATGATCATCATCACCAACTTCCTCTCTAGTCGGTGCAGGCACCTCAGGAACATTTTCTTGAGCTGCGCCACTTACCGGTTCAAGAGGTAATACTTCATCAAGTTCTACTTTCCTCCCACTTATTTCTTTCGAGAGAAACTCTTTCTCTAGAAAGGACCCATTCTTGGCAACAAAGATCTTGCCTTCGGATCTGAGGTAGAAGGTATACCCAATAGTTTCTTTAGGGTATCCTATGAAGACGCATGAGGGAGTCCTGGATTAGGGGGTGTTCGGATAGCCGGACTATACCTTCAGCTGAACTCCTGGACTATGAAGATACAAGATTGAAGACTTCGTCCCGTGTCAGGAAGGGACTTTCCTTGGCATGGAAGGCAAGCTTGGCGATACGGATATTCAGATCTCCTACCATTGTAACCGACTTTGTGTAACCCTAACCCTCTCCGGTGTCTATATAAACCGGAGGGTTTTAGTCCGTAGGACAACATAGACAACAACAATCATACCATAGGCTAGCTTCTAGGGTTTAGCCTCTCCGATCTCATGTTAGATCTACTCTTGTACTACCCATATCATCAATATTAATCAAGCAGGACGTAGGGTTTTACCTCCATCGAGAGGGCCCGAACCTGGGTAAAACTTCGTGTCCCTTGCCTCCTGTTACCATCCGGCCTAGACGCACAGTTCGGGACCCCCTACCCGAGATCCGCCGGTTTTGACACCGACATTGGTGCTTTCATTGAGAGTTCCTCTGTGTCGTCGCCGTCAGGCCCGATGGCTCCTACAATTATCAATAGCGATGCAGTCCAGGGTGAGACCTTCCTCCCCGGACAGATCTTCGTCTTCGGCGGCTTTGCACTGCGGGTCAATTCACTTGGCCATCTGGAGCAGATCGAAAGCTACGCCCCTGGCCGTCAGGTCAGATTTGGAAGTTTAAACTACACGGCTGACATCCGCGGGGACTTGATCTTCGGTGGATTCGAGCCACTGCCGAGCGTGCCGCACTGTCCCGACGAGCATGATCTAGCTCTGCCGCCGAACAGTGCCCTGGAGGCCGCACCCGCATTGGCTTCAACCCTTAATTTAGAGAAAATACGCTCCTCAACTGTCCAAGCTTAGAGCTTTCATGGCCAATGGTTTAACAGGAGTTGATCTCGCTCACTGGTGGATATCGTGGAGCATACTGCCCTTGAGTCAGCGCTCCGGTTTGATGTGTGAGTATACTGGCAGTGTTGATGACCCACTGCGACATGCTAACATCCATCTTACTGACAAAGAAATCACAGAGGCTATGAATAAAATGCTGAATGAACCGGAACACGTCTGTGCTCGAACCGGCCTGCTTCCCTTCTGTGCCACCAACAAACCGCCAGCTATAAGAGTTTGATTGTTCTTTTTTCTGAACCTGTTATTGATATATCTGGTCATTGTTTAATATCAATGCCTGTTTAAATAGGGCAATGATCCATTTTGGAGCAAGAAACTGCCGCAGGAGAAACCAGAAAAACCAGACAAACCGGAAAGATCAATCCGGCAAAAGACTAAAGCTGTGAAGAAGACTACCCACAGGAAAAGAACCACTGCATCCTCTGATCCAGCCGCTGATGACGATGTGGGTAACCCGGCTTGAGGTAGAACTTGATTCACTTGGCTTATTTTTCACGCGCCTTATTGATGATGATATTTGTCAGGATGATGCCGAAGCCAGTCATGCTGATGCTGTAGAGGTAATTATTCTTTCCTCCGATTCAGATCCTTTGCCTTCACTAAAAATCCGTCAGGCAAATCGGAATGTTAAATTTTCTCATCCTCTTGCTTACTTGGATCCCAAATTTCTTATGAAGACCCAACAGCACGAAGCTCGCCGCACGACCCGACATAGTGGCCAGGTAGTTACCTCGCCGGTTTACCGAATAGTCCGGTTCGGAAACGCCATTCAGAGGTCTCTAATTTGCCTGTCAGTACTTGTCCTAAAATGGGCTGTTTTCGTCAACCTCTTAATCCGTCTGACTCCGATTATCAGGTCACTTCCCATTCATCATCTGGCGAGTCATCAGCTACCCAGCTGCCGCCGCTCAAAACGGTGTTTGGGTAAGCCATACTTATCATAATGCTTCTGGTGTATTACTTTGTAGCATATACTGTACTGACCTTTGTTATTCCTTTCAGGGCCAAGCCTAAGCCAAGCAAGAAGGCTCGCCTAGATAAAACGGCGGAAGAAGATGCTATTCCTGAACCGGACAGAGTACTCAACCCTGAAGCGGCCATCCGTGAGGATGTGCCAAACGACCCACCACCACAAGATGATGATTTTATTACTGAAGAGAGACATGTTGATACCTCTGGTCCTGTTGACCAGCCCAGAAGCCCCATCCGGATTGAGAAATCCACCAGTCCATCCAAGTCTACTGATAAACTGACGGCCCCAACGCAAACCGGCGATGCCAAGGATGATGAAGTTGTTATTACTGGCATTGGCCATACAGAGCCAAGCAATCCTGTCGCTTTGTCTAAACATACTGCCAAGGAAGAATTTGCTGCCTTTGGCAAGGGCAAGTGGAATGTTGATCTGGCGACTTACGCTGCTCTGAACGCCCAAGACATCCATTCCGGCTATCTGAACCGGCTGTATACCAGTCGTGACTATGAAGCCGGTCTGGTTAACATGATGAAAGATAAATATGAGGTAACTTCCATACGCTCTTTCCTGCTTGTATGCTTCAATTCTTGCTGACTCGCCTAGCCCCCAAGGACCGGTTTCTAACCTTCTTTCAAACCGGGACTTAGTAATATAAACCTTAAAGCCTCGAATTTCGCTGATGTAGCCCCCAAGGGCCGGTTCAACTTAGTATAGTTAAACCGGGACT
Organism: Triticum dicoccoides; assembly: GCF_002162155.2. Classification (NCBI taxonomy): domain Eukaryota; kingdom Viridiplantae; phylum Streptophyta; class Magnoliopsida; order Poales; family Poaceae; genus Triticum; species Triticum dicoccoides. The sequence continues at coordinate 451,480,071 of NC_041382.1, read as the reverse complement.
TAAGTAATTAATATCGCCGAATCAGAACTTATTTTGAACAAATAGCCATTAGCCCCCAAGTGCCAAGTTGAATACTTGTATTGAGCTTGGGACTTTATAATCAAGTGAAATATGAAGATCAAATAGGAATTAGCCCCCAAGCGCCAAGTGCATAACTTGTTATGTGGTTGGTGCTTCAATTCTTGCTCTGCTTGCTGAATCATATAACTGTCTGTATGCAGGCTGAGCTGAAGACAAAAGAGACCCAAATCGCCGATCTCCAAGAAAATCTGAAGTCCCAACAGACTGAAACCTCAAAAGCAAAAGAGGAGTTGACCAGCGCCTTAAGCGTCATGGAACAGCTTAAGAAGGATTTCAAGAAGGAGCGGGCGGATTGGGCTACTGAAAAATCCGCTTTAACCAAACGAGCAGAAGACGCCGAGGCTGCACTAAAACCGGTGGTGGATGAACTGACCAGCATAAAGCGGCACGTGCATGCCATGACCGCTGCTATCTTTGGTAAGCCGGTTTGATTTCTGAATTGATTTTGCCATCTTACAGAGCTGTCGTTTTGTTAACCCTTTGTGATATTTCAGGGACACGCATTGGTCATTTGGGGTCAGATGTGCGAAAGAAATTGAAAGCCGCCTATACGTTGATCGAACAACTGTACACTGGTGCACAGCGGATCATCTGTACTGCATCCCACAACAAGCCGGCGCCCACTTTGATCCAGGACACTCTGCAGAAACTATCGGTGCTTCCTGCCCGGGTTGAAGAGCTGAAGAAATCTGCTGCTCGAACCAGTGCGATCAATGCCTTAATCCGGGCAAAAGCTTGGGTGCCGGATTTTGATCCTATTGAAGCGGCTCAGGGCTATCCCAGCTTGAAGGAAGACGGGTCAGAGTTTAGTGAAGCGGATCTGCGAGCAATAAACCGGGAGGTGCGTCCACTAGCTTGTCAATTGGCTGAAGAAGCAGACTTGTCTCATTATCAAGCCCAATATGATAATCAAAAGAAGCGAGTAGCTGCACCAATTCATGAAGCGGAAAATCTTATCCCTCCAATCCGTAAGCATACTTACGCTCTTGATATTGAACCGTTGTTGCTGATCCATGATGAAGCTGTCTTTCAAGCATTAATGGGAATCGACTGGATAACTGTTGATTTCTAGCCGCTGGGTAGAGAAACTGAAGTTGAAGCGGCGCGGGATGACCCACAACCATCAGGCCATGCTGGTGACCAAGCTTGAACTGGCAGCCGGTTTAAATTGCTTCTCCGTTGAAAAACAATGATCTTGTTTTGGGCACCGTGTTGCCTTGTAATAGGCTAGCTGATACTCTTGATCTTAATATGCCTTCGTGCATAACCACTACAACTTGTGCTTTCTTCGGGTGATGAACTTTCCAAAGTATTTTCTGCAACATAAAAATCTTAAAGTGCCACCGTGGTTGTACCGTCAGGCGGAGTATGATGTCTGCATATATAAAATAAAAATATCTGAAATTTAAGCATATGATCAAATCTTTGAGATACATAATACTTGCCATCGTTGGGCATGAAGTTGGTTTAGCCAATCTTGAAGCGGAGGTTTCATAAATCCACACTGTTGGAGGAGATAGCAGCTCCTGTATATATATAATGCCGGTTTACCATGTAAACCGTGCCGGGTTATAAAACACCGTGTTACTCCGTAATAGGATGTTAACAAAAAATCAAACCGGGCAAATAGTCTCCGGATTAAAAATGAACTGTGTTCCGTCAATTGACAGTTTGAACCGGCTGAAAACTTTGTCGGTTTAAAAAACGCAACAAAAAGAAAGAAATATCTTTCAAAGAAAAAAATGTGAAGCAAAGGCAATGATAAAACCGTTTGCAAAAAGAGGCTTATTTGAGCCGATCAGATGGCATTACCATGGTCGGACATGACCAAGCTCCCGATAGGTGTAGTATGGTTCAAATCAGCCAGGTCCCCAAATGAAACCGTGGCATTTATGTCGATCAAGTGGCATGGCAATGGTTCGGGTTCGACCAAGCCCCCAAGTGATTCTGTGGCCTTAGGCCGATCAAGAGGCGTGACTGGTTCAGACGTGACCAAGTCCCCAAGTGATCTAGTGGCTCTCGCCTATCAAGAGGTGTTGCATTGGTTCGGACACGACCAAGCCCCCAAGTGATATAACATGATGCTTTTGAAAAGCTAACTCAAGGGGTAAACCGGAGGCCGCTTTAGAACAACTCCGTGTAACCACACATGATGTAAAAGAACAGATACCCCGCTTTAGCTGAGGTTCCGGTTTATTATATTTAATCATAATATATACATCATCATAATATGTACATAAGTAGAGCCAATGACTCAGGTATAGTAAGGCCGAAGATGAGCTATGTTCCAGGGCCTATTGGTCTCTTCCTCTGATGTACGTGAGTCTTTATGCTCTCGAATATCGATAAGATAGTATGACCCGTTGTGCAGATTCTTGCTAACCACGAAAGGCCCCTCCCAAGGTGGGGATAGCTTATGCATATCAGTCTGGTCTTGAATGAGCCGAAGCACCAAATCTCCTTCCTGAAAAGCTCTGGTTCTGACTCGGCGACTGTGATAACGACGAAGATCCTGTTGGTAAATCGCCGAGCGGGTGGCTGCGATGTCACGTTCTTCATCCAACAGGTCCAAAGCGTCTTGCCGTGCTGTCGCGTTGTCCGCTTCAACATAAGCCGCCACACGAGGTGAGTCATGACGGATATCACTTGGGAGAACCGCCTCCGCTTAGTAGACCATGAAAAACGGCGTGTATCCTGTTGATCTGTTGGGTGTAGTATTGATGCTCCATAACAGAGATGGTAACTCTTCTACCGACCAACCCAGCATTCTCTGCAAAGGAACCATAAGCCGGGGTTTGATGCCTCTCAAGATCTCTTGATTAGCCCTTTCTGCTTGACCATTGGACTGCGGGTGTGCCACTGATGAAACGTCAAGCCGGATGCGCTCCCGTTTGCAGAACTCCTTCATGGCACCCTTAGACAAATTGGTACCATTATCTGTGATGATACTGTGTGGAAAGCCAAACCAGAAAATCACTTTTTTGATGAACTGAATGGCCGTGGCCGCATCACACTTGCTAATAGGTTCTGCTTCTACCCACTTTGTAAACTTGTCAACCGCCACCAGGAGGTGGGTCTTCTTATCTTTGGACATTTTGAAAGGCCCAACCATATCCAGCCCCCAAGTTGCAAACGGCCAAGTAATTGGAATCATTCTCAATTCTTGAGCCGGCACATGAGCACGTCTTAAAAACTTTTCGCAACCGTCACATCGTCTGACCAGATCCTCCGCATCAGCATGAGCAGTTAACCAATAGAAACCATGGAGAAACGCTTTAGCTAGCAAAGATTTTGAACCGGCGTGGTGACCACAATCTCCTTCGTGGATCTCACGCAAAATTTCACAGCCTTCTTTAGGAGACACACAGCGTTAAAACGCCCCTGATACACTACAATGATGCAACTCGCCATTGATAATAGTCATGGACTTGGACCGCAAGATTATCTGCCGGGCCAGAGTCTCATCCTCTGGTAACTCACCCCGGTTCATGTACGCCAGGTAAGGAAGTGTCCAATCCGGAATGACATGAAGAGCTGCCACCAATTGAGCCTCTGGATCAGGAATAGCCAAATCTGCTTCACCGGGGAGCTTGACCGATGGGTTGTGCAGCACATCCAGAAAAACGTTGGGCGGGACCGGTTTGCGCTGAGAGCCCAGCCGGCTTAAAGCGTCCGCCGCGTCATTCTTCCGTCGGTCCATGTGGTCCACCCGATAGCCTTTAAAGTGACCTACAACAATATCCACCTCACGACGATATGCTGCCATGAGTGGGTCCTTGGAGTCCCAAGTGCCAGATACTTGTTGAGCCACGAGGTCCGAGTCACCGAAGCACTTAACTCGACTTAGATTCATCTCCTTAGCCATCCGGAGACCATGGAGCAAGGCTTCATACTCAGCTGCATTGTTAGTACAAGGGAACATTAAGCAGAGAACGTAACAAAACTTATCACCTCGTGGGGAAGTTAATACGACTCCAGCCCCTGAGCCTTCCAATTGCCTGGATCCGTCGAAATGGATGGTCCAATATGTGTGATCCGGCTTTTCTTCAGGTGCTTGCAGTTCCATCCCATCGTTGATGAAATCAACAAGTGCTTGAGACTTAACCGCCGTCCGAGGTACATACTTCAATCCGTGCGGCCCAAGCTCTGTAGCCCACTTGGCAATCCGGCCAGTCGCTTCCCGGTTCTGGATGATATCCCCCAAAGGAGCAGAGCTGACCACCGTAATTGGGTGCCCTTGGAAGTATTGCTTAAGCTTCCGGCTTGCCATAAAAACTCCGTACACCAGCTTCTGCCAATGCGGATACCTTTGCTTGGACTCAATGAGTACCTCGCTGATATAATAGACCGGACGTTGAACCGGATGCTCCTTATCTGCCTCCTTTCGCTCCACCACAATAGCCACGCTGACCGCACGAGCATTAGCAGCAACATATAGCAGTAAAGGCTCTTTGTCAATGGGAGCAACGAGCACAGGCGGATTGGCCAATTGCCGCTTTAAGTCCTCAAACGCTTCGTCAGCAGCGGAACTCCAGACGAACTGATCTGTCTTCTTCAACATCTGATACAAAGGGATTGCCTTCTCACCAAGGCGCTGATAAATTGGCTTAATGCGGCAATCTGGCCTGCCAGGCGTTGAACATCATTGATACACTTCGGTTTAGCCAGGGAGGTGATGGCTGTGATCTTCTCCGGATTAGCCTCAATTCCCCTGTTGGACACCAGAAAACCCAATAACTTGCCTGCCGGTACACCAAAAACACACTTGGCCGGATTAAGCATCATCTTGTACGTCCTCAAGTTATCAAAGGTTTCCTTCAAATCGTCAACCAGAGTCTCCTTTTCCCTGGACTTAACCACGATATCATCCACGTAAGCATGTACATTACGGCCAACCTGCTTGTGAAGACAATTTTGTACACATCGTTGATAAGTTGCCTGGGCACTCTTGAGCCCAAAGGGCATAGACACATAGCAGAAGGCTCCAAAGGGACTTATGAATGTTGTGTTCTCCTGGTCCTTAACTGCCATTTTGATCTGATGATAGCCAGAATATGCATCCAAAAAACTTAAACGCTCACAACCCGCCGTAGCATCAATAATTTGATCAATATGGGGGAGGGCAAAAGGATCCGCTGGACAAGCCTTATTAAGATCTGTGTAATCCACACACATGCGCCAGGTGCCGTTTTTCTTAAGGACAAGTACCGGATTGGCAAGCCACTCAGGGTGAAAAACTTCAACAATAAAGCCAGCTGCTAAGAGCCTGGCTACCTCTTCTCCAATCGCCTTGCGTCTTTCTTCGTCAAATCAGCGGAGAAACTGTTTCACCGGTTTGTATTTAGGATCCACATTGAGGGTGTGCTCAGCGAGTTACCTCGGTACACCTGGCATGTCAGAGGGCTTCCATGCAAAAATGTCCCGATTCTCACGGATGAACTCGATGAGCGCGCTTTCCTATTTCGGATCCAAGTTGGCACTGATGCTGAACTGCTTGGACGAATCGCCAGGTACGAAGTCAACAAGCTTAGTTTCTGCTGCCGATTTGAACTTCAGGGACGGATCATGCTCCGTAGTTGGCTTCTTTAATGGAGTCATGTTCGCCGGATCAACATTGTCCTTATAATGCTTCAGCTCCTCGGTGGCACAAACTGACTCTGCGTAGGCCGCATCTCCTTCCTCGCACTCCAAAGCGATTTTACGGCTTCCGTGAACCGTTATTGTCCCCTTGTGACCCGGCATTTTGAGCTGCAAATACACATAACAGGGCCGTGCCATAAACTTGGCGTAGGCCGGTCGCCCAAACAGGGCGTGATATGGACTTTGGATTTTCACCACTTCAAACGTCAATGTCTCCGACCTGGAATCATGATCATCTCCAAAGGCCACTTCCAGAGTTATCTTACCAACAGGATATGCTGACTTGCCAGGTACCACACCGTGGAACACCGTATTGGACGGTTTGAGATTTTTATCTGTTAGTCCCATACGACGGAAGGTCTCATAGTACAAGATATTAATGCTGCTCCCTCCATCCATGAGCACCTTGGTGAACTTGTAACCTCCCACCTGAGGCGCCACCAGCAGAGCCAACTGACCCGGATTATCAACCTGGGGAGGGTGATCCTCTCTGCTCCATATGATTGGCTGTTCAGACCAGCATAGATAACGGGGCACGGCCGGTTCAACAGAGTTAACTGCCCGCCTCTGAACCTTCCGGTCTCACTTGTCCAAGCTAGTGGTGAAGACATGGTACTGCCCACTATTCAGCTGCTTTGGGTTGCTCTTGTAACCTGACTGTTGCTACTATTGGTTGTAACCACCCTGGTTGTTCTGATTATTATGATTATTATGTCTGCCCGGATTACCATTAAATCCTGAACCGGAATTTCCTCCATCGTAACCCGGCCCGGATCCTGAGCCATCACCGGAGCCGTGATCATACCAGAAAGCATTAGAATTCTTGAACTCCTGCATAATGAAGCAATCCTTCCAAAGGTGGTTTGCTGGCACCTCCTTCGTTCCATGTCTTGGACAGGGCTGGCTCAGTAGATAATTTAGGCGGTCCGGGTTAGGGTTGGGTGCTCCATTGCGATTTGGCGGTTTACCCTTGCGTCGCTGGCCCTTGTCCTGCGCGTTGGTGTTAGCCACAAAGTCCATGTTACCATCCGCTTTACGCTTGCCTCCACCACCATTGCCTGCCAAGTGATGTTGTTGACCTTTGGAATTGTTGTTCCTCTTTCCCTTCCCTGCCTTGTCGTCATCAGATTCGGGATCCTTGGTACTATCAGAATCAACATACTTTACCAAAGCAGCCATGAGGGTCCCCATGTCAGTGCAATGGCGCTTCATCCGTCCCAATTTCAGCTTTAGGGGCCCAAACCGGTGCCCAAACCGGCAGTTGCCTTCTAGGGTTAAGACTGCAGTGTCAGCGTTGATGCGGTCTGATGAATGCAACACTTGTGAGACCCGGCGCACCCAATGAGTCGTCGATTCTCCTTCCTCCTGGACACAGGTAGCTAAGTCTACTATCGACATGGGTTGCTTACATGTATCCTTGAAATTACTGATAAACCGGGCTCGTAATTGGGCCCATGAACTGATAGAATTGGCCGGTAAGCTTTTTAACCAAGTGCGGGCCGTTCCTTCAAGCATCATGGTGAAGTACTTCACACATGCCGCATCATCCACATCAAGCATCTCCATGGCCATCTCATAGCTCTCCACCCATGTCTCTGGGGGTTAATCCGCCGTGTAATTTGGCACCTTGCGCGGGCCCTTGAAATCCTTGGGCAGGCGCACATTGTGTAAAGCAGGGACAAGGCAAGGCACCCCCAAAGAGCTAGAAGTAACACCAGGTTCGACCGAAATAGTTGGACGAACCGGCGTAAGCTGCCGAGCCTGATACTGCGCGGCTAACTCGGCCTCCCTGCACGCTCGGGCCCGGTCCACCACTTCCTGAGAGTTATCAGCACCCCCTGCCAGGTTGTTGTCGCGGGGTGCTCCACGTCGTTCATTGCTTGACACTGCTGGTTCATCCATACGCCTGCTATAGCTCCGGCTTGGACGAGGGGTCGAGTGGATACGGTCGCGGCTGTAGGAGTACGCTTCCTGTTGGACCAAAGCTGTCCTAAGAAGCTCCTTGACCTGTCGATCTCTACCACATGCGGCGAGTCACCTTCAATTGGCATGGCCTCCAGCCGTGCAGCAGCGGCAACGAGATTGTCCATTGGGTTGGAGTAGTGAACCGGTGGTGTTGAAACAGCCTGAGGTATAACAATGTTTTGACGAGGCGGATTCATCGGACGGGGCTGAACTGGCGCACCGGTCCCAGGAGCTTCCGCCCGGTTCCCCTCCAGCGGATTACTGGTTCCTGCTCCTGGGGTGTTGAAAAGGTCTCTGGCCTCGAAAACCGAAGGCAAACGGGATCGATGCTTCCTCCTCATGACTTCATGCGACGCGTTCTGGTCCAACATGAGCCTGTAGGCTTGTGCGTCTAAAGCGGCCCGCTCTGTGGTTATCCTGGCATTCTCAGCTGCCAGGTTCGCCTTGGCCTGGGTGATCTATTCCTTCACCTTTGCAATCTCCGCGTTGTGGACTTCCTGATCCGCCGGATTAGCTTCTACCATAAGCGCAGCCAATGCATCAAATAGATCTGATAGAACTTGAGCCGGCGGGCGTGCAGAGCTTCCTGCCCCGGCAGCTGTCGCCGCTGCTGAACCGGAGGTTATTGGCGCGGCGGTCGAAGAATGAAGCACTGCTTGTGTGCCGGTCATGAATATTCCAACTCGGTTGGGTAGATCAGAGGGGTCCGGAATACTGTCGCCGTCGGAACAGCCCCCAATCCGGCCATCTTGTAGCTGATATAGAGATTCGGTTTCTCTGGTTGATGACTCGTCGCCGGAATAAACGACGGTCTCGCCGCGAGATTCCGATCCATCCTTGTAACTTCCTCCACGACGGCACGAAGGCACGCTTCACGACCGGTTTAACCCGGGCGGACCATGCACGCTGAGCCGTTTCGACGAGGTCGGTGCAGATGTCCGGCTCAGGGCCCGGTTCACCGATCTTGCCGATGAAAACGTGTATGCCACCAAAGGGGACCCGATACCCGTACTCAACTGAGCCGGCCTCGGGGCCCCAGCCTGCATCATCGATGTAGAGCTTGCCGCGATGACTCTTAGTCATCCGGCCCACAGCGTAGCCCTCGAGTCCTTCAAAGCGGCCCTCCAAGAACTTGAAACCATCGTGAGATAGCCCCACGGTGGGCGCCAACTGTCGTGGTTTTGTCACGGCAGATGTCCTAGAGAAAGGACTTAGTCGTGGAGCCATCGCGACGGGTTAGCTTGAAGGGGTTAAAGCGGACACAGGGACGCAAAGAGAGTTTATACTAGCTCAGCCCCTTCGATAAAGGTAAAAGCCTACGTCTAGTTGTGACGGGATTGATGGGGTTCCGATGACTAGGGAGCAAACAAGCTTCTCCTATGTCTCGAGTTGTTGTCTGTTGTCCTTGAACCGCCGCCAGGTCGTCCCCTTATTACGGGTGACGCCCGTCGGTTCACAGAGTCCCAATACCGGCTCATAGATGTGTCCGGTTTGGTCTCTACTTATTCCTAACTTACATTACAAGTTAAATACCGACGCCGGTTTACGGCTACAGGCCTTGAACCGACTATGGGCCTTGAGCCCTCATCTGCCTTCTTGGGCTTTAACATACTTAACTACTGACGAAGTTAACCCGGCCCAGATAGGCCGATTTACGCCCAGTAGTGATATCCCCTACAACTCTGGTGCGGAACGTGTCCTCGTGGACCTACGAAGTTCAGTAGCAACTTGATCTGAAGTTTCATGATCATCATCATCAACTTCCTCTCTAGTCGGTGCAGGCACCTCAGGAACATTTTCTTGAGCTGCGCCACTTACCGGTTCGAGAGGTAATACTTCATCAAGTTCTACTTTCCTCCCACTTATTTCTTTCGAGAGAAACTCTTTCTCTAGAAAGGACCCATTCTTGGCAACAAAGATCTTGCCTTCGGATCTGAGGTAGAAGGTATACCCAATAGTTTCTTTAGGGTATCGTATGAAGACGCATGAGGGAGTCCTAGATTAGGGGGTGTTCGGATAGCCGGACTATACCTTCAGCCGAACTCCTGAACTATGAAGATACAAGATTGAAAACTTCGTCCCGTGTCCGGAAGGGACTTTCCTTGGCGTGGAAGGCAAGCTTGGCGATACGGATATTCAAATCTCCTACCATTGTAACCGACTTTGTGTAACCCTAACCCTCTCCGGTGTCTATATAAACCGGAGGGTTTTAGTCCATAGGACAACATACACAACAACAATCATACCATAGGCTAGCTTCTAGGGTTTAGCCTCTCCGATCTCGTGGTAGATCTACTCTTGTACTACCCATATTATCAATATTAATCAAGCAGGACGTAGGGTTTTACCTCCATCGAGAGGGCCCGAACCTGGGCAAAACTTCGTGTCCCTTGCCTCCTGTTACCATCTGGCCTAGACGCACAGTTCGGGACCCCCTACCCGAGATCCACCGGTTTTGACACCGACATTGGTGCTTTCATTGAGAGTTCCTCTGTGTCATCGCCGTCAGGCCCGATGGCTCCTACGATTATCAATAGCGATGCAGTCCAGGGTGAGACCTTCCTCCCCGGACAGATCTTCGTCTTCGGCGGCTTCGCACTGTGGGCCAATTCACTTGGCCATCTGGAGAAGATCGAAAGCTACGCCCCTGGTCGTCAGGTCAGATTTGGAAGTTTAAACTACACGGCTGACATCCGCGGGGACTTGATCTTCGGCGGATTCGAGCCACTGCCGAGCGCGCCGCACTGTCCCGACGAGCATGATCTAGCTCTACCGCTGAACAGTGCCCTGGAGGCCGCACCCGCATCGGCTTCAACCCTTAATTTAGAGCAAATACGCTCCTCAACTATCCAAGCTCAGAGCTTTCATGGCCAATGGTTTAACAGGAGTTGATCTCGCTCGCTGTTGGATATCGTGGAGCATACTGCCCTTGAGTCAGCGCTCCGGTTTGATGTGCGAGTATACTGGCAGTGTTGATGACCCACTGCGACATGCTAACATCCATCTTACTGACAAAGAAATCACAGAGGCTGTGAATAAAATGCTGAATGAACCGGAACACGTCTGTGCTCGAACCGGCCTGCTTCCCTTCTGTGCCACCAACAAACCGCCAGCTGTAAGAGTTTGATTGTTCTTTTTTCTGAACCTGTTATTGATATATCTGGTCATTGTTTAATATCAATGCCTGTTTAAATAGGGCAATGATCCATTTTGGAGCAAGAAACTGCCGCAGGAGAAACCAGAAAAACCAGACAAACCGGAAAGATCAATCCGGCAAAAGACTAAAGCTGTGAAGAAGACTACCCACAGGAAAAGAACCACTGCATCCTCTGATCCAGCCGCTGATGACGATGTGGGTAACCCGGACCTTGAGGTAGAACTTGATTCACTTGGCTTATTTTTCACGCGCCTTATTGATGATGATATTTGTCAGGATGATGCCGAAGCCAGTCATGCTGATGCTGTAGAGGTAATTATTCTTTCCTCCGATTCAGATCCTTTGCCTTCACTAAAAATCCGTCAGGCAAACCGGAAGGTTAAATTTTCTCATCCTCTTGCTTACTTGGATCCCAAATTTCTTATGAAGACCCAACAGTACGAAGCTCGCCGCACGACCCGGCATAGTGGCCAGGTAGTTACCTCCGCCGGTTTACCGAATAGTCCGGTTCGGAAACGCCATTCAGAGGTCTCTAATTTGCCTGTCAGTACTTGTCCTAAAATGGGCTGTTTTCGTCAACCTCTTAATCCGTCTGACTCCGATTATCAGGTCACTTCCCATTCATCATCTGGCGAGTCATCAGCTACCCAGCTGCCGCCGCTCAAAACGGTGTTTGGGTAAGCCATACTTATCATAATGCTTCTGGTGTATTACTTTGTAGCATATACTGTACTGACCTTTGTTATTCCTTTCAGGGCCAAGCCTAAGCCAAGCAAGAAGGCTCGCCTAGATAAAGCGGCTGAAGAAGATGCTATTCCCAAACCGCACAAAGTACTTAACCCTGAAGCGGCCATCCGTGAGGATGTGCCAAACGACCCACCACCACAAGATGATGATTTTATTACTGAAGAGAGACATGTTGATACCTCCGGTCCTATTGACCAGCCCAGAAGCCCCATCCGGATTGAGAAATCCACCAGTCCATCCAAGTCTACTGATAAACTGACGGCCCCAATGCGAACCGGCGATGCCAAGGATGATGAAGTTGTTATTACTGGCATTGGCCATACAGAGCCAAGCAATCCTGTCGCTTTGTCTAAACATACTGCCAAGGAAGAATTTGCTGCCTTTGGCAAGGGCAAGTGGAATGTTGATCTGGCGACTTACGTTGCTCTGAACGCCCAAGACATCCATTCCGGCTATCTGAACCGGCTGTATACCAGTCGTGACTATGAAGCCGGTCTGGTTAACATGATGAAAGATAAATATGAGGTAACTTCCATACGCTCTTTCCTGCTTGTATGCTTCAATTCTTGCTGACTCACCTAGCCCCCAAGGACCGGTTTCTAACCTTCTTTCAAACCGGGACTTAGTAATATAAACCTTAAAGCCTCGAATTTCGCTGATGTAGCCCCCAAGGGCCGGTTCAACTTAGTATAGTTAAACCGGGACTTAAGTAATTAATATCGCCGCATCAGAACTTATTTTGAACAAATAGCCATTATCCCCCAAGTGCCAAGTTGAATACTTTATTGAGCTTGGGACTTTATAATCAAGTGAAATATGAAGATCAAATAGGAATTAGCCCCCAAGCGCCAAGTGCATAACTTGTTATGTGGTTGGTGCTTCAATTCTTGCACTGCTTGCTGAATCATATAACTGTCTGTATGCAGGCTGAGCTGAAGACAAAAGAGACCCAAATCACCGATCTCCAAGAAAATCTGAAGTCCCAACAGACTGAAACCTCAAAAGCAAAAGAGGAGTTGACTAGCGCCTTAAGCGTCATGGAACAACTTAAGAAGGATTTCAAGAAGGAGCGGGCGGATTGGGCTACTGAAAAATCCGCTTTAACCAAACGAGCAGAAGACGCCGAGGCTGCACTAAAACCGGTGGTGAATGAACTGACCAGCATAAAGCGGCACGTGCATGCCATGACCGCTGCTATCTTTGGTAAGCCGGTTTGATTTCTGAATTGACTCTGCCATCTTACAGAGCTGCCGTTTTGTTAACCCTTTGTGATATTTCAGGGACACGCATTGGTCATTTGGGGTCAGATGTGCGAAAGAAATTGAAAGCCGCCTATACGTTGATCGAACAACTGTACACTGGTGCACAACGGATCATCTGTACTGCATCCCACAACAAGCCGGCGCCCACTTTGATCCAGGACACTCTGCAGAAATTGTCGGTGCTTCCTGCCCGGGTTGAAGAGCTGAAGAAATCTGCTGCTCGAACCAGTGCGATCAATGCCTTAATCCGGGCAAAAGCTTGGGTGCCGGATTTTGATCCTATTAAAGCGGCTCAGGGCTATCCTAGCTTGAAGGGAGACGGGTCAGAGTTTAGTGAAGCGGATCTGCGAGCAATAAACCGGGAGGTACGTCCACTAGCTTGTCAATTGGCTGAAGAAGCAGACTTGTCTCATTATCAAGCCCAATATGATAATCAAAACAAGCGAGTAGCTGCACCAATTCATGAAGCGGAAAATCTTATCCCTCCAATCCGTAAGCATACTTACGCTCCTGATATTGAACCGTTGTTGCTGATCCATGATGAAGCTGTCTTTCAAGCATTAATGGGAATCGACTGGACAACTGTTGATTTCTAGCCGCTGGGTAGAGAAACTGAAGTTGAAGCGGCGCGGGATGACCCACAACCATCAGGCCATGCTGGTGACCAAGCTTGAACTGGCAGCCGGTTTAAACTGCTTCTCCGTTGAAAAACAATGATCTTGTTTTGGGCACCGTGTTGCCTTGTAATAGGCTAGCTGATACTCTTGATCTTAATATGCCTTCGTGCATAACCACTGTAACTTGTGCTTTCTTCGGGTGATGAACTTTCCAAAGTATTTTCTGCAACATAAAAATCTTAAAGTGCCACCGTGGTTGTACCATCAGGCGGAGTATGATGTCTGCATATATAAAATCAAAATATCTGAAATTTAAGCATATGATCAAATCTTTGAGATACATAATACCTGCCATCGTTGGGCATGAAGTTGGTTTAGCCAATCTTGAAGCGGAGGTTTCATAAACCCACACTATTGGAGGAGATAGCAGCTCCTGTATATATATAATGCCGGTTTACCATGTAAACCGTGCCGGGTTATAAAACACCGTGTTACTCCGTAATAGGATGTTAACAAAAAATCAAACCGGGCAAATAGTCTCCGGATTAAAAATGAACCATGTTCCGTCAATTGACAGTTTGAACCGGCTGAAAACTTTGTCGGTTTAAAAAACACAACAAAAAGAAAGAAATATCTTTCAAAGAAAAAAATGTGAAGCAAAGGCAATGATAAAACCGTTTGCAAAAAGAGGCTTATTTGAGCCGATCAGATGGCGTTACCATGGTCGGACATGACCAAGCTCCCGATAGGTGTAGTATGGTTCAAGTCAGCCATGTCCCCAAATGAAACCGTGGCATTTATGCCGATCAAGTGGCATGGCAATGGTTCGGGTTCGACCAAGCCCCCAAGTGATTCTGTGGCCTTAGGCCGATCAAGAGGCGTGACTGGTTCAGACGTGACCAAGTCCCCAAGTGATCTGGTGGCTCTCGCCTATCAAGAGGTGTTGCATTGGTTCGGACACGACCAAGCCCCCAAGTGATATAACATGATGCTTTTGAAAAGCTAACTCAAGGGGTAAACCGGAGGCCGCTTTAGAACAACTCCGTGTAACCACACATGATGTAAAAGAACAGATACCCCGCTTTAGCTGAGGTTCCGGTTTATTATATTTAATCATAATATATACATCGTCGTAATATGTACATAAGTAGAGCCAATGGCTCAGGTATAGTAAGGCCGAAGATGAGCTATGCTCCATGGCCTGTTGGTCTCTTCCTCTGATGTACGTGAGTCTTTATGCTCTCGAATATCGATAAGATAGTATGACCCATTGTGCAAATTCTTGCTGACCACGAAAGGCCCCTCCCAAGGTGGGGATAGCTTATGCATATCAGTCTGGTCTTGAATGAGCCGAAGCACCAAATCTCCTTCCTGAAAAGCTCTGGTTCTGACTCGGCGACTGTGATAACGACGAAGATCCTGTTGGTAAATCGCCGAGCGGGCGGCTGCGATGTCACGTTCTTCATCCAACAGGTCCAAAGCGTCTTGTCGTGCTGTCGCGTTGTCCGCTTCAACACAAGCCGCCACACGAGGTGAGTCGTGACGGATATCACTTGGGAGAACCGCCTCCGCTCCGTAGACCATGAAGAACGGCGTGTATCCTGTTGATCTGTTGGGTGTAGTATTGATGCTCCATAATAGAGATGGTAACTCTTCTACCCAACAACCCAGCGTTCTCTGCAAAGGAACCATAAGCCGGGGTTTGATGCCTCTCAAGATCTCTTGATTAGCCCTTTCTGCTTGACCATTGGACTGCGGGTGTGCCACTGATGAAACGTCAAGACGGATGTGCTCCCGTTTGCAGAACTCCTTCATGGCACCCTTAGACAAATTGGTACCATTATCTATGATGATACTGTGTGGAAAGCCAAACCGGAAAATCACTTTTTTGATGAACTGAACGGCCGTGGCCGCATCACACTTGCTAATAGGTTCTGCTTCTACCCACTTTGTAAACTTGTCAACCGCCACCAGGAGGTGGGTCTTCTTATCTTTGGACCTTTTGAAAGGCCCAACCATATCCAGCCCCCAAGTCGCAAACGGCCAAGTAATTGGAAACATTCTCAATTCTTGAGCCGGCACATGAGCACGTCTTGAAAACTTTTGGCAACCGTCACATCGTCTGACCAAATCCTCCGCATCAGCATGAGCAGTTAACCAATAGAAACCATGGCGAAACGCTTTAGCTACCAAAGATTCTGAACCGGCGTGGTGACCACAATCTCCTTCGTGGATCTCACGCAAAATTTCACATCCTTCTTCAGGAGACACACAACGTTAAAACGCCCCTGATACACTGCAATGATGCAACTCGCCATTGATAATAGTCATGGACTTGGACCGCCGGATTATCTGCCGGGCCAGAGTCTCATCCTCTGGTAACTCGCCCCGGTTCATGTACGCCAGGTAAGGAAGCGTCCAATCCGGAATGGCATGAAGAGTTGCCACCAATTGAGCCTCCAGATCAGGAATACCCAAATCCGCTTCACCAGGGAGCTTGACCGATGGGTTGTGCAGCACATCCAGAAAAACATTGGGCGGGACCGGTTTGCGCTGAGAGCCCAGCCGGCTTAAAGCGTCCGCCGCTTCATTCTTCCGTCGGTCCACGTGGTCCACCTGATAGCCTTTAAAGTGACCTGCAACAATATCCACCTCACGACGATATGCTGCCATGAGTGGGTCCTTGGAGTCCCAAGTGCCAGATACTTGTTGAGCCACGAGGTCCGAGTCACCTAAGCACTTAACTCGACTTAGATTCATCTCCTTAGCCATCTGGAGACCATGGAGCAAGGCTTCATACTCAGCTGCATTGTTAGTACAAGGGAACATTAAGCGGAGAATGTAACAAAACTTATCACCTCGTGGGGAAGTTAATACGACTCCAGCCCCCGAGCCTTCCAATTTCCTGGATCCGTCGAAATGGATGGTCCAATATGTGTGATCCGGCTTTTCTTCAGGTGCTTGCAGTTCCATCCAATCGTTGATGAAATCAACAAGTGCTTGAGACTTAACCGCCATCCGAGGTACATACTTCAATCCGTGCGGCCCAAGCTCTATAGCCCACTTGGCAATCCGGCCAGTCGCTTCCTGGTTCTGGATGATATCCCCCAAAGGAGCAGAGCTGACCACCGTAATTGGGTGCCCTTGGAAGTATTGCTTAAGCTTCCGGCTTGCCATAAAAACTCCGTACACCAGCTTCTGCCAATGCGGATACCTTTGCTTGGACTCAATGAGTACCTCGCTGATATAATAGACCGGACGTTGAACCGGATGCTCCTTATCTGCCTCCTTTCGCTCCACCACAATAGCCACGCTGACCGCACGAGCATTAGCAGCAACATATAGCAGTAAAGGCTCTTTGTCAATGGGAGCAACGAGCACAGGCGGATTGGCCAATTGCCGCTTTAAGTCCTCAAACGCTTCGTCAGCAGCGGAACTCCAGACGAACTGATCTGTCTTCTTCAACATCTGATACAAAGGGATTGCCTTCTCACCAAGGCGGCTGATAAATTGGCTTAATGCGGCAATCAGGCCTGCCAAGCGTTGAACATCATTGATACACTTCGGTTTAGCCAGGGAGGTGATGGTTGTGATCTTCTCCGGATTAGCCTCAATTCCCCTGTTGGACACCAGAAAACCCAATAACTTGCCTGCCGGTACACCAAAAACACACTTGGCCGGATTAAGCATCATCTTGTACGTCCTCAAGTTATCAAAGGTTTCCTTCAAATCGTCAACCAGAGTCTCCTTTTCCCTGGACTTAACCACGATATCATCCACGTAAGCATGTACATTACGGCCAACCTGCTTGTGAAGACAATTTTGTACACATCGTTGATAAGTTGCCTGGGCACTCTTGAGCCCAAAGGGCATAGACACATAGCAGAAGGCTCCAAAGGGACTTATGAATGTTGTGTTCTCCTGGTCCTTAACTGCCATTTTGATCTGATGATAGCCAGAATATGCATCCAAAAAACTTAAACGCTCACAACCCGCCGTAGCATCAATAATTTGATCAATATGGGGGAGGGCAAAAGGATCTACTGGACAAGCCTTATTAAGATCTGTGTAATCCACACACATGCGCCAGGTGCCGTTTTTCTTAAGGACAAGTACCGGATTGGCAAGCCACTCAGGGTGAAAAACTTCAACAATAAAGCCAGCTGCTAAGAGCCTGGCTACCTCTTCTCCAATCGCCTTGCGTCTTTCTTCGTCAAACCAGCGGAGAAACTGTTTCACCGGTTTGTATTTAGGATCCACATTGAGGGTGTGCTCAGCGAGTTACCTCGGTACACCTGGCATGTCAGAGGGCTTCCATGCAAAAATGTCCCGATTCTCACGGATGAACTCGATGAGCGCGCTTTCCTATTTCGGATCCAAGTTGGCACCGATGCTGAACTGCTTGGACGAATCGCCAGGTACAAAGTCAACAAGCTTAGTTTCTGCTGCCGATTTGAACTTCAGGGACGGATCATGCTCCGTAGTTGGCTTCTTTAATGGAGTCATGTCCGCCGGATCAACATTGTCCTTATAATGCTTCAGCTCCTCGGTGGCACAAACTGACTCTGCGTAGGCCGCATCTCCTTCCTCGCACTCCAAAGCGATTTTACGGCTTCCGTGAACCGTTATTGTCCCCTTGTGACCCGGCATTTTGAGCTGCAAATACACACAACAGGGCCGTGCCATAAACTTGGCGTAGGCCGGTCGCCCAAACAGGGCGTGATATGGACTTTGGATTTTCACCACTTCAAACGTCAATGTCTCCGACCTGGAATCATGATCATCTCCAAAGGCCACTTCCAGAGTTATCTTACCAACAGGATATGCTGACTTGCCAGGTACCACACCGTGGAACACCGTATTGGACGGTTTGAGATTTTTATCTGTTAGTCCCATACGACGGAAGGTCTCATAGTACAAGATATTAATGCTGCTCCCTCCATCCATGAGCACCTTGGTGAACTTGTAACCTCCCACCTGAGGCGCCACCACCAGAGCCAACTGACCCGGATTATCAACCTGGGGAGGGTGATCCTCTCTGCTCCATATGATTGGCTGTTCAGACCAGCGTAGATAACGGGGCACGGCCGGTTTAACAGAGTTGACTGCGCGCCTCTGAACCTTCCGGTCTCGCTTGTCCAAGCTAGTGGTGAAGACATGGTACTGCCCACTATTCAGCTGCTTTGGGTTGCTCTGGTAACCTGACTGTTGCTGCTGTTGGTTGTAACCACCCTGGTTGTTCTGATTATTTTGATTATTATGTCTGCCCGGATTACCATTAAATCCTGAACCGGAATTTCCTCCATCGTAACCCGGCCCGGATCCTGAGCCACCGCCGGAGCCGTGATCATACCGGAAAGCATTAGAATTCTTGAACTCCTGCATAATGAAGCAATCCTTCCAAAGGTGGTTTGCTGGCACCTCCTTCATTCCATGTCTTGGACAGGGCTGGCTCAGTAGATAATTTAGGCGGTCCGGGTTAGGGTCGGGTGCTCCATTGCGATTTGGCGGTTTACCCCTGCGTCGCTGGCCCTTGTCCTGCGCGTTGGTGTTAGCCACAAAGTCCATGTTACCATCCGCTTTTACGCTTGCCTACACCACCATTGCCTGCCAAGTGATGCTGCTGACCTTTGGAATTGATGTTCCTCTTTCCCTTCCCTGCCTTATCGTCATCAGATTCGAGATCCTTGGTACTATCAGAATCAGCATACTTTACCAAAGCAGCCATGAGGGTCCCCATGTTAGTGCAATGGCGCTTCATCTGTCCCAATTTCAGCTTTAGGGGCCCAAACCGGCAGTTGCCTTCTAGGGTTAAGACTGCGGTGTCAGCATTGATGCGGTCAGATGAATGCAACACTTGTGAGACCCGGCGCACCCAATGAGTCGTCGATTCTCCTTCCTCCTGGACACAGGCAGCTAAGTCTACTATCGACATGGGTTGCTTACATGTATCCTTGAAATTACTGATAAACCGGGCTCGTAATTGGGCCCATGAACTGATAGAATTGGCCGGTAAGCTTTTTAACCAAGTGCGGGCCGTTCCTTCAAGCATCATGGTGAAGTACTTCGCACATGTAGCATCATCCACATCAAGCATCTCCATGGCCATCTCATAGCTCTCCACCCATGTCTCTGGGGGTTGATCCGCCGTGTAATTTGGCACCTTGCGCGGGCCCTTGAAATCCTTGGGCAGGCGCAGATTGCGTAAAGCGGGGACAAGGCAAGGCACCCCCAAAGAGCTAGAAGTAACACCGGGTTCGACCGAAATAGTTGGACGAACCGGCGTAAGCTGCCGAGCCTGATACTGTGCGGCTAACTCGGCCTCCCTGCGCGCTCGGGCCCGGTCCACCACTTCCTGAGCGTTATCAGCACCCCCCGCCGGGTTGTTGCCGCGGGGTGCTCCACGTCGTTCATTGCTTGACACTGCTGGTTCATCCATACGCCGGGTTGTTACCGATGAAGGAGACGATGAAGAACCATCGCCTGTTGGGCCCTGGAATGCCACCTCATCATATGACGTATACATGGTGGACGCACCAAAAGATGACGACGAGGAGCGGAAGGACACACCGAAAGCTTGTTCCCTCGAAAAGCAGTCAAAGCGGCGACGCAAGCGCCGCCCCAAATCCCGCCTCGACAGAAATAACGATCACACAGACCCAGCGCTGGAGCAGGGCGAACTGCTGCTGGACAACGGCAATCCGGATAATCAACCCGAACAAACAAATTCTATCAAGGATAATGGTCCGGACGACATAACGCCGGACAGGCACCCGGAGCAGCAGAATGCCCGTAAAAGGCTTGTTGCCACCGCGAGGAGTCTTAAAAAGCGGAAGCAAAGGATCAAGGCCGCGCAAGACACACTCCAAATCAGATGGAGTAAAATGCTCAACACTACAGCGAGGTACGGCGACAATCGCCCCTCCAAGAGCTACCCAAAGCGGAAGCTGCTACCCGAATTAGATGAGGAGGCCTCAGACCCCCCACAACCAAATATCAAAGCAGCCACCTGGTCGGATAGACGACCCCTCTACCAACATAGAGCGGCATACAACGCCGCTCACAATACAACATGCGACCCATGCGAGGGCTCGCACCCAAAGGACGGCGCAACAAGATACATCTATGGACCACGCAAGCGCCCCAGCATACAATGCAACACAACAAACATCCGAACAACACGGCACACCTAGCTACAGGGGTGCCGCACACCCCCTATGTTTCACCGATGAGGTGCTGGACCATGAATTTCCAGAGGGATTCAAGCCCGTAAACATAGAGGCATACGACGGAACAACAGACCCTGGGGTCTGGATTGAGGACTACATCCTTCATATCCATATGGCTCGAGGAGACGATCTCCACGCCATCAAGTACTTACCCCTCAAGCTCAAAGGGCCAGCTCGTCACTGGCTCAAAGGCCTCCTCGAAAGCTCCATTGGAAGTTGGGAAGAGCTCGAAGACGCCTTTCGGGCAAATTTTCAAGGGACTTATGTCTGACCTCCGGATGCAGGCAATTTGAGTCATATAACTCAACAGCCCGGAGAGTCAGCCCGAAAGCTTTGGAACAGGTTTCTTACTAAAAAGAACCAGATTGTCGACTTTCCGGACGCCGAAGCCTTGGCAACTTTCAAGCATAGCGTCCGTGACGAATGGCTCACCAGACACCTCGGTCGAAATAAGCCGAGAACGATGGCCGCATTAACAAACCTCATGACCCGCTTTTGCGCGGGTGAGGACAGCTGGCTAGCCAGATGCAGCACCAGCGACCCCAGTACATCTGAAGTTAGAGATGGAAACGGGAAATCACGACGCAACAGCAATAACAAATGCCGGAATAAAGAAGACAACGAAGGGCACGGCAGTAAATGCCAGATTCAAAAGCTCTCGGCCAGGTCAAAAGCCGCCCCCTAAAGGCACCAGGGATGAACTGTCCAGCCTCAACAAAATTCTGGACCAAGTATGTCAGATCCATAGTACCCCTGGTAAACCTGCTAATCATACCCACAGAGAATGTTGGGTCTTCAAGCAGTCCGACAAGCTCAACGCCGTACACAAGGGGGAGGATACACCAAGTGAAGACGAGGACGAGCCTCCCAAGCAAGACACGGGGGAACAAAATAAATTTCCACCAGAAGTCAAAACAGTAAACGTGTTACACGTGATCAAGGGAAAAAACAACGCGGCACTCCCAGGAAAATATACCCAAGTGCCTGTCACCGCGAAGTCCTGCCACTGGTCGTATCAAGCGATCACTTTTGACCATCGTGATTACTCAGTAAGTATCCGACACGCAGGATGGGTTACCCTGGTATTAGACCCAGTAATTGGCGGATATCACTTCACACGAGTCTTGATGGACGGCGGCAGTAGCCTAAACCTAATATATCAGGATACAGTCCGCGGGATGGGGTTAGACCCAACACAAATTTGCCATAGCAATACTACCTTTAAAGGAGTAACGCTAGGCCCAGGGGCTCATTGTACGGGCTCCCTCCTACTACAAGTTATATTCGGCTCCCCCGATAACTTCCGTCGCGAGCATTTAACTTTCCACATCGCTCTGTTTCAAAGTGGCTATCAAGCACTGCTCGGACGCGAAGCTTTCGCTCGCTTCAATGCAATACCACACTACGCCTCCCTCACACTTAAGATGCCCGGTCCATGTGGCATCATTTTAGTGCATGGAAATATCAAGCGATCCCTGCGCGCCGAAGAGAGTGAGGTTGCCTTGGCAGCCGCACACTAAAGGGGCCCGGACCAGCGAAAGCATCCAATAGGTCGTCAAGACCTCAGACACAACTAATCAAGTCCAGCGCCACTACTTATACCGAATAAATGGTCACACCCCTATTTGTCAATACAAGGGGCTCAACGCGCGCAAACAAGTGGCAGTTTCTTCTCATCTTGAATTATACATGGTTTCTTTAAAAAACTATCTTTTTGCACGACAACTTCTTCACCTAAATTCCTCTCTTTTACAGACGATCATCGTGCTACACCCGTCCAGGATACGGCACAACGGAGACACAGGCGCAGACGTGCAGCAGGGACCCGCTCCAAGGATTCTTTTTAGATTAAGACCCTGCGTAAACCTTTTTTACTGTCTCTTGTTGATACATATCCACCGTTGAGAAGGATGCTGACGTCTTGGCATGTGGCCACGCCAGAACAATGCACGTACCTGGACACAAGGGGCTTCTTACAAAGGCCATTATTTAGGCCCGGTTTATACCACTAAGACCGAATACCTTAGGGAGTGTTCGGCGTCGCGAGTTTGGCCTTATATGCATCAGCTCCGAATCATTGTCTTTGGTCAAATGTTGGGTTTGCCCGGCTCCTGTGTTTTGGTGCCTTACGTTCCGCTTTACCGGCTAAGGTAGCACCAGGAGAACTACTGCGATTGTGCCCTGGTTCATCCGGACGAGCACCTCAGTAGAGAAAGCCGAAAACTGACTGTCATGATATAGCGTGAGACTGGTCAACCACTCAATGACCCGTTGGAATGTTAGAATTCCTCCGCCTTAACAAAGGGCCGTTTTCCGGCCAGGCATGTACGCACCCCGGGATCGGGAGAGTGCGGAGCCACCAGGGGCTATCTAGTAGCCCCACTGTCAAACTCCTATGGCTAAGTGAAAGTGCTAAAGCATTATAGTCCGGTTGCCTCGCTCGCACCGCTATCACCTCCTTAATAGGACCAAGACGTTGGGTTAAGTGTGAACGCGTGTTTTTGCAAGCACCTCTGCATTATATGCGTGGGGGTTGAAGCCGACGACTGCAATCTTTCAGGTTATACACATGTATACATAAACGGCCGCCCAGGAGGCATCATACTACTTTCAGGTAAAAGTATAAAAATAGCCTTATAAAAAATCTATAAAAGCATGTCGCTTACAATGAGATTACATATCACTCAAACATAATATTTTTTGAGCACCGGGTCTCTATCAAACGAGCACCCTCAAGAACTTCTTCAAAGTAGTGCTCAGCAGCCCTTCGACCTATGGCCGAATCCCGCACTGCAATAGTGGTAGCATCCATCTCCACCCAGTATGCTTTAACACGAGCAAAGGCCATTCGTGCGCCCTCTATGCACGTCGACCTCTTCATCGCATTAATGCGCGGCACCACGTCAAGGAACTGCTGCACCAAGCTGAAATAGCTGTTCGGTTTTGACCTTTCCGGCCATAGCTGATCCACAACAGACCTCATGGAGAGTCCGGACAACCTATTTAGTTCCGCCCATTCGGCTAATTGGTCAGTCAATGAAAGTGGACGCTCGGGCGAATGGAATTGTTTCCAAAACAGCTGGTCTACTTCACGGTCCGTCTGACTCTGGAAGTACTTGGCCGCATCGGCAGCGCTCGCTGCCAAATCCATATACACATCCTCCGAACTCCACAGCCGATCCAGAGGGGCATACCGTGGATCTCCGAACTTCCTCCTCAACATAAAGGATTTCCCAGCTACAATATCCCCGGCTTCCCGCGGCTACTCCTTCTTTGCCCTCATAGCAGAGCAAAGGTCTTTTCTCGTCGCAGCAGCCTTCTCAAGGTCCGATGCCTTCGCCTGGTTTTCCTTTTCAAGAACACGGCAACTGTCGGCGGCGGCTTTTAATTCTATGGCCATTTTGGCCATCTTATCTCGGCTCTCGCCATGTGCGGCCTTCTCGGCTTGCAACTCTTCGGCCGCCTTCAAAGCAGCCGCATTACCCAACCTCACTTGTTCCTTGGCTCGGGCAAGTTCTGCCCGCAAGGCTTCAACAGTGGCAGCTCCATCTGCAGTCACAACATATTAAAGATACTGGCATCATGCTGCTCTTCCTATGTGGCGTTTACCAGATAATGACACTTACCCTTTGCCTCATCAAGCCTTTTGTAACGCCCTCGATGCGGCTATATCTCCCACGTGTCGAAGCACGACTTAGAGGCATAACCGCATTGAAAGCAATTTCGCAAGTGAGGTAATCTTCACACAACCCATGTAATACATAAGGGAAAACAGACATAGTTGGCTTACACTCGCCACTTCACACAAATACATGAATAAAACATTACAACATCCAAATACAATCAAGGTCCGACTATGGAACCAAAATAAAAGAAGAACCCCAAATGCGACAAGGTCCCCGATCGACCCCAAATGGGCTCCACTACTGATCAACTGGAAGCGGAACAACATAAAGGAAAAGATCTTCATCGAGCTCCTCCTTGAGCTTGGTTGCGTCATCTGCACGGACTCATCGGCACCTGCAAGCTGGTTTTGGAAGTATTTGTGAGTCACGGGGACTCAGCAATCTCGCACCCTCGCGATCAACACTATTTAAGCTTATGGGTAAGGTAAGTATGAGGTGGAGCTGCAGCAAGCGACTAGCATATATGGTGGCTAACATACGCAAATGAGAGCGAGAAGAGAAGCCAAAGCACGGTCGATAAAAGTATGATCAAGAAGGTGATCCTAGAACAACCTACGTCAAGCATAACTCCAACACCGTGTTCACTTCCCGGACTCCGCCGAGAAGAGACCATCACGGTTACACACGCGGTTGATGTATTTTAATTAAGGTCAACTTCAGGTTTTCTACAACCGGACGTTAACAAATTCCCATCTGCCCATAACCGCGGGCACAGCTTTCGAAAGTTCAAATCCCTGCAGGGGTGTCCCAACTTAGCCCATGACAAGCTCTCACGGTCAACGAAGGAATAGACCTCCTCCCGAGACATTCCGATCAGACTCGGTATCCCGGTTCTACAAGACATCCTCGACAATGGTAAAACAAGTCCAGCAAGACCACCCGATGCACCGACATCCCGATAGGAGCTGCACATATCTCGTTCTCAGGGCAACACCGGATAAGCAATCCGTACAACTAAACCAGCCCTCGAGTTTCCCCGAGGTGGCGCTGCAAGGGGCTCTAGTTTGGACCAACACTTAGACAAGCACTGGCCCGGGGGGGTTTAAAATAAAGATGACCCTCGGGATGCGCGACTCCCAAGGGAAAAAGGCTAGGTGGCAAAAGGTAAAACCAAGGTTGGGCCTTGCTGGAGGAGTTTTATTCAAAGCGAACTGTCAAGGGGTTCCCATTATAACCCAACCGCGTAAGGAACGCAAAATCCGGTAACATAACACCGATATGATGGAAACTAGGGCGGAAAGAGTGGAACAAAACACCAGGCATAAGGCCGAGCCTTCCACCCTTTACCAAGTATATAGATGCATTAATTAAATAAGATATATTGTGATATCCCAACAAGTAAAACATGTTCCAACAAGGAACAACATCTCCATGTTCCAACAAGGAACAAACTTCGATCTTCACTTGCAACTAACAACGCTATAAGAGGGGCTGAGCAAAGCGGTAACATAGCCAAACAACGGTTTGCTAGGACAAGGTGGGTTAGGGACTTGGCTCAACAATATGGGAGGCATGATAAGCAAGTGGTAGGTATCGCAGCATAGGCATAGCAAAAGAGCGAGCAACTAGCAAGCAAAGATAGAAGTGATTTTGAGGGTATGGTCATCTTGCCTGAAATCCCGCAAGGAAGAAGAACGAGTCCATGAAGAAGACAAACGGACGTAGTCGAGCGGATCCTCACAAACGCGACATTATCGGAACCAACACGAAGAAGCAACACCGGAAAGAAGCAAACAACATAGTAAACAACCACGACATCAACATGGCATGATGCACAATCAAGTATGATGCATGTCCAGTTTAAATATGCATGGAATGGCAAGGGGCACAAACAAAACTACAAATTAAGTGGAGATCAATATGCAATGAGTTGCATATTGACGAAACACCACATGACTTATTTAGTTCTCTCTTGGTTATGTACCCAACAATATTAAATGTTGTTAAACATGGCAAGAGGTGAGGCATAACAAAACTACATCATCTAAACAATTTAAATGGGGCCGGATATAACAAATAACGAATCCGGTAAATCCCCATATGCATTTAGCAATTTGGTGGAACAACAAGTTTTAAACATTTAAATGTTATTATCATGATGCGAATGACATGTGCAAGTATTATGCAATTTTTTTTGTTAAGACTTGATAAGAGCATTATGAAATATTTGTCATCGTGGCGGAAATGAAAGGGGTGCCACGGCGACGATAACGAAACGGTGCCACGGCAATGTTCCGGTTCCGACAACTCATTGAGACGTCGGTGCAAAAGAAAGTGACGGGAGCGTGTCATGTGATGAACGGTGGGGTGCTCACGGTAACCGGGTTCCCACGGGTTAGGGGCATGGAAACGAGTGACAAAACGGACACGGTGTAGACAAAGGGTGCGTCTCATACAACACAAGCATTCGTTCTCGGACGCCGATCTCGGTGGTTATACCTTTGTAGCGTGCAAAGGGGACGGTTCTCGTTCGTAGAGGGAAGTAGGCGTTCTCGCGACGACGGTAGTGGAAGTAGTCAATCTCGCATGCTCTAGGGTCAACGGTAGAGGTTCACGTTACATAGACATTCGGGATCGCCGATAGTTGTACCCATTCATTGTTGGACTTGACGGATCCGATGTCTCCGAACGTAGTGGTACATGCTCGTTTTTCGGAGAGGTACTTGGCGTTCTTCGGTCATAGGTACTTGACGTTGGGGTACTTGTTGGTCCGGTCTTGACGGAGTAGATGTACACGTTGTCAGGGCTTGTCGCATCACCCGATGTAGTCGTACATGTATGGAGCGGAACCTGGCGGTAGTGGTACTCGGCGCAAATCCACGGAGACGGACTTGGAAGGCAACGAGAAGTGACGCGGTCGATAGAAGCTTCGCTGGAACAGGGAAACGATGGAGGCACAGGAATGGCGGGCCTCCGGCGTGGCAGGGGTCTTAGGTGGCTGCGGCTGGATGGGTTCGAGCCTTGATGCGGGGAGCTCCTCTCCCGTATGGCACGTCGCGCGAGGCTGAGGCCACGGGAAGGAGGAGGTCAGGCGCTGCTTGAAGCATCAAGGGGCGGCCATGGCGCTTGGAGCTCCTGTTGGCGGCACGCCGCAGGCCGGCGGGCACTTGAGGGCGCGGGGCGGTGCAGGGCTCCTGCGGAAGGAGATGAAAGACGCGGCTCGAGCTTGGAGGGGAACGAGGCAGTGAGGGAAGAGGCCTTGGAGGTCGCCGGCGTCGAAGATGCGCTCCTGCTGGTCGCCGCCAGCAAGCTCTTGTTGGCTGCTGGTGCTCCGGCGGCATCAGAGATCGAGGCAAGCTCGATGACGAGAGGAAGGACACCTCCAGGGACGCGGCGTAGGTGCGCGAGCCAAGGAGATCCTACTCCTGCTCCTGTGGTTGCGGTCTGAGGCGGCGAGGGGATCGGGCGTCGAGGGGAGCTCCTCTCCCTGTCCCGATGCGCGCGTGGTGTTGGGTTCGAGCGAGGCGAAGCAGGAGGGGATCGAGGGAGTCTCTCCCTAGCGATGTGTGCGCTCTCCTGTTGACAAGGTGGAAACGAGGGAGAGATCGATCGGGGCGATCCAGATCGGGCAAATGACTGGCGGCGGCAGGGAACGAGGGGGAGATGAGGTGAGTCGGGCTAGGGTTAGGTTTTTGGTGGGCTGCGGTGCCCATGGGCTTGCGGGAGGCCTTAGGCCAAAAGGGCCGGTGCAGGAGGTTGGAGGCCCAGCTGGGGCCTGCAGTGCTACTCTCTTCTCTTTTCTTTTTCTTTAGACAGAAAAATAAAGATGAATGCACAGGGTGAAAGGAGAGGTGTATGAAAGATATGAGAATATCCTCAAGACCTTGAATTCATGCCCTATTTGATAAAATTGGTATGGACATTTTTAGAGGTAAAAATACAACAAGTTTAAATATGATTCAAACTTGAGGCATTTTTGAACCTAACCAAAACAACTCCAAAGGATTTGAAATTTGACAGAGGGGGTTTAGGCATGGAGAACTAGCACCAGGAAAGGAATGAACATATAAGGAGGAGGAGAAAAGGACACTTGCCAAAATGAAAGAAAGAATAAGGAAAGGAGAAGGAGATGATGCATGGGTCAAAGGCATGGGGAATTATTTTGCAAGTGTGTCAAGGTAATTCCACATTAACGAAATATTGAATATAGCTCCCTACTATTGGGAGGATATGTTATAAAGAGAATCACCACGTGAATTCCCTCGGTTTAAATGGATCAAAGATCCATGCCATTTATTTAGTTGAGTTAATAAAACAAATGACATGATGGCATGATGCAATGCACATGATGCAAAGATGAAATGCAACGGACCAAACAAATCACACGACGAAATCCAGGAATCATGGAAGGCACCTGAAGCTCCGGTCTTGGGGCGTTACAACACTCCACCACTACGAGAAGATCTCGTCCCGAGATCTAGAATGGCACCGGAGGGAAAACAGAAGAGAAAAGAGAAGAGGTAAAACTAAGTTGCTCCTTTGACAAACGAGTGAAACCAAGGAACCTCGAAATGGTTAAGCCATTTTGAGAAAATAAAACAACGAAGATGCACAAAGTTGAAAACACTCCGTTAGGAAGGAGGAACAAGGAACATTACTAGAACCTTGTAGGTTGAAAGACATAAGAATAAAGGTTGCAATGAACAAGAAGCACATGCAAGCAGTCTGGTTAAAAGAAGAAGCACACGGAACGATAGAGATCAAAAACGACAACACTCTGGTTGGGATGGAAGGAATTGAACATGATTGACAAGATGAGAGGATACTTGAAAAGAGGACGCGACACTCCGGTTAAATGGATAAGCATGAAAAGAACAAGGTCCTGACAAGAATAAGAAGAAGGGTTGAAGAGAGCAACAACACAATGCCTCCGGAAGAAACGAGAGAAATGGAATGGAATGAACGGAGGAGAAAACAAAATCTTCTACCTTAAATGAGCTTGCAAAAGCATCTTTAGGAGAAGGTTCGAACGAAGTTGTTGGAAAACCCACAACGAAAAGAAGAAGGTTGTAGTGGACTTATGGAAAACATCTCAAGACTATGAGGTGAAATTCTGCCACTAACGGTAACGACAGATTGGATTGATATCAACAAGGAGACGAGAACTTATTCCCCGGAAGGATAAATGAAGAACTTGGGTCATTTATAAACGCCATAAATAGAAACAATCCTTAGGGAAAGCTATAGGTGAAATATAAACCAAGATACTCCGACAAAGATATTGATGGATTGAGAAGAGCTCATACTCGAAGAAATTGATGGGTTTAACTATCTCATTCCTGACAACTTGCGAATTATGAAACACGAAAGAAATTGTCAAAATGACATAACACCACTTGAAAAGATAAGGTAGAAGGAATTGCGCTCCGGATTGCACGAAGAAGAATACTTAAGCTCCTCTGAAAAGAATCTTGATGAACGCTTCGAGAAGGAATTAAATCCTTGATGAACCATCATGTAGAACCTCCATGAAGAACTCCGGCAACAAAAGAATGATCACACGAAAAGAAGGATGAAAAGAATAAGGTTGAAGCCTTGCGATGATTTAGATGGAGCTTCGCGATGATATAATTGAGAGAGCTTGGAA
Source organism: Triticum dicoccoides (assembly GCF_002162155.2). Classification (NCBI taxonomy): domain Eukaryota; kingdom Viridiplantae; phylum Streptophyta; class Magnoliopsida; order Poales; family Poaceae; genus Triticum; species Triticum dicoccoides. Next base: position 451,450,100 of record NC_041382.1, on the reverse strand, counting down.
TTTCGGGAAGAAAAAATGAAACAATTGAAACCGAGAATTTTGATGAGCCTCCGGAATAAGGAATTGATCGCTTGGATGAAACAAGAATAAGAATTACATTATGCGTATCCTTCACCAATTTAAATTGATGACAAGCAACGGATTTGGCATACCACTTATTCTCGTAGAAAGATTAAGATAGATATGGCACAAACTTGAGAAAGTCTTCAACGATCCACCGGTAGAATTTGAAAAGCACGAATGCATAGATATGATACACGAAGGAAGGAAACTCTTGAACGAACCACCGTAAGAATTAAAAATGAACAAAAAAAGATAAGGAATACACCGGGAAGAATTAACAAATGAATGAAGATGCTTGAGAGAATTTAGACCCATGAGAACGAAGAGATCACGAGCCGATTAGAGATCTCTTGAACGATGCACCGGTAGGATTGGAGAATGATAACTGAAAGCTGAGAATTAATAAATCTTTTGAAATGATGGGCTCCGGAGAAACAAACTAGAAAGACTCCTGAATTACTCCGGCTGGGTGAAAAGAATTCTCACAACCGAAAGCAATTATGAGAGGAAGGCAACAAGCTAGAATCACGAATCTTGAAGAGAATGGAGCAAGATTAAAGAGAAACTCTTCTTCGGTCTTCAAAATCCGAGAATGACGACGAGAAACACCACCATGAATTATTGAGATACTTCGGGATAAAAATTAGAAAGGTTGAACCAAAGATGAAAAGAATTTGAAAGATCTTGGAGAAAAACATATGACTGATGATAAATCATTCTTACGTCAAACTTCAAAAGAATTTGAGGATAGCTCCAGGAAAAATAGAAGAGTCAGGTAAGATCCTGGGAAAGACCTGTCGGTTAGGGCCCACTCAAAAGAAACACCGTAGAACAATTCAAAAGAGAGAAAGCACCGGTTGAATTAAATGACTTGAATGAGGGAACATCCTCGATGGACGAATGCAGAGTGGAAGCACGAACCTTCGAGACATCTTCAGCACTCCGGAACAATTGAATAGCGAGAGGAGAATGAATATGAGGTGCACCGGCATGAGAAGGTATTTGAAACGAGGAAAAAGGATATGGTCAACACCGCAAACTTGGATTAAATCTACCGGAGAAGAGAAAAGAATGAAGGATGACGAACTTGATGCTCCGTTAGTATCTTCATGAGAATCACCGGATAAGAACATTGAAGGAAAAGAATGGAGAGACTTCACATCAATAAGATGGATACTTGATTAAGAAATCTTAGTCCTTGAAGAAAAACAAAGGGAGGGAGGGTGGTAAAAACAAAGACAATTTGGAATGGATGAAACGAACACCGTTGAGAAACTTAGAATTGATCTTGCGGATGTTGAAATGATCGGATCCACTTGAAGAGAAGCACATCGGTGAAAAGGATTGGCATGACAATCTCGATTATCATGAAGGATTAGTATTCACATAGAAACCTGAGAACACCGCTTAGGAAAGGTATGGAATCAGCATTTGACTTCGAAGCAACTCGAATACCACAGCTCAAAAAATCAAAACAAAGGATTGGCTTGCAGAATAAGCCAGAACAAACATGTGATAGAGATTTCGTCCGAAGTTTTCGTGGTGCGACCTACGCGGGCTCGATCGTACAACACCATCATGTACAAGGCAGTGCACATGACATACGAAGCGTCCCCAAGTTGGCATAGCCAAGGACTCTTTAAGACACAACAAGACCACTGTAAAACCGACCGTGAATAGGCGGACCACTAGACGTCGAACCCCAATTTCATATCATACACCTGTTGGAAAGATATCCTAAGAGCTACTTGAAACCCCACTTAAAAACTCCCGAAATTTTCCCAGTTATGCAATCAGGTGTTGGGGATATAGGGGAAGCATAATATCTCACCCAAAACTAGCAAATCCTACATCCAGCTGTATCCATCCTTCAACACATAACCAAGAAACCTTCGGAAATCATCTACCTCAACCTTCAAAAAACATCCGTTATACGAGTTATGGCAATACTCCCGAACTCCCGCCCCAGTACTGGGTGGCGTCGAGGTTATCTCACCAACGAACTGCATAAAAGAGATTTTCGATGTCGGCGTACTAAACTCAGGTATTCCAGAACTGCAACGATAAAATTGTGACGACAACACCTCGGAGCTCAACTCCCCGGGACACTGCCACAACCCCTAAAGACAGGAGGCACCAAGAACAATGTTGTCGTCACAAAATCATCGGTACGATTCCAAGATACCCGTGTGATCCTAAATTTTTTTTAGTGAAATTTGAGAAGAGAATAGTCAAAACTCTACGTCAGGATATCTTACTAGAGCGATGAGGAGACTGGGGAGTAAAAAGAATTCCTAAACACTCCGATATATAATTCCTAAATGACTCAAAACATTTTTTCTAGACTCAACCCGGCAGCTAATTCGATCAAGCAATGTGGCTCCTAAGGTCGGGGAAGGCTCTGATTACCAACTTGTAACGCCCTCGATGCGGCTATATCTCCCACGTGTCGAAGCACGACTTAGAGGCATAACCGCATTGAAAGCAATTTCGCAAGTGAGGTAATCTTCACACAACCCATGTAATACATAAGTGAAAAGAGACATAGTTGGCTTACACTCGCCACTTCACACAAATACATGAATAAAGCATTACAACATCCAAATACAATCAAGGTCCGACTACGGAACCAAAATAAAAGAAGAAACCCAAATGCGACAAGGTCCCCGATCGACCCCAACTGGGCTCCACTACTGATCAACTGGAAGTGGAACAACATAAAGGACAAGATCTTCATCGAGCTCCTCCTTGAGCTTGGTTGCGTCATCTGCACGGACTCATCGGCACCTGCAAGCTGGTTTTGGAAATATCTGTGAGTCACGGGACTCAGCAATCTCGCACCCTCGCGATCAAGACTATTTAAGCTTATGGGTAAGGTAAGTATGAGGTGGAGCTGCAGCAAGCGACTAGCATATATGGTGGCTAACATACGCAAATGAGAGCGAGAAGAGAAGGCAAAGCACGGTGGATAAAAGTATGATCAAGAAGGTGATCCTAGAACAACCTACGTCAAGCATAACTCCAACACCGTGTTCACTTCCCGGACTCCGCCGAGAAGAGACCATCACGGTTACACACGCGGTTGATGTATTTTAGTTAAGGTCAACTTCAGGTTTTCTACAACCGGACGTTAACAAATTCCCATCTGCCCATAACCGCGGGCACAGCTTTCGAAAGTTCAAATCCCTGCAGGGGTGTCCCAACTTAGCCCATGACAAGCTCTCACGGTCAACGAAGGAATAGACCTCCTCCCGAGACATTCCGATCAGACTCGGTATCCCGGTTCTACAAGACATCCTCGACAATGGTAAAACAAGTCCAGCAAGACCACCCGATGCACCGACATCCCGATAGGAGCTGCACATATCTCGTTCTCAGGGCAACACCGGATAAGCAATCCGTACAACTAAACCAGCCCTCGAGTTTCCCCGAGGTGGCGCTGCAAGGGGCTCTAGTTTGGACCAACACTTAGACAAGCACTGGCCCGGGGGGGTTTAAAATAAAGATGACCCTCGGGATGCGCGACTCCCAAGGGAAAAAGGCTAGGTGGCAAAAGGTAAAACCAAGGTTGGGCCTTGCTGGAGGAGTTTTATTCAAAGCGAACTGTCAAGGGGTTCCCATTATAACCCAACCGCGTAAGGAACGCAAAATCCGGTAACATAACACCGATATGATGGAAACTAGGGCGGAAAGAGTGGAACAAAACACCAGGCATAAGGCCGAGCCTTCCACCCTTTACCAAGTATATAGATGCATTAATTAAATAAGATATATTGTGATATCCCAACAAGTAAAACATGTTCCAACAAGGAACAACATCTCCATGTTCCAACAAGGAACAAACTTCGATCTTCACTTGCAACTAACAACGCTATAAGAGGGGCTGAGCAAAGCGGTAACATAGCCAAACAACGGTTTGCTAGGACAAGGTGGGTTAGGGACTTGGCTCAACAATATGGGAGGCATGATAAGCAAGTGGTAGGTATCGCAGCATAGGCATAGCAAAAGAGCGAGCAACTAGCAAGCAAAGATAGAAGTGATTTTGAGGGTATGGTCATCTTGCCTGAAATCCCGCAAGGAAGAAGAACGAGTCCATGAAGAAGACAAACGGACGTAGTCGAGCGGATCCTCACAAACGCGACATTATCGGAACCAACACGAAGAAGCAACACCGGAAAGAAGCAAACAACATAGTAAACAACCACGACATCAACATGGCATGATGCACAATCAAGTATGATGCATGTCCAGTTTAAATATGCATGGAATGGCAAGGGGCACAAACAAAACTACAAATTAAGTGGAGATCAATATGCAATGAGTTGCATATTGACGAAACACCACATGACTTATTTAGTTCTCTCTTGGTTATGTACCCAACAATATTAAATGTTGTTAAACATGGCAAGAGGTGAGGCATAACAAAACTACATCATCTAAACAATTTAAATGGGGCCGGATATAACAAATAACGAATCCGGTAAATCCCCATATGCATTTAGCAATTTGGTGGAACAACAAGTTTTAAACATTTAAATGTTATTATCATGATGCGAATGACATGTGCAAGTATTATGCAATTTTTTTTGTTAAGACTTGATAAGAGCATTATGAAATATTTGTCATCGTGGCGGAAATGAAAGGGGTGCCACGGCGACGATAACGAAACGGTGCCACGGCAATGTTCCGGTTCCGACAACTCATTGAGACGTCGGTGCAAAAGAAAGTGACAGGAGTGTGTCATGTGATGAACGGTGGGGTGCTCCCGGTAACCGGGTTCCCACGGGTTAGGGGCATGGGAACGAGTGACAAAACGGACACGGTGCAGACAAAGGGTGCGTCTCATACAACACAAGCATTCGTTCTCGAACGCCGATCTCGATGGTTATACCTTTGTAGCCTGCAAAGGGGACGGTTCTCATTCGTAGAGGGAAGTAGGCGTTCTCGCGACGATGGTAGTGGAAGTAGTCGATCTCGCATGCTCTAGGGTCAACGGTAGAGGTTCACGTTACATAGATGTTCGGGGTCGCCGATAGTTGTACCCATTCGTTGTTGGACTTGACAGATCCGATGTCTCCGAACGTAGTGGTACATGCTCGTTTTTCGGAGAGGTACTTGGCGTTCTTCGGTCATAGGTACTTGACGTTGGGGTACTTGTCGGTCCGGTCTTGACAGAGTAGATGTACACGTTGTCAGGGCTTGTCGCATCACCCGATGTAGTCGTACACGTATGGAGCGGAACTTGGCGGTAGTGGTACTCGGCGCAAATCCACGGAGACGGACTTGGCAGGCAACGAGAAGTGACGCGGTCGATAGAAGCTTCGCTGGAACAGGGAAACGATGGAGGCACAGGAACGGCGGGCCTCCGGCGTGGCAGGGGTCTTAGGTGGCTGCGGCTGGATGGGTTCAAGCCCTGATGCGGGGAGCTCCTCTCCCATATGGCGCGTCGCGCGAGGCTGAGGCCACCGGAAGGAGGAGGTCAGGCGCTGGTTGAAGCATCAAGGGGGCGGCCATGGCACTTGGAGCTCCTGTTGGCGGCAACGAAGAGAGGTGGTGGCGTCGCAGGCCGGCGGGCACTTGAGGGTGCGGGGCGGAGCAGGGCTCCTGCGGAAGGAGATGAAAGACGCGGCTCGAGCTTGGAGGGGAACGAGGCAGCGAGGGAAGAGGCCTTGGAGGTCGCCGGCGTCGAAGATGCGCTCCTGTTGGTCGCCGCCGGCAAGCTCTTGTTGGCTGCTGGTGCTCCGGCGGCATTAGAGATCGAGGCAAGCTCGATGACGAGAGGAAGGAGACCTCCAGGGACGCGGTGTAGGTGCGCGAGCCGAGGAGCTCCTGCTCCTGCTCCTGTGGTCGCGGTCCGAGGCGGCGAGGGGATCGGGCGTCGAGGGGAGCTCCTCTCCCTGTCCCGATGCGCGCGTGGTGTTGGGTTCGAGCGAGGCGAAGCAGGAGGGGATCGAGGGAGTCTCTCCCTAGCGATGTGTGCACTCTCCTTTTGACAAGGTGGAAACGAGGGAGAGATCGATCGGGGCGATCCAGATCGGGCAAATGACTGGCGGCGGCAGGGAACGAGGGGGAGATGAGGTGAGTCGGGCTAGGGTTAGGTTTTTGGTGGGCTGCGGTGCCCATGGGCCTGCGGGAGGCCTTAGGTCAAAAGGGCCGGTGCAGGAGGTTGGAGGCCCAGCTGGGGCCTGCAGTGCTACTCTCTTCTCTTTTCTTTTTCTTCAGACAGAAAAATAAAGATGAATGCACAGGGTGAAAGGAGAGGTGTATGAAAGATATGAGAATATCCTCAAGACCTTGAATTCATGCCCGATTTGATAAAATTGGTATGGACATTTTTAGAGGTAAAAAATACAGCAAGTTTAAATATGATTCAAACTTGAGGCATCTTTGAACCTAACCAAAACAACTCCAAAGGATTTGAAATTTGACAGAGAGGGTTTAGGCATGGAGAACTAGCACCAGGAAAGGAATGAACATATAAGGAGGAGGAGAACAGGACACTTGCCAAAATGAAAGAAAGAATAAGGAAAGGAGAAGGAGATGATGCATGGGTCAAAGGCATGGGGAATTATTTTGCAAGTGTGTCAAGGTAATTCCACATTAATGAAATATTGAATATAGCTCCCTACTATTGGGAGGATATGTTATAAAGAGCATCACCACGTGAATTCCCTCGGTTTAAATGGATCAAAGATCCATGCCATTTATTTAGTTGAGTTAAGAAAAGAAATGACATGATGGCATGATGCAATGCACATGATGCAAAGATGAAATGCAACGGACCAAACAAATCACACGACGAAATCCAGGAATCATGGAAGGCACCTGAAGCTCCGGTCTTGGGGCGTTACACCTTTTGTTAACAAGCTCGATGTCGGCGTCTGCCGCATCCAACTGCCATTCTAAATGGGCAAACTCGCTAGTCCGTCTAGCCACCGGAGCTTCCATCACCTCCACATAGAGGCAGTATGTTTATTTCCTGGGAATATGATCCTCTGTTCGTCGTCGTTTCCGACGACAACCAGAGTCTCAGGGGCTACTATCTACACAGGGCACACCTAGCATGTGCATGACTATCATACATTATTTTACATACCTCAAAGCCTGTCAGTAGACTCATAAAAGCTTCATGCAATCCGCTTTCGGCGGACGCGATTCTCTCCACCACCGTATTCATCAGCATACGGTGTTCATCTGAGATGGCCGCTCACCCCACCAACTCCCTCAGAACATCCGATCGCACACTAGACGGTGCCGGACTCTTTTGTCTGCTCTCTTCGGGATCCGGGCATTGGGAGCTCCGGGGGTCAATGGGATTATCTTCTGGCCTCATCGGATTCGGAGAGGCCCTCCGAGACGACACTTCAGGGTCGCCCGCTTCCGGAGCGGAGGAGTCCGGAGGAGGCGTTTCGCTCTCCATCATCTCTGGAAGAAGATCCCCCGAAGACGAGCTCATTTGAGAGGGGCTAAGGCCCGAACTGCAAAAGATATATGCGGTGGTTATTTCCTCAGAAGAAAAGATGGCATACTTGTGCTATTACAGTGTTTCGGGTCACTTACGACTCGCTGGAGAATTGACCCCCCCGTGGACTTTTTGCTGCAAAAGCACCCCCCAAGGTAGGACCCTCTGTGGGAGACTTTTTCTCCCGTTTGGAAGCTTCGGCTTCCGAACCCCCGGGCGCAGTCCTTTTCCTCCTCCGGTCGTCTTCCTTCATGGAGACGCTCGCTCCTCGGTCAGAATGGGCAGCGTTGGGGGCCCGCGTCCGCCCGTATTATCCTCCCCGGTATCTTCCTTCAAGGGCTCCGGGCAGGGTGCGACCTGGAGCATCTTTTCTAGTACCGGATTTTCCAAACCCTCAGGGAGGGGGGCCGAACACCGAATCAACTTCGCCTTTGTTAGCCAGTCCTAGTCAAAAAGCGAACTCCCAGAGATAACTTCGTAACAAATGAGAGATAGTATATTCAGCCGGAAGATTCCTTACCTGTTCAGCAGCGCGGTTACTGCTCAGGCCCACGTCCTCGGTGATTTCCGGACACTCTACCTGAGGTCCGAAGAATGACTTGTACATATCCTCGTGCGTCAGGCCGAGGAAATTTTGAATGACACGCGGTCCCTCAGGATTGAACTCCCACAAGCGAAGGGGTCGGCGTTTGTAAGGCTGGACTTGACGGACCAGCATAACTTGTATTACCGCAACCAAACTGAAATCTCCATTAAAGAGATCTCGAATGCGGCTTTGCAGTATAGGCACGTCCTTGGCTGGACCCTAGCTCAGTCCTCTGCTAATCCATGACATCAGTTGTGGTGGAGGGCCCGAGCGGAAAACGGGGGTAGCCGCCCACTTGGCACTTCTAGGAGCCGTGATGTAGAACCACTCATGTTGCCACAATTTAGACACCTCTGGAATGGAACCTTTGGGCCATGAAGCTCCCATCATCTTGCGTATTGAGGCACCTCCACACGCCGCATGTTGCCCCTCGATCATCTTCGGCTTTACTTCAAAGGTCTTGAGCCATAGGCCAAAGTGAGGGGTAACCCGGAGGAAGGCCTCGCACACGACAATAAATGTCGTGATATGAAGAAAGGAGTCCGGAGCTAGATCATGGAAATCTAGCCCGTAGTAAAACATCAAGCCCCTGACGAAAGGATCCAAAGCAAGGCCTAGACCTCGGAGGAAGTGGGAGACGAACACGACGCTCTCGTTGAGTTCGGGGGAGGGGACGGCCTGCCCCCGGGGAGGCAGCCGATGCAAAATCTCGGTGGTCAGATATCTGGCCTCCCTCAACTTTTTGATGTCTTCTTCCATGACGGAGGAAGGCACCCATCGGCCTTGAAGGCAAGATCCGGACATGACTGAAGGTTCAGAGCACCTGACCTGAACTTTGGGCGTTTGAGCTTGAGGCGGGGGAAGGATTCGATTGAGCACGGGAGGGAAAAATAAAAGCCTTGTCCCTTTATAAAGAGGGTGAATATCAAGCATCCTCTCCGTGTCCGTTTGGACTTGCCTATAATCTAGGAGTCCTAGAAGCGGTTGGGTTACCCAGACCCGTATTGATGAGAATCCCGAAATAAGGGGACACGATCTCTGCTTTAACAAGACATGCCAAGGAAACCGCCTCGCAAGACGCGCTGAGATGGGATAATGAAACGACTCGTAAAGGCTTGGTCGTGGTGTGTCGCACTACGGAATACGTCAGCAGATTGGATTTGTGTAAATATTATTCTCTCTATGGCAATATGTGGAAACTTATTTTGCAGAACCGGACACTATCTTTGTGTTCAAAATCTTCTATGAAGTACTTGGAGGAGGAACCCGCCTTGCAATGCCGAAGACAATCTGCGCGCCGGACTCATCGTCATTGAAGCCTGGTTCAGGGGCTACTGAGGGAGTCCTGGATTAGGGGGTGTTCGGATAGCCGGACTATACCTTCAGCTGGACTCCTGGACTATGAAGATACAAGATTGAAGACTTCGTCCCGTGTCCGGAAGGGACTTACCTTGGCGTGGAAGGCAAGCTTGGCGATACGGATATTCAGATCTCCTACCATTGTAACCGACTTTGTGTAACCCTAACCCTCTCCGGTGTCTATATAAACCGGAGGGTTTTAGTCTGTAGGACAACATACACAACAACAATCATACCATAGGCTAGCTTCTAGGGTTTAGCCTCTCCGATCTCATGGTAGATCTACTCTTGTACTACCCATATCATCAATATTAATCAAGCAGGACGTAGGGTTTTACCTCCATCGAGAGGGCCCGAACCTGGGTAAAACTTCGTGTCCCTTGCCTCCTGTTACCATCCGGCCTATACGCACAGTTCAGGACCCCCTACCCGAGATCCACCGGTTTTGACACCGACAACGCATTTTTCTGATTTGGGTTCGAGCTTTTCCGGTTGAAGTTTCTTGACATAAGCATCGCATCCCCAAACTTTTAGAAACGACAGCTTAGGTTTCTTCCCAAACCATAATTCGTACGGTGTCGTCTCAACGGATTTCGACGGAGCCCTATTTAAAGTGAATGCGGCAGTCTCTAAAGCATAGCCCCAAAATGACAGCGGTAAATCGGTAAGAGACATCATAGATCGCACCATATCTAATAGAGTGCGATTACGACGTTCGGACACACCATTACGCTGAGGTGTTCCAGGCGGCGTGAGTTGTGAAACTATTCCATATTTTCTTAAGTGTGTGCCAAATTCGTGACTCAAGTATTCTCCCCCATGATCTGATCACAAGAACTTGATTTTTCTGTCACGTTGATTCTCAACCTCACTCTAAAATTCCTTGAACTTTTCAAAAGTCTCAGACTTGTGTTTCATTAAGTAGACATACCCATATCTACTCAAGTCATCAGTGAGGGTGAGAACATAACGATAGCCACCGCGAGCCTCAACACTCATTGGACCGCACACATCAGTATGTATGATTTCCAATAAGTTGGTTGCTCGCTCCATTGTTCCTGAGAACGGAGTCTTGGTCATTTTACCCATGAGGCATCGTTCGCACGTGTCAAATGATTCGTAATCAAGAGACTCTAAAAGTCCATCTGCATGGAGCTTCTTCATGTGTTTGACACCTATGTGACCAAGGCGGCAGTGCCACAAGTATGTGGGACTATCATTATCAACCTTACATCTTTTGGTATTCACACTATGAATATGTGTAACATTACGCTCGAGATTCATTAAGAATAAACCATTCACCAACGGAGCATGACCATAAAACATATCTCTCATATAAATAGAACAACCATTATTCTCGGATTTAAATGAGTAGCCATCTCGAATTAAAGAGATCCTGATACAATGTTCATGCTCAAAGCTGGCACTAAATAACAATTATTGAGGTTTTAAAACTAATCCCGTAGGTAAATGTAGAGGCAGCGTGCCGACGGCGATCACATCGACCTTGGAACCATTCACGACGCGCATCGTCACCTCGTCCTTCGCCAGTCTCCGTTTATTCCGCAGCTCCTGCTTTGAGTTACAAATGTGGGCAACCGCACCGGTATCAAATACCCACGAGCTACTACGAGTACTGGTAAGGTACACATCAATTACATGTATATCACATATACCTTTAGTGTTGCCGGCCTTCTTGTCCGCTAAGTATTTGGGGCAGTTCCGCTTCCAGTGACCACTTCCCTTGCAATAAAAACACTCAGTCTCGGGCTTGGGTCCATTCTTTGGCTTCTTCCCGGCAGCTTGCTTACCGGGCGCGGCAACTCCCTTGCCGTCCTTCTTGAAGTTCTTCTTACCCTTGCCTTTCTTGAACTTAGTGGTTTTATTCACCATCAACACTTGACGTTCCTTTTTGATTTCCACCTCTGCTGATTTCAGCATTGAATATACCTCAGGAATGGTCTTTTCCATCCCCTGCATATTGAAGTTCATCACAAAGCTCTTGTAGCTTGGTGGAAGCGACTGAAGGATTCTGTCAATGACCGCGTCATCCGGGAGATTAACTCCCAGCTGAGTCAAGCGGTTATGCAACCCAGACATTTTGAGTATGTGCTCACTGACAGAACTATTTTCCTCCATCTTACAGCTGAAGAACTTGTCGGAGACTTCATATCTCGACCTGGGCATGAGCTTGAAAAACCATTTTCAGCTCTTCGAACATCTCATATGCTCCGTGTCTCTCAAAACGCTTTTGGAGCCCCGGTTCTAAGCTGTAAAGCATGCCGCACTGAACTAGGGGAGTAATCATCAGCACGTGACTGCCAAGCATTCATAATGTCTTGGTTCTCTGGGATAGGTGCGTCACCTAGCGGTGCTTCTAGGACATAATCTTTCTTGGCAGCTATGAGGATGATCCTCAGGTTCCGGACCCAGTCCGTATAGTTGCTGCTATCGTCTTTCAGCTTGGTTTTCTCTAGGAACGCGTTGAAGTTGAGGACAACGTGGGCCATTTGATCTACAAGACATATTGTAAAGATTTTAGACTAAGTTCATGATAATTAAGTTCATCTAATCAAATTATTCAATGAACTCCCACTCAGATAGACATCCCTCCAGTCATCTAAGTGAAACATGATCCGAGTTAACTAGGTCGTGTCCAATCATCACGTGAGACGGACTAGCCAACATCGTGAACATCTTCATGTTGATCGTATCTTCTATACGACTCATGCTTGACCTTTCGGTCTTCCGTGTTCCGAGGCCATGTTTGTACATGCTAGGCTTGTCAAGTCAACCTAAGTGTATTGCGTGTGTAAATCTGGCTTACACCCGTTGTATTCGAACGTTAGAATCTATCACACCCGATCATCACGTGGTGCTTCGAAACAACGAACCTTCACAACGGTGCACAGTTAGGGGGAACACTTTCTTGAAATTATTACGAGGGATCATCTTATTTAAGCTACCGTCGTTCTAAGCAAATAAGATGTAAAACATGATAAATATCACATGCAATCAAATAGTGACATGATATGGAATATCATTTGCTCCTTTTGATCTCCATCTTCGGGGCTCCATGATCATCGTTGTCACCGGCATGACACCATGATCTCCATCATCGTGTCTTCTTGAAGTTGTCTCGTCATCTATAACTTCTACTACTATGGCTAACCCTTTAGCAATAAAGTAAAGTAATTACATGACGTTTATGTTGACACACAAGTCATAAATAAATAAAGACAACTCCTATGGCTCCTGCCGGTTGTCATACTCATCGACATGCAAGTCGTGATTCCTATTACAAGAACATGATCATCTCATACATCACATATATCATTCATCACATCCTTTGGCCATATCACATCACAAAACACTTGCTGCAAAAACAAGTTAGACGTCCTCTAATTGTTGTTGCAAGTTTTTACGTGGCTGCTATAGGATTCTAGCAAGAACGTTTCTTACCTACGCCAAAACCACAATGTGAATTGCCAATTTCTATTTACCCTTCATAAGGACCCTGTTCATTGAATCCGATCCGACTAAAGTGGGAGAGACAGACACCCGCCAGCCACCTTATGCAACTAGTGCATGTCAGTCGGTGGAACCAGTCTCACGTAAGCGTACGTGTAAGGCCGGTCCGGGCCGCTTCATCCCACAATGTCGCCGAATCAAGATAAGACTAGTAACAGCAAGATAATTGACAATATCGACGCCCACAACTACTTTGTGTTCTACTCGTGCATAGTAACTACGCATAGACCTAGCTCATGATGCCACTGTTGGGGAACGTAGCAGAATTTTAAAATTTTCTACGCATCACCAAGATCAATCTATGGAGTCATCTAGCAACGAGGGAGAGAGGAGTGCATCTACATACCTTTGTAGATCGCGTGCGAAAGCGTTCAAGAGAACGGGGTTGATGGAGTCGTACTCGACGTGATCCAAATCACCGATGACCAAGTGCCGAACGGACAGCACCTCCGCGTTCAACACACGTAAGGTTGGGAGACGTCTCCTCCTTCTTGATCCAGCAAGGGGGAAGGAGAGGTTGATGAAGATCCAGCAGCACGACGGCGTGGTGGTGGATGCAGCAGGATCCCGGCAGGGCTTCGCCAAGCGCAAGCGGGGAGGAGAGGTGTAACGGAGGGAGAGGGAGGCGCCAAGAGCAAGGTGCGGCTGCCCTCCCTCCCCCCTCTTTATATAGGGGCCTTAGGGGGGGACGCCGGCCCTAGGAGATGGATCTCCAAGAGGGCGGGGGCCAAGGGGTGGCTTCCCCCCCAAGCCAAGTGGGGGGCGCCCCCACCCCTAGGGTTTCCCAACCCTAGGCACAGGGGAGGCCCAAGGGGGGCGCACCAGCCCACTAGGGGCTGGTTCCCCTCCCAACTCAGCCCATGGGGCCCTCCGGGATAGGTGGCCCCACCCGGTGGACCCCCGGGACCCTTCCGGTGGTCCCGGTACAATATCGATGACCCCCGAAACCTTCCCGATGGCCAAAACTGGACTTCCTATATATAAATCTTTACCTCCAGACCATTCCGGAACTCCTCGTGACGTCCGGGATCTCATCCGGGACTCCGAACAACTTTTGGGTTACTGCATACTAATATCTCTACAACCCTAGCGTCACCGAACCTTAAGTGTGTAGACCCTACGGGTTTGGGAGACATGCAGACATGACCGAGACGCCTCTCCGGTCAATAACCAACAGCGGGATCTGGATACCCATGTTGGCTCCCACATGCTCCACGATGATCTCATCGGATGAACCACGATGTCGAGGATTCAATCAATCCGTATACAATTCCCTTTGTCAATCGGTACGTTACTTGCCCGAGACTCGATCATCGGTATCCCAATACCTCGTTCAATCTCGTTACCGGCAAGTCACTTTACTCGTACCGTAATGCATGATCCCGTGATCAACCACTTGGTCACATTGAGCTCATTATGATGATGCATTACCGAGTGGGCCCAGAGATACCTCTCCGTCATACGGAGTGACAAATCCCAGTCTCGATTCGTGCCAATCCAACAGATACTTTTGGAGATACCTGTAGTGTACCTTTATAGTCACCCAGTTACGTTGTGACGTTTGGCACACCCAAAGCACCCCTACGGTATCCGGGAGTTGCACAATCTCATGGTCTAAGGAAATGATACTTGACATTCGGAAAAGTACAACAAACGAACTACATGATCTTTGAGCTATGCTTAGGATTGGGTCTTGTCCATCACATCATTATCCTAATGATGTGATCCCGTTATCAATGACATCCAATATCCATAGTCAGGAAACCATGACTATCTTTTGATCAACGAGCTAGTCAACTAGAGGCTCACTAGGGACGTGTTGTGGTCTATGTATTCACACATGTATTACCATTTCCGGATAACACAATTATAGCATGAATAATAGACAATTATCATGAACAAAGAAATATAATAATAACCATTTTATTATTGCCTCTAGGGCATATTTCCAACACTAAGTCCTAAGCGGTAGAACCACTCTGGGCACCGGTGGTACCGGTACAACCGGACCAACCGGGCCACCACCGCCCGAGTACCACATCAAAACATAAGTCTGACCGGTACTTGGGCGGTACTTGACCGGAACAACCGCCCTAGTCATTGCTGAGCATGTTGGCGGTACCACCGCCCGGAAGCAGCGGTACAACCGCTCGAACAAAACTAGTAAGCGTCAAGAACCATCGGTACAAGGAGTGGTACAACCGCTGGGAAGCCACAGTAAGCAGTAGGATAAGAAGGGAAGAGCTCTCTCTCACACCTAAGGAAGGCAATAGAGGGGTGAGGAAAGTGTACGTGAAAAGATTCCCCAAACTCTTTTCAATGTGGATTCCCTCTTGATAATACGGGTTTCCTACGACCAAAGAGATAAAAGGCGAGGAAAAACTCCGTCTTCGATCATTTCCTTCCAGAGAGAATAGCTATCCAATGAAAGCCTAACCACCGAGAACTTGAAGCACTTAGCACAAGATTAGACCAACAAAGGGTTGTCATCATCATCCAAAACACAAAGTAGGGAAATGCCCTTACACCAGCGGTACTACGGCGGTAGTACTCCCCCACTACCAATGTCTTCTCTGTAGCCCAGAAGGATTAGCGGAAGTAGGGTAGTAGTAGGGCGGTAGTACCGGTTGAGCGGTACTTCCATTTTCCACTACCGCACACAGTACCACTTATTTAAGTGCTTATGTAACCCACTTCCTCCCCACTATAGTAGAGTGGTAGTGGGGCGCGGTAGTACCGCTTGCTGCGGTACTTCCATCCTACTCACCCTCTACTACCGTTGGTTCTCTGTGTCCTGAGACACTCAATGGTAGTACCGCTTCAGTAGCACTATGCTCATGTACGCTTGTACTCTCAGTGCTACACCTGGAACTACCGTACCAAGCAGTAGTATAGCTCTTCAGGCCTGTATGTGTTGTATCTTGTGCTTGCTAGTGAGCTTGTTATTGTGCTTGTCATATAAGTTGTCCACCTAGTTGCATATCTAGACAACCTATTTTATTATCGAGCCTAATTTGTTAAAAAGAGCTAAACTTTGGTAGTTGCCTATTCTCCCCCCATACACACACATCTAGTCAACCATAGCGATCCTTTCACACTCCATGTTATAACAATTGACTTCTGACGATATGATGTCAAAGTATAACAAACAAGTTTGGGTTAATTCAATATGATCGTTCTTCCAATGTCATGTACTCAATGTTGTTTTAGGACTATCATTACACTTAACGATATCCTAAGATCCAAAAAACATAATTACCAACAACACTTGAACTAGCCTTAGAGATAAGACTAGGAACCTAATTTTACCGTTTACCATTCTACACATGCATATGAGTTTTCCACTGAATCACATATTCCAGGATCATAATAGTTATAGCATAGAATATAAACTGTCAATTATGAACATGGAAATATAATAATACAATATTAATGCCTCCAGGGCATATTTTCAACATTAACGCAATAGGCAAGATGACACAATGTAGACAAGAAGAAATCTAGCAATAAGATCAAACCCCATCGTTTTACCTAGAGTGGCAACAATACAAATATGTGTCTTGCCCCCATTTTATAATTGGGATATAGAACATCGCAAGATTGTACCCACTATTATGCACCACTCCCTCTGAAAATCTACCAATCAATCTTGGCCAAAGAAGACAAATAGATGAGAAAGCATACATATCAACTTAATTATACAACAAAGAAACTTCAAAAGATTCAATATGATTCAGTGAACAATCTGATCATAAACTCATAGTTCATCATGTCCCACCAAACACACCGCAAAAATTACATAAGATTGGTGCCAATCACACAAGGAAGAAGGGGAACATGGTATGAAGATCCAAAGTGAGTGAGAGAGAGATCTAGCTACTACTATGGACCCATAAGTCCCGAAGGAACTACTCACACATGCTCGTGGAGGCAGCAAGGTTGATGAAGCGACCTCCTCAATGGCTTCCCCCTCCGGCAGAACTCTGGGACATGGTTGCAGATGGGATCTCTTCGAAACAGAGGCTTACGACGGTGATAAAATTTTCCTAGAGGAACGATGGATGGTTTTGGTATTTATAGGATTTTATGGCGGTGAAATCTGGTCAAGGTGGTAACCGGGGGCCCACAAGCCCAGGTGG
>NC_041382.1:451430630-451432817 GCF_002162155.2 Triticum dicoccoides | reverse complement strand
TGCCCTTGTGGCTGCCTGGTGGGTGGACGCTTCCTGAACCTTTTAGTATTTCTTGTGGCCCAAAAAATCGTGTTGAATCGGCAATGTATTTTGACCTCTGTAGATATTGATATCCTGTGAAACCAAAAACAAGTAGAAAACAAGAACTGACACTTGGCACTAAATTAACAAGTTAGTCAAAAAATTGCTATAAAAAGTATATGAAAATGATAACATAATAGCATTTAACAATAAAAAATTATAGATACGTTTGAGAGGTACCAGTCGCCGAGATTCGCGACCAGGGACTGGTGACAGGGATGTGAAAGAGGAGGGAGGAGGTGGGGACGAGTCGGACCTTGTGGTGGCCACTGAGCTCCCTTGTAGTCGTCGCCGAGTCACCGCCTTTGTTCGCTTCATCTTCCTTTTTTCTCGTGGACGCTAGGGGTAAGGCTAGCGGAGGGGTTTGTTTTGCGGGAAGAGAGCATTTCAGTGAAAATCGGAGCGGGAGGGCTCCATACCGTGCAAGGGAACTTTACATGCGAGCGAATATGAGGCCGAATTTAGCTTTTGTTTCCATAAGGGTTTTTTTCGAGCGAGGGCAAGCAGGAATTTCTTGTCCAACCAAACAACGAAATTTGCTGCTAGGGAATACCAAATGGCGAATGATAGGCGCCGGCGCACTGGCCCAAAGTTTCGGCCGGTTGCCGGTACGCCATATGATTTGACTATTTTAATTCGTCTGATCGTCCATGCAGGTCGTTTCTTTTCTCTTCTCTGCGCTGGTGGTCCACCTATACTGCACGGAAATTGCTTGCCCCATGTGCATCAGCGCCATGCCGTGGGGTTGCATGCTGTCACGTGGGAGGAGATCATCCAAATGATGATGTGACTTCTCCAAACTATCTGCACACAATAGTTTCATTTAAAAATGTACACAGAGAATCTGCACTTATTTTTAAACTCTATTTGTATGTAGCATTGCAGCAAAACTCCACAACAAAAACCAAAAAAACACAAATCAAAACAAAAAAAACCATATGTTTGTAGCATAATTTCAGTACTTTTACAACAACAAAAAACATATGAAGCATTGTACAAAAAGCTGACAACAAAAAATGAAAAAACTATGGAAGCAAAATCGCTATGTGTTTCCAGCATATTTTCTAGTATAAATTTACAAATAAAAATTCGCTCATGTAGCAGTTCGTTGGGCCATTGCAGCTTTCACGGAAGCGCGAGCCTCCATGAAGCTTTTTTCTATCGCCAGTTGAAGCTTTTTGCATCTACAATTAAAGCTTTTTTTTGTCAACGGTTGCAGATTTTTTCGTTGCACAGTGTCTTGGTTGAAGCTTTTACATATATGGTTGAAGCTTTCTCTATCAACGGTTGAAGCTTTTTTGGTTGCACAGTGTCCTGGTTGAAGCTTTTGCATCTACAGCTGAAGCTTTTTTTGTCAACGGTTTCACCTTTCTTTCTCAGTACCTGGTTGAAGCCTTTTTCATCTACAAAAAAGTCGGCCGATTGTAGCAAAAGAGGGTATCAGTTCGAGGGGAAAAAAGCTCACTGGCGCCGCCTGTCGTCGCCATTGTAGCGAAAAATGTTAACCGATTGTAGCTTCCGTGGCTGTCAGTTGCAAAAAAAAAACGACGCGGTTGTAGCAAAGAAAATTTGACGTCGGCCGGCCGCTGTGTACGGTGGTAGCAAACCATGTCGCCAGTGGTAGCAAATACTTCACGGTTTGCAGCAAAAAATAATCGATGTAGCCTGCTGTCGAGGTCGCATCATCTTCACGAATGATGTAGCAAAAAAATATTGGTCGCCCGTAGTAGCAAACGGAGTGACTAGCAAAACAAAACACTGATTCCAGCAACAAAAATTGGCGACAAATCCAATAGTTAGTTCCAGCAAAAAAGTTTATCAGTTGTAGCATCCTCGCCACCGTATGTAGCATTTCCCATGGACGGTTGTAGCACTCCATAAAGAAAAAAGCGGAGCTGTGTATGAGCACATCCATGACGACGCTGTCCACAGCACTGCCTCGCCATGGTTGTAGCACGCACACGCCCAACGCCGGTGACAAGGACGTGGTTGCAGCAATGGCATGTGGCTGCCACCGGCTTGCCGGTCAGCGAGAAGGAGATTGGGCGAGCGCCCATGAAATCTCATGAAAGTGCTGGTCCATGCCGCTGGTCGTTCCTAGCTGGG
>NC_041382.1:451420534-451430223 GCF_002162155.2 Triticum dicoccoides | reverse complement strand
GGGGGGGCGGCGAGTGGGATCTGCTCTAGGCGATGTGCTTTGTAGGGGACATGCCTCAAGCGCACATGGAGAGAGAGAAAAAGCTGCAGGAGAAAGAAGAACGGTTGAGAGCTGGATAAGAAGCTAACTGCACGCGGGTGGGGTCGTGTGGACGAGTGACCTGGCGTAATAAAGAGCCCTTGATCGAAAGGGAATCACACGTCACGCACGTATCCGGCGCAAAGTTCTGCCGACGCTTCGTTGTCAAACATTTCCCATACCAAATCCATTTCATGCACCTCAGTTCGGACGTCCAAATAAGAATTTTTGGAGATCAATAAAATTTAGAGGAATGTTTTTTTAATAAAAAAACTCGACGCACACACCGTATGCATGTACAAACTCTAGGGCCGCTCTTATACAGAGAGATTTAAAGTCAAAGAAGTTTAACACAACTAAATCCCAGAGTGAAGGTTCTTGTGTGCTTCCATATGCATGATGATAATGGACTGGATTGGACACACTCTTTGTAAGCCAAAAGGCCATGACTCAACCAAACCTTACCTACATACCACTTGTCTTGGCAACACACAAGAACTGTGTCACCGCCACGAGCATGCCCTCGTCTTCCTCTCGCCACTCCTCCTCAAAACCCCTCATCTCTACAAATTCAAGCAAAGCCGCAGCCTTCCAACTCACCACCGCCCACCAAGCCTCTCACAACCGCCAGCGCAGCATGGGTGACGCGGCCATCGCCGTCATGGAGGAGGAGGGGGAGCAGGAGCACATCTTTCGGAGCAGGTTCCCGCCAGTGGCCGTGCCGGATGGCGTCACCGTGCCGGACTTCGTGCTGGCGGGCGCAGAGGCCTACGCCGACAAGGTCGCCCTTGTGGAGGCCGCTCCCGGCGGCCGGTCCTACACCTACGGCGAGGTGGCCCGTGACGTCGCGCGGTTCGCCAGGGCTCTGCGATCCGTGGGCATCCGGAAGGGCCACGTCGTGGTGGTCGCGCTCCCGAACCTCGCCGTCTACCCCGTGGTGTCCCTCGGTGTGATGGCCGCCGGGGCGGTCTTCTCCGGCGTGAACCCCCGCTCCCTCGCCGCCGAGATCAGGAAACAGGTGGAGGACTCCGAGGCCAGGCTTGTGGTCGCCAACGAGGTCGCTTACGACAAGGTGAAGGACGTGGGCGTGCCGGTCATCGGTATCGGCGAACAGGGGCTCATGGCCGGCGCGATAAGCTGGGACGAGCTCCTCGCCGCGGCGGACCGCACCGGTCCGCCGGTGGTTCCGCTGGAACCGGTGCAGCAGTCCGACCTGTGCGCGCTGCCGTACTCGTCCGGCACAACCGGGGTCTCCAAAGGCGTGATGCTGAGCCACCGCAACCTGGTGTCCAACCTCTGCTCGTCGATGTTCGCCATCGGGACGGAGCTGCTGGGGCAGGTGGTGACGCTGGGGCTCATGCCGTTCTTCCACATCTACGGCATCACCGGCATCTGCTGCGCGACTCTGCGGCACAAGGGCACGGTGGTGGTGATGGACCGGTTCGACCTGCGGACGTTCCTGGGCGCGCTGGTTGCGCACCGGGTGATGTTCGCGCCCTTGGTGCCGCCGGTGATGCTGGCCATGGTCAAGAACCCCATCGCCGACGAGTTCGACCTATCCGGACTGGCCCTCAAGTCCGTGATGACCGCGGCGGCGCCGCTCGCACCGGACCTCCTGGCGGCCTTCCAGAGGAAGTTCCCCGGCGTGCAGGTGGAGGAGGCGTACGGGCTGACCGAGCACAGCTGCATCACGCTGACGCACGCCGGCGACGACCCGGAGAAGGGGCACATCGCCAAGAGGAACTCGGTGGGATTCATCCTGCCCAACCTGGAGGTGAAGTTCGTGGACCCCGACACCGGGCGGTCCCTGGCAAAGAACACGCCGGGGGAGCTGTGCGTCCGGAGCCAGTGCGTGATGCAGGGCTACTACAGGAAGAAAGAGGAGACGGAGCGCACCATCGACGCCAAGGGCTGGCTGCACACCGGGGACATCGGCTACATCGACGACGACGGCGACGTCTTCATCGTCGACCGGATCAAGGAGCTCATCAAGTACAAGGGTTTTCAGGTTGCTCCTGCGGAGCTGGAGGCCATACTCCTGTCCCATCCTTCCGTCGAAGATGCAGCCGTCTTCGGGTGAGTAGCCATGCATCTACGTCTGCTTCGGCAAAAACATGTCATTGAGCTCGTGTGTCATTTGTTGCAGACTGCCGGACGAGGAGGCTGGTGAGATCCCGGTATCGTGCGTGGTGCGGCGGAGTGGCGCGGCGGAGAGCGAGGCAGACATCATGGCGTACGTGGCGTCGCGCGTGGCCTCGTACAAGAAGCTCCGAATGCTGCACCTCGTGGACGCCATCCCCAAGTCGGTTTCCGGCAAGATCCTGCGGAGGCAACTCAGGGACGAGTTCATCAACATGATCAAACCAGCAGCTGCTTAATAAGGATTTGCCGCTTCTTTCTAGCCCACATGCATGCACAACAACTACTCCTATATATCTTTGTTATTTCAGAATTGGGAGTGTCCACTTATATCTCAACACTTGATTATATACAGATATGCTAGTTGACACTTTGGCAATCGATTGATTTCTTTTGATCAATTGCCGCCTGCAATCTCCTCTCTTTTTTACTGGCCTTTGGAAATAATAACAACCATTTGAATATCAAAAACAGGAAGAGTCACATGGTTTATCTTTTGAATGCATGCACACATCTTATCATTTGAGTCCTTTTACAGTACAATCTAACTATTTTGGTAATTTCATTTTCGTGATTCAACGGTGGAGATAGGGCAATACTACATATGCTCCACCCATGTTTTTTTATCTTAGCTTTCAAATTTGAATCTATTTTATCTTTTGAACCGAAAGTTCAAATTAAGCTTCGTTTGCATATTTGTGTTCTTTGCGATGAGAACTTTCGAACAAGACCCCTCTTGAATACATTTCTACAACTTCTAAAATTGTACTAAGTTCCAAATATTAAAACATAATAGCCATAATATTTAATTTTACCAAGTTTCATTCCCTTTGAGGGTTTAGAGTTCACTGTTTAGGGTTTAGGGTTTAGGGCTTGGGTTTGGGTTTAAGGTTTGAGTTTCAAGTTTTAGTATTTGAAATTTGTAAAATTTTAAAACTCGTCAAAATGTATTCAAGAGTGGTCTTATTTGAAAGCCCTCATCACAAGTAACACAAACATGCAAATGAAACATACATTGGACCTTTAATTCAAAAGATACAATAGATTCAAATTTAAAAGCTAAAATAAAAGCATGGGAGGTTAGATGGGTGGAGCATGCCATCACCGCCAAAAATTGCATGACAGGGCCCACCCAGAACAATCAATGGACTAATCCATGTACGGGACCTCCCATGCATTAGACAAAATCCACTCTCTAGATGAAACAACAAGGAAGAAAAGGGAAGGTGGATTTCAGAAATTACGGACATATTACTACCAACTTGCACTCTCCCAATAGGCCAATGTGTACAAGAACAAGCCAAACATAGTGTAACTTGGAGCATCTCGCTAAAAAGTCCTAAACTTTGAAAAAACACTACCATTTCTTAGGATTTAAGTATGTCTAACTCATCTCCAAAAGACCTTTAAGTAAAAAAAGTTATGAGGCCAAACCCCAAAAAAGTCCCCTTCGCAAAAGATAGGGGCAAGTCGACAAAGCCCCAAACCCACCCCAATCGGTCCGAATTCGGCGAGAGGACATTTCTGGTTGCAATCGCCACAGTGATTCCCGTCTCCATGCCCCCTCCAGCCACTCGCCGACTACCCCGCCCCCTCGCCACCAAGCCCATCCTCATCATATCCGGGAGTCCGGTGGCATGGAAACCTCTACCGAGCCCACGACACTGTTGCCTACCTCTCTCAATGCCAAGCTATGTCCAAGCTGCCTCCGAGAAATGACCCATCTCCTTCCCGCCACCATGTCATCGTCCCACCACCAGGGAATCGGATGTCAGCAACCATGCTTGACCCTGGCTTGTTTGCAACCACATCGACTCTGCCATCGGCCATCGCCGCCTCCCGAGCCAAGCAGCCACGAGTTATCGTGTCACACCCGAGGTAGCTAGCAAGGGCAACGGTTGATGCGCGTGCCTTCGGACATCTTACCCAAGCTCTCTCCCAGAGACTGTGTAGTTGGACAATTCACCCAGCTTGCCCCCGTGTGTCCTCCTCTCCCATGTTTGCATTCTATTTGACAAATGGACGACGAGGCAAATTTCTTCTACTTCCCCTTTTATGTGCATATTTCTAACCAAGTGGGGGAGGGGGTGTTGATAGATGAGCATGCTTGTTCAAGAGTTATTCGGTGAATAATCGCCAAGAAATGCTACATCAACGGACCTTCACGGGCTTATTACAGGGTAGGTTTGAAGTAGCAAATCATGATTGGATTAATGGGGAGGGATGGGCCCCACCCAGCTGAAAATCAAGAGGGGGCCAGTTTGATTAGTTGGGAGGGTCCGGTGAATGCTCGTAGTAATCCCGTGCATCTAGCATTTTTTATTATCACCCGAGGAGGAGGAAGACGAAAATGACTTCAACATGGCCTTGCCAGAATAGTTGAGTAAGGAGAAGGAATAAATATGAGGTTGAACCTTTTCGGGCGAGGTTCCGGAATGTCGAGGGAACTGCACATTTTTTAAAAAAAGGTGCATTGTTTACACCAAGGTTTGAATTAACACGGCATTGGAAAGTAGTTTAATTGGAATTAAGCTTTGGGTATCGGTTAGAATGTAGTCTCTTATCGATTTGGGTTGTTATATAACGAGCGAAACCCTAACGATATAGATGGAAGTCTTTCTAGCCGCCGCCTCCTCCTCCTCCAAAAAAGCTATGGTTTTTGCCTCCCGCCGGCACTGCCGCAGGTCCGCCTCCTCTCCGGTGGCCCTAGGGCCATGGGGCGCGGTGGATCTCGGCAAGGGCCGGTAGGAGGGCTCCGCTTTTAGTCATTTCTTTCAGTTTTGTTATGGTTTGTGTCCTGCTCAGGAAGACGAGATGACGACGGCTCCCTGAAGATGGAATAAAAGTCTCCCCGCCTAGCCCCTGTTCCGGTAGTGCGTCTAGCACCGTTGGTGGGCGTGTGGAGGTGTGGCTCCGACGGATCTATCTTTGGTGGATTTGCTCGGATCTCGTCGTTGTTCGTCTACGTTCGTGTGTCTTCGGATTGGATCTTTCTGATATACGTTATTCTTCATCTGCGGTTGTTGTTGTTCTGGTGCGCTGGTCCTACGGGGCCTGACAGCACGACTTTCCGACTATCTACTACAACAAGTTGTGCCCGACTCCGGCGATGGAGGGGTGATGACGGCGGCGCGCCTTGGGCTTGCTTTAGTGCTTGTAGTCGTCGTTAGGTGGTCTACGGATCAGGATGTAACTTCTGTTATTTCTGATATTCGTTGTACTGCCATATGATTGAAGATGAATAGATTGAAAATTTTCTCAAAAAAAAACTCACGGTTTTTTGGGTGTTAAGTTTTGGGCTTCGACAAGAGATGCCCTTAGAGCATCTCCAACAGGCGCCGGTCGCGCCGCGCGCAAAAAACACATATGCCGCGCGCGCATCGACTGTGCGGCGCGCTGCGCCCGCTCCAGCAGCCGCGCTAAAATGCAGCGCGCCCGCCGCTCCAGCAGCGCGCAAAAAAAGCAGCGCGCGCTTATTCTAGACTAAATGTTGGCATTGGAAAATAGATAGATTGCATATATTTATACAAAGGTATTTTACATCCGAAACATAGATTGCATAATAATTAAAAACGACAAACGATAAAAAAAGAGATAGATTGCATAAAAACTACTCTAAGTCGCTATCATCACTATCATCACCATTATCCTCCTCGGCGGTGTCGTCCGAGGTATCCAGCCAGATGTCCAACCACCGATCATCGTTCGGCGTGAAGAACGACTGCCCAACTGCTGCAACGAGATCGGACTGCGCGTTCGCCAACGCCTTGCGCCGACGCCTGTCCAACTGCGCCTCGCGGCGCCTTCGCGTGTCCTCCTCGCGACGCCTTGCCCAGTAGGCCTGCTCGTAGGCGACGTCCTCCGGGTGGCGGTGGCGCCACTCCGCCATGACCCGCTCGTCCTCCTGGGCGACGAGGAGGTGGCGCTGCCGCTCGGCGTGCTCCGCACGGTCTTGTGGCGTGTTCAAACGCGGCGGCGGGGCACGGTCGAGCGCTTGCTGGAGCGTGTAGACATCCTGGAAGTTCATCTGGCCGCGCGGCCGGCCTAGATGCCACGCCGCCGTGTCGTACGCGCGGCCGGCCTCGCGCGCCGTCCCTTACGTGCCGAGGCCGAGTCGAAGATCGCCGGAGCGTATCTCCGTGTAGTAGCCGCCGTTGGGGCGCAGGCGGACGCCGCGGTAGCCGGACACTACTCGGCGGCGCGGCGGCATGGCGGCGCGTCGGTGGCGGGACGCTGGAGCGGCGCGTGGCAGAGAGAGAGAGAGGAAGAGAAGAAGAGGAGGCGTGAAGAGGCACGTGGCGCGCGCCGCACTTTATAAGCGTGCCGGAAGCGGTGCGCAAAAAATGGCGCGCGAGCTGGCGCCTTTTCACGCGCGCGCAAGCGGTTCCTGCGCGCGTGGTTTTCCCGCCGCCGCTGGAGCGCGGCAAAACGCACCGCACGTGCTAAAGGCTGCATTTACCGCGCGCGTCGTTTCGCGCGGCCGTTGAAGATGCTCTTAGTTATGGGGGGAGGGGATTAATGATAATTAGCAGTACCGTACAGTAAGAAAAACACACAAACATATAAACAACCTTTTGTGCAACTCAAAAGTTCATGGTAGTAGTAAAGTTGATCGACCTAAGAGTAATATTTGTTCTCGGCAACTTCTGAATAGGAAATCTGCTACAAGAAATATATAATGTGTCTGTCGGAAATAACAATCTTAACTAAGTAATATTCATTTAAAGAAAAAAAACTAAGTAATATTGGGACAACGCCGAACAAACGAAATTCGAACGCGCGCACTAGGACGATCAGTTGGTAGCAGCATCGTCCTTGGGCAGTGCACCCATCCACGCCGGCGGCAGCGTCCCGGTCTGCTCGTGCACCGTGGACAGAAGCGGCGGCAGCATCTTGTACACCCCGGCCACCTGCTGCAGCGCGCTGCCAGCTGCGGCCTCTCCGGCCGCGTTCCCGGCACCGTCCGCGCCACCGCCGTTGCTCCAGATGCTGATCTTGGGCTGCATGCCGTTGACCGCGCCGGCGTTGATGCGCGCCATCTCGGCGTACACGCCGCCGTCGATCATGAGGTAGTCCCTGAGCGCGTGGTAGTTGCCACCGAGCGCCTGGAGCATGGACGCCACGTACTCCGTCTTGGCCTTGCCCACCAAGCCCACGGACTCTGCCTCCTTCTGCTTGGCGTAGAGCTTGGCGTCCTCGGCCATCTTCTGCTCGAAGAAGTGCGCGTCGGCCTGCGCCTTGCGCGCCTCCGCCACCCTCATCTGCTCAAACAGCTTTGCCTCCGCCGCCTTCTGCCTGCTATAGAGTTGCGCATTTGATTCTTGAACCTACAAGCACAAGTCATAATGATAAAACACACACACGTAAAAATCAACGGAACCTGTATATGCATGCATGCATGCATGCATGCGACTACGTAATATACTATATGTATACATGTAGGTTAGTTACTTGCCTGTGTATCGTAGTGCACGGTTGCCTTGCTGAGCTGCTCGGCCTTGAGCTTCTCGGTCTGGCGCATGGCGTTCTTGCGCTCGACCTCCATCTGGAGCTCGGCCTCGCGGATGGCGACGGCCTTGGCCGCCTCGACCTCGGCCACCTTGGCCTGCTTGTCCCACCCGGCCTTCTTCATGGCAAGCTCGGCCTTGGCCGCGGCGATCTCCGCCGCCCTTTCATTCTCGAACACCTGCACCTCGGCCTTGACCTTGGCCTCCTCCTTGAGCCCCTGGCCCTGCTGCCGCACCGACAGCACCTTGGTCTCGGCGTCCACCTTTGCCGCGTTCTGCCGCGTCAGCCCCTCCCTCTCCTTGGCTCCCACCTCTCCCTTCATCCGGGCCTCCGCCACGTCCACCTTGGCCTGGTTCGCCGCGTCCTGCTGCGTCTTCTGGCCGAGGTAGGAGAAGTACTCGTGCCCCGGCACGTCCACCAGCTGCTTCACGTTGGCGTTGTAGATGATGAGGCCGAACTGGTTGAGCTCCAGCTGCACCCGGTTGAACACCTTCTCCTTGAAGGTCTTGGTGCCCTTGAAGATCTCCTCCATGGTGAGCTCCGCGACGAGCACGCGGGTCTCGCCCTCGATGATCCCCTTGACGAGCTCCGGGACGTGGCTCCTCGAGCTGTGCAGCGGCGCGATGAGCTTGGCGTACAGGAGGAGCTGCGCCTCAAGGTCCTTCCTGTCCGACTCCTCGCCCCCGGCAGCTGTGATCTTGGGGCCGATGGTGAAGACCGCGGGGAGTATGAAGGGCAGCTTCTCGGCGCTCATGGCGTGCACCTCGAACTCATAGTTCACCGGCGAGATGCCCCACAAAAACCCACGCCTTCTTGGCGAGCTTGACGTCGTCGATGCCCCAGCCGGTGATGGCCAGATACTCCGACGCGTCGGCCACCTGAAAGCTAGCCATCTTCGATCTCCTCCGCTAGCTGGTCCTTACTTTGCGATCTACGTACGGCGACAACTACCTTCCTCCGAAAGCAAAAAAGGCAAATCGGCGAATCGCGGTGATGAATAGGTATACTATACGTATACGAGTACTTACGAATCTAGTTCGGCGTGTATATATAGCCGGCTGTTGCCTGATGATGGATACAAATCGCGCAAACAACAACCTACCGGATATATAGAATCCGGGGTATCAGAAACATGGTCTATCGATCTCTAAGCGACTAACCCAAAGATACACGCCTGGTGGAGAAGTGCATAACGCAGGATACTCAGGGAACCTAAAAACCATCACGCGCGTTCAAATAGTATAGATAGAAAAGGAATTTCAAAAGAAAAGATAGAAAAGGGTAGAAAAATTTATGACGTCGATAATGGCCGATCGTTCGGTCTGGGACACTCCCGTCCCGAACGAAAGGTTCGGTCTGCGAGGAAACTCGCAGCGAACGAATTCAGTCCTGTGGAGCGTTCGCTCCAGGAGCCCAACGCGACCACCTATTTGGCCTACATGCCCAGTTAAAAAAGTTATTTTTGGAGGAAGATGCCAGAAACAAAAAAGAACAAGAAAAGGGAACAAAGTACAGAAAATTACAGTTTTTCATGTTGTGAATGTGTATAAAACCAATGTGATATTACAATTTTGGAAACTGCCATCCTCTAATATATAAATTTACAAACAGATATTCAAAATGGGATGATGGGAACTTCAACAGAAAAAATGTGGCGAAAAAAATGATTGCCATGGTAGACTAATTTGCCATGTGTGTTGAACAAAAAATAAACAATTTAGCTACTTTTCAGTCAGCTGAGTTTTGACTTTTACGTCAGTCGGTTTCTGGTCCGTTGGATCGTGATTTGAGATGCGTGCGTTTTTTGCCTGGAGTGCTTTGTCCTATTCATTTGGGCTAGCTAGCGTCGATTGAGCCGTAGTTTGGGTCAGTCGATCTGGTTGTTGCTGGGCTCGTGCGGTGCGCGGGTGACGTCCGTTGTGCGCGCCCGTTAAGCAGCCCGGCCCATCTCGTCTTATCCTCCC